>NW_006790311.1:3333953-3367929 GCF_000442215.2 Lipotes vexillifer | reverse complement strand
CCTGCTGAGCTCTTCTGTATAATGGGTGTGGTGTGTGTGGATGACTAGGGAACACACTGGGACTCTCCCCACTGGCTACTGTTGCTACCCTTTCCTGTTATATCTAGCGGTCACTTATACACATTAATTGTTATTGTGTGATCTAATGGTCCATGATAACTTCTATCATTTACTGAGCTTCTATTTCACACCAGAAACTTAACAATACAGTCATATTTAATAATCTCTAAAATCATATAAGGTAGCTGTCTAAATCCCATTCTATAGATAGAAGATCTAAGGTGTGAATATATTAAGAAACTTTCCAAAGACCCCACAGCTAGTAAGTAATAAAACACTGAGTCACACTCTAATCTGTTCGATTAAAAATACGCTCCATCCAGACTTAGAAAAGTGCGTGTCATGAACTTCCTTAATCATGTATTCAGCAAACATTCACTGAGCACACACCACGTGACAGGCACTAGGTAATGAAGACTCTCCCTCCGCCCTAATCGCCCGGACAGAACTCTGTACCTCCGCGATCCCTAGGATGTTCTAAGCAGCGTCCAGACCCTATTCTAAACCCATTGCTAAGGATTAACAGTCATCTGTGATTTAAATTCAGTAGCTTTGATTTCCTATCAGTCCCTTAGAGGAGGATAATAGCATTCCCACCGGGTCCCTAGAATTTCCCGTTCTTACTTGCCTTATGATTGCAACTTACAGTTCTGCCCAAGAAGAAAAGTTATGAATGGTTCTTTTCCCTCCTCCCACCTCCGCCTCCCAACAGGAACAGCTGTTTTCTATTACAAAAGAGTTTGACAAGGTGCTGGTCTGGAGCAGTGTCTCTCTGGCAGGTAATTTTGATGAGGCCCAGAGGTAAGGGGGAGAGTGTCTCAGATGGGTTTCCGGTCCTGTTATCATCCCCCTCCGGCACCCCGAGACATGGCTGCCGTCTGTACATGGGGCTGATTTCTGGCTTGGGGCCCATGCTTGCTGAGAGCATCAGTCATCTGTCAGGGTTAATCCATTAACTTTTTTCTACTTAAGCCCAGAGCTTGGATATAAGGCCGACATCCAGCCCTCTGGCAGAGAACTTGGTCCTTGAACACCGAGTAACCCTGCCAGTTCTGACTGGGCACTCAAGCTTTGATTTGGTTTTGTTATTTTTTTGTTGTTGTTCTTGATTTAGGAAAGTAGAGTAGCAATTCCAAACTTTAAGAAATAGACAGTATAGAAAAAAGGTCAATGCTATGTGAGAAAAAGTTTCCCTTCACAGCCAAGCTATCTGCAGAAGAGTGAGCCCAGTAATATTTTTGCACAGGAAAATCTTACCTGTGTCTTCAAACCACTGTTTATATTGTCCTTGATTTTCAGGGATAAAAAAGGTACCCTAGCCACAAAGCTCAGTTAAAACCATCTGAGCTTTATAACGGGTTCTATTCTATTTACTGGACATTTGATGAATGTTTCCAGGAACTGGTTTTCATTCGCACTCAACTTTACTGTTTAGATGCAACAAACAGCTGGGAACTCTAATAAGATTTATCATTAAGAAAGAAATTGTTCTTGCCCTTAAGTGGCTTTGCTAGATTTGAATGCTTTCTTTTTGCGAAGAACACCGGATGTCAGGAGACTGCGGTGCTTATTCCAACTCTGTGATTAATAATAATACTAACAATAACAAAACATGACAGTAGCATTTAACATTCAGTAGCATTTAATATTAACAATATTTATCAAGCTCTTTCTTTGTGTTAACATGGAATAATGTGTGCACTCTGACTTAAACTTCACCACAACACTGTTAAAATAGATATTATTTTCAGCCCTCTTTTACAAATGAGGAAATTGAGCCTTAGAGAGATGAAATAACTTGTCCAAGGACAATACTTATTAAATACTGAAAGCAGAATTTATTGCCAGGCTTATCTGTTTCCAAAGCTCTTATCCTCTGAACCAGCCTTCTTAATAATTACTATATAACCTGGGACAAGACATGAGCTCTTTCCTCATTTGTAAAGCAGGGTTGGGGGCAGGGGCTGCAGGGTATATTTGTAAGTTTCTTTATAACTCCAAGATCCTTAATGGAAAAAGACAGGGTACTGTGACAGACTCTAATCTGTTATATGAAGCTTGTATTAGTAGTGATGCTAATGATAACGTAATGAATTTATAGACTTCTATGTGAGCTACAAAACCCTTTGATTTCGTTACTGCTATGAACTGAATGTATGTGTCCCCCAGTAGTCATATGTTGAAGGTCTAATCCCCAGTGAGAGGGTATTTGGCCTTGGGAAGTAATTAAGTTTAGATAAAGTCATGAGGGTGGAGCTCCCATGATGAGATTAGTGCCCTTGTAAGAAGAGGACGAGGCCACTCTTCTCTCCCTCTCTCTCCTTCCCTCTCCCGCTGCCACCCCCACCCTCCCCTCCCCCCGGGCTTTTCTCCTCCTTGTGAGGATACAGCAAGAAGAGGGCTGTCTGCAAGCCAGCAAGAGTGTTCTCCTCAGGTGCCTTGAACTTGGACTTCCCAGCTTCAGAACTATGAGAAATAAATGTCTGTTTTTTAAGCCATTCAGTTTGTGGTACTTTGTAGAGCAACCTGAGCAGACTATTTACCTTATTTGATTCTCACAATTAATCTGAGTACTGAAATGGATAGAATAGCTACTAATATTTGAGTTTTACAGATAAGAACATTGAAGCTCAGAGGTTTACTTGCTCCGGGAGACTCACAAGTGTCTGCAAGTGTCTTCAAATGCTGCCCTGAGCCTCGATATTCTCCTTCCCTCATGATTCGTGTCTACAGCCTGTGCAGATGTTGAATTCTACATGCGAGCTTTTCTAATGGGACTTTAGACTGTTTGAGCTGAATTCTTTCTAGGTAGCCATACGTATGCATCCAGATTCAAACATTTTTCTATATACAAATGCCTTGTTGCTGGTTTCAAGTGGAATATACTGGGGCACAAACTTCAGAGATGAGTTGTAATAAAGATCTGGGACCAAAATTTAAATAGAACTTTTTACTCATGATTCTCTAGTTTTCATAAATTTGAGAAGAGCCCCTTTTCAGGCTCAGAAATATAGGCTCCAGGAATCCTTTCCTCTCATAGTCCTGCTCAGATACGTGAAATCTCTTCAGTTTCTTCAGCCTTGGTTACTCTCTCTGCTCAGCAGAAATCCCTGCTGACTGGCTCTTTCAAAACCTCAGAGCAGCCGAGCTTGATCTTGGGCAGAAACAGCACAAATGTGTCAATTGCCCTGAAACTTCTTCATGGCTGTCTCTCTGGGCTCTGGTGAAGTGGCCTCTTTGGATGGGTATCTGGAGAGGTACTTATCTGAGACCAAAACTTTGGGATATGATACCTATCCTGATGATATTTCCATGCACATGTGTATCCATACTTGGCACTGACAAAATAGAGAGATGTTTTGTTGAAGCCTTCATTAGAGAAGTAACCTGAAAATTCTCTGCCATTCTCAGCATCTTGATCCTGATGGATAAGAGAGAGATTAGGAGGAGAGAAGGCAAGAAGCTCCATGCTAGATGGAACTTCCTGTCTGGAGGAAGGTCAAGCGCATTGGAGCTCGAGAGAGTTCCTCTTGCTCCCCGTCTTGTCCTCCTCCAGACACTCCCAGAAAACTAATGATCGGCTCCTCCAGCCCCCAGAATGTGGTTGAGACACGACAGCACACACATCAATGACCTGTCTCATTCCTCCCTTCCTACCGTTTTACCTCTTCCCCCACAAAACACTTAGTGTTTAGTTGTGGGTATGACCCTCGACCTTGAATTCTGAGCCAGACCCCATTTAATCCTCCGTGTTCTCTTTGAGGAAACGACAGAGCCAAGAGGGTCCAATGACAGATACTTTCTGGTCTGGGCTTAATTCCCTTGCAATTCATCTCCTCTGCTTTGACACAGTGTCTCTGGGGGAAGTGCCCCTCTTAACCAGCATAGACATTAAGGCTAAGTGGACAAATTACATGTCCTCCCAAAAGGCTCCCCAGTCTGGGAGAGTGAGCAAAACTCAGATTTGCAAACACCCACACTTCTTTCACACCACATATTAACATTCTGGAATATTAGACCCATCTACTTCTCTTTTCTTCAGATACAGATAAGATGAATGCCTGGCAATTAGGTGTGTGGGAAGAGTTGGTTGAGGCTAGAAGAATATGTAACAGATGTTGCGAGTGATAAGGAAGGAGCACATGACGGGACTAGAGTGGGGCCCCTCTGGAAATTTGGATTGTGTATGGCTCTGCTCAGCAGAAATCCCTGCTGACTGGCTCTTTCAAAACCTCAGAGCAGCCGAGCTTGATCTTGGGCAGAAACAGCACAAATGTGTCAATTGCCCTGAAACTTCTTCATGGCTGTCTCTCTGGGCTCTGGTGAAGTGGCCTCTTTGGATGGGTATCTGGAGAGGTACTTATCTGAGACCAAAACTTTGGGATATGATACCTATCCTGATGATATTTCCATGCACATGTGTATCCATACTTGGCACTGACAAAATAGAGAGATGTTTTGTTGAAGCCTTCATTAGAGAAGTAACCTGAAAATTCTCTGCCATTCTCAGCATCTTGATCCTGATGGATAAGAGAGAGATTAGGAGGAGAGAAGGCAAGAAGCTCCATGCTAGATGGAACTTCCTGTCTGGAGGAAGGTCAAGCGCATTGGAGCTCGAGAGAGTTCCTCTTGCTCCCCGTCTTGTCCTCCTCCAGACACTCCCAGAAAACTAATGATCGGCTCCTCCAGCCCCCAGAATGTGGTTGAGACACGACAGCACACACATCAATGACCTGTCTCATTCCTCCCTTCCTACCGTTTTACCTCTTCCCCCACAAAACACTTAGTGTTTAGTTGTGGGTATGACCCTCGACCTTGAATTCTGAGCCAGACCCCATTTAATCCTCCGTGTTCTCTTTGAGGAAACGACAGAGCCAAGAGGGTCCAATGACAGATACTTTCTGGTCTGGGCTTAATTCCCTTGCAATTCATCTCCTCTGCTTTGACACAGTGTCTCTGGGGGAAGTGCCCCTCTTAACCAGCATAGACATTAAGGCTAAGTGGACAAATTACATGTCCTCCCAAAAGGCTCCCCAGTCTGGGAGAGTGAGCAAAACTCAGATTTGCAAACACCCACACTTCTTTCACACCACATATTAACATTCTGGAATATTAGACCCATCTACTTCTCTTTTCTTCAGATACAGATAAGATGAATGCCTGGCAATTAGGTGTGTGGGAAGAGTTGGTTGAGGCTAGAAGAATATGTAACAGATGTTGCGAGTGATAAGGAAGGAGCACATGACGGGACTAGAGTGGGGCCCCTCTGGAAATTTGGATTGTGTATGGTCATTGGGTCATTGATTGGTGAAATACACACACACACACACACACACACACACACACACACACACGCACTGGAAGTCTCAAGAGATAGGCTTCTTTTTATTTTTCTTTCTTTCTTTTTTTTCCTAGTACTTCTTTTTTCTTTTGCAATTACCCCTCCATCATTTTGTCAGTTTTTCTCACAACTTTATATTACATTGTAGAATTAGTCACATTAATAGCACTAAAATAACTGACTTAGGAGACCAAGTACTACTCTTTAAAGAGCACTTGTAAGTACTTTGCCTTCAGGGACTCTGGAGAGGCCCAAATGGCTTCAAAACATCTTTCCTTAAGGTGCCTTAAATTTCACAACTAGAAATCCATTTCTTTGATTTCATAAATCTTGACATTCTAATGACAGTAAGGACCCTAAGAAAGTGTTTAGGCCTTAGACGAGTCTGGATTCAAATTCTTACCAACCACATGATACTTACTTTCATTTGTAAAATGGAGACAATAAAGTAGTACCAACCTCTAGGATTAATTTAAGAATTAAAGGAGGCAATGCCTAAAGCGCTTAGCACAATGCCTCCTTAATAAAGTCATCAAATCATCATCATTGCTGTGCTCACCTTAAACACACCTCAACCAATGGTATGTGTCAGTGAGCTCCCCAAGGCAAATTCACAAGTGTTATCCACACTAGACTTCACCCACTCCAGTGACAGGATCTCACTGCCTCCTGAGATTGCCAAATGAGTTTTCAAAAGTTATAATTGTTAGAAATGTCTTTCTTAATACTAATCTGCCTCCCTTAAACTTCCATATGTGGATTTCATTAGAAGCCCTAAAGCAAAAGAGTACAAGCCAGTGACGTTAATTTACATTAATGTTCTCCCTTCTTTGTCTTCTCACTTGTTTCTGGTGTGATACACTTTGGGTGCCCTCACCATGTAAGCTGTTCTGCTTGTATATGTGCTGCCTCTCAAAGTCTCTTAAATATTCTAGGTCAGAAATCCCTGTAGCACTCACTAAGCTCCTTGAATGAAGGCATTTTTTCATTGAAAAAAAATTAATAAGTATCCATCAACAAAATGGAAAAACACATATTCTTTCATATTTTCTGTAGACTTGTATAAAAATGAAAGAACAATACAGATGAAGCTGAGTCTTTACAGTCTCCCCACTAATTGCATTCCCTTCCCTTCCTGGGTTAGCCATTAAGAAGTATTTGGTGTGTATCCAATTCCACATATTTACTCTTTAAATGTAATATAACATAACATAACATACAAATATGCATGTATGTTAGTTCATATATATATACAAAACAAAACTAAGCTATCTAATTATTAATACTTTGTAGCATTATTTAAATTAAATACATTATATGTAAAGTTTTCTAATATGCTTTTATATTCAGTATTATATTTTAAAGATAGATTTATGACAATACATATATAGTTTTTTCTTTTTAACTGCAGTGAAAAGGAATTATATGAATATCTCACTATCAGTCTGTCCATCCATCCATCATCCATCTAGCTACTCTATCTACCTACCTACCTATCTATCTATCTATCTATCTCTCATTTATCTTCACTATGCCTTGACACTTGGATTAATTACTTCTACTTTTTTTGCTACAGCAATGTTGCAGCGGACCCCTTGTATATTATTATACATTACTCTTTTCGAGTAAGTGTGCACAGTTTCTCTTGGGCAAACACACATGTGCACACATTCTCATCTTGGATGGCTGTCACAGAGTAAGTAAATTTTGGGGTATTGTCATTGGTCTTCGTGGTGGCTCTACTAATTTAAACTGTCATCAAGTATTAAGTGAGAATTCATACTTTCCCACATTCTTGGCCAAATATCGGTATTTTTGCCAGTCTGATAGGTTTGAAAGTGTAGCTCATTTTTTGAATTTCCCTGATTGTTTGCATAATCGAGCATGTTTTTATACATATTTTGCACATTCAGCTTCTCTTTTCTATTAATGATGCATGAAAATACTTTGCCCACTTTTTTTCCAAGTTCTTTGATTTTTTTTGGCCCTATTGATTTATATTTCTCTTTATATTCTGGATCTAGAATTATATATGCAGAACATCCCTCTTTTCAGGGACCTTTCGGTTTTGCTCACATATCTTTCTTCATGAAATAGAAGCTTTAAGTGCAAAGTGCTCAGATTTCTCAGTCTTTTTCTTCTTCATTTTGATTTTGTGTTTCTTGTTTAGTAAATCTTTTACTGTTCTGAAATCTTAAAGATATATACCTACATTTTGTCTCAATAGCTTTACAGTATTGTTTTACATTTAAATTTTAATTTATTTTATTTATATATGAAGTAAAGATCTATATCAATCAATAATTTATATATAATAATGTATCATATGTATGTTATAACTAGCTCCTCCAATGCCATTATTTAAATAGTCCATTCTTTTAGTTCACTAATTCTTTCTTCATCCATGTCCAACTTAGACTTCATTCCGACTATTGAGTGTTTATTTTAATGACCATATTTTTCATTTTTAAGGTTTTGGATTGGTTGGTTTTCACATCACCTATTTTGACCACCCACCTGTTTTGTTCCATAGTACTATTTTTATTTTATGACACTTTTCTCCCCTTTATCTTTCTTAAGAATCTTAAAGACTTTAATGTCATTGTATATGTTTCCATTCCTTTCCGTATTTTCTGAAGTAAATTTTCATTTGAAATGATTTATTTTATTGGCTCTCTTTTCTGGGTAATTTTTTTTCTCATGTACTTTGACATTTTTACTTGCAACCCACCTTGTGTAGGAGAGGTTTCCCCTCTATCTCTTTCTCTTTGAACTTATTCCCTCACCCTGCTGGCCCCTCCCTGCCTTTGCTCCTTGCCCCTACAAGCCCCTTTCCTATTCTCAGCAGTGCAGAACTAGGTCTTTTATTTGTCTTCCATTCTCCATTGTGACTGGGGCAGCAGGAGCCAGGGGCTGATCCAGCAGACCAACACTTCAGAGACACAGCTCCGTGTTAAGCTGTGTGCCCAGGCAAAGCAATGCTGCATTGTGTTTTAGCCTCCTCTTTCTTACCATTGATACCTGTGACAAGGAATTTGGGTTTTGTCCCATCCTGTGCATGACAAAATCCCACAGGATTTAAACCTATTGCTAAGCATTTTATTTCCTTTCTGATCCACCATGAGGTTACTCTTAGCTTATGAAGCTGGCTTTGCATTTTTTTTCATTTAGAATATAATTTTAAAATATTAAATATTCAGATGGGAAGGTATGTGCTGACCAGAAATTTGGTATGTTTTATTCTTTAAATTTGTTTAACCACTGCCAAACAAACTGTCATGAAGTAGAAACTATATCTATTAATCAGTCACAGTGAATGAAGGAATGAGTAGAACAAAACCATCAAATTTCCTTTTCTGATACAGCAGTCTGGAATAGACCAGAATAGTGGCCCCTATCCTGTTGTATCAGAATAGATCATTCTGATCTGGAGCTTCCAATTTTTTCCCTAAGCTTTCCAAAGATAACTCTTATACTCAGTGAAGTTTGGGAACCATGGATCTAAAGGAACGTGCTCTGAGTGAAGGAGTCGGAAAGCATGGTATTCAGTTCCAAATCTTTTTCTTAAAATCTATCTAATTTGATTAAGATAAGACTTCTGGGCTTTGATTCTCCCAAATGTAAAATTAAAAGGTGATATTGTACAGTTCCTAAGAAACCTTTACATTTTTAATATATGTCATTCTAGTATTAGAAAACCAAATTATTTCTGTAATTTTGGCATCTACATCTCACTCTCGTCTTGGATTGAGATTATAGTCAGTAAAAACCCATTAATATTGATATTTTTGTGTGTCACCAAGAAGCCAACAACTCTCTGGTGTCTAAATAATTTTTGTATCTAAGGAAAGGTCTTTATGTTTTTCTTGCTTAAATTTGTTTTTATCTTGGTGAACATTCTTTATTGAACTACAATATACAGAAAGATAAATGAACATATTCTAAGTGTGTAGTTTGATAATATTCTACCAACTACCCCTGTGTATCCAGCACCCAGATCAAAGAACAGAATATTCCCAGTGTCCCAGAGGCCCTCCCTTTATTCCATTCCAGTCAACACCCACCTCCCCTTGGGTAATCTCTATTATGACTTCTAACACATTGATTTTGCTCTTTTTTTGTACCTTATCTACGGAATCACAAAAATGTACTCATTTGATCAGGATTGTCTTGCTCAATATTATGTTTATGACATTCATGCATATTTTATGGAATTATAGATCATTAATTCTCATTGTTGCATAGTATTCCATGGTATAAAATATACTTTAGTTTACTTATCCAGTCTACTGTTGGTGGGCACCTGGGTAATTCCAGCTTTGGCTGGAACAGCACTACTGTCAACATTTTAGTGTGTGTCCTTTGGTGAACCTGTGTTTTCATTACTCTTGGGCATGTAGCTCATAGTGATATTACTATGTAGTGGGTTATGTGTATGTTTAATTTCAATAGATTCTACCACACCATTTTCCAATGTGGTTATATCAACTTAACCTCACACCAGGAGTATATGTGTGTTCCAGTTGCTCCATCTTCCTGCCATACTTGGTATTTTTTATATTTTTCATTGTTATTGTGGCATCTGTATTGTGATATCATATTGTCATCTAATTAGTCCTCACCGATGATTAATGAAGTTGAATATGTTTTTGACATGATTATTGATGGTGTCTTCTTTCGTGAAATGTCTATTCAAGTCTGTCCATTTTTCTATTGGGTAATTTGTCTTTTTCTTATCAATTTGTTAGAGCTCTTTATATATTCTAGATATAAATCCTTTAAAAATACATTTATTATAAATACTTTCTTCCACTCTGTGGGTTACATTTTCACTTAGTTGTGTCTTAATTTTTAATTTCCAGAATTTCTTCATTTTTAATTAATTTCAGAATGTAAAATGTAATTTCAGAATGTAAAAGGTTCTCAGTGACTGTACAATACAACATTTTCCCTTCTACATCTGGGACAATCAAAGCCCAGAATGGCCTTGGGTCAATTAATCTTAACTTCAGATTTTCTTAATTTTTTTTTTGGTTCAGTTTATCATTCTTACCTTTAAGTTTAGCACTTTTGTCTCCTGTTTAACAAATACTTGACTATTCTAAAGTTATGAAGATGTTTTTCTAAATTGCCTTACCATTAACATTTAGACTTACAATCTGCAGTTCATATAGCATTGAGTATTTGTTGGTTGGTTGGTTGGTAAGATGTGAAGTAGGACACTCTCTCTCTCTCTTTACCTATATCTACATTATCTATAACTGTATCATCTATGTCTGCATATTTGGAGATATATTGCTGTAGATAGATATGTATATATGTATGTATGTATAGTTGATCCTTGAACAGCATGGGTTTGAACTGCCTGGATTAACCAATATGTGAAATTTTTTCAACAATTGCATACTACAGCACTACAGAATCTGCAGTTGGTAGAATATATGGGTGCAGAACCAGGGATCTGGATCTGCCTATGGTAAAGTTGCACTGGGGGTCGATGCCCCTAATTTCTGCTTTGTTTAAGCGTCAGCTGTATATGTGTGTGTGTGTGTGTGTGTGTGTGTGTGTGTGTGTGTGTGTGTATACACACACACACACACACACACACATATACATACATATACATATACATATCTACTTACACATGTATACACACATCCATATATACACACATATTTGCCAGAATCATTTTTGTTACACATTCTGTAGTCTAAATTTAGTAATCACTCACTGCCTCACATCTCCCACAAATTTGATCAGTGTGCCATTAATGTTAATACAAAACACTGATGCAGTTAATTTAAAATCAGATCAGTAAGACATATATTCCAGAAGTCCTCTGCTAAAATGCAAATTCATTTGGAGAGGTAGCACACTGAAATTGTGTAAGACATCTTAACGCTAGTGGTGATACATAGATCAGAAAGCAAGGTGCTTTTAACAGCTCTATGAGAGTTTCATGAGAAATAGTTCTGAGAAATGGGGTAGTCATGAGGGTTATCCAGCTTTGAAGCATTGCTGGAAAGGCAGGTCTGGGCAGGATGCGGCAGTGCTGTGTGAGTCTCTAGTAAGTTAGAACCAGAGTGACAGAGAGCCCTGAGATGGGAGATAGAAAGGCAGAAAAAAAAAAAAAATATATGTATATATATATCTTGTCTTTAAAATTGTATTCAGGGCTGACTAACAGTAACTCATTGTGATGATTTGTTTTTTCACAAACGCTCTAGCAGGGGACACTGAATGTTGCCATCTCACTTTGTCTCAACTTGTCAAGCCAGTCTCTACATGTCACCTGGTCTTTCCTGGGCTCCATTTCTCCTCTCGCATGAAGGGAGTTGGGTGAATAGCTATCTTGTCACACTTTATACTGGAGCCAACTGGAGTTGTAGGGCTGTAAGACCCACCAAATGAGATTCCATTTCCAGGCGTAAATGATCTTCAGTGCATCTCAGAAGACGACTTTGTTCAGCCACTTTAACTACCATACATGTTTGTGTGTGTGCTTGGCATTTAAGGATGCTCTCTGGGAATGGCATCCATGATAGCAGAATGACCCAGCAGCTGCTGAGTTGACAACCTATATAGGGACAGAGAAGAAGTCTCAGACAAGGAGGAGAGAAGCGGGGTAGAGGCTGTTTCGACCCCTGGCTTTCCACAGTGAGTTAGTTTTACACTTACTCATGTGGGGGGTGTTTGGCCTGTTTCTCGACTAAGTATATGTTCACAGTATATTTACATATATTAACACTGATCATTTTGTTTTTACTAGAAAAATATCTTCTAGAGTAAATTGTATTAGGATAATTTAATTCCTTCATTAATTTGCTAGGATAATTTAATTCCTTCATTAATTTGCTATTCAGCACTAAACCACTTCAAATTCTAAAAAATACTATCTCACTTTACTGAAATTATTTTCATCTGGATAAATTCTTTTTAGCATAAATTTACAAAGAAGATCTAAGTTTTGTTTTAATCAAATTTTTCTTACATGCAATTGTGAGCTGCCTTTTGTGGCCAGGATTTCTACAAAGTACAAATTTCCCATGTAGAAATTTCAGATCCAAATTTGTGAAGACAGTTTTATTTTTCAACACTGTATGTTGTATCCTGGAGTAGAAACGCCCTGAATGCCACTTGCAGCTAAGGGCTTACTTGAGCACAAGAGAGGTTAAATCTCCTGACTTAGGGTTTCTCTCTGGTTATTTAAAGGAAATCAGAGATGAGCATCTCCCGAGCTCAGGAGACTGGTTTTTCAGGGAAACATCCAGAGTCAGATTCCTGTACTGAATAGGCTTTGCTTGGCTTCCCATGACCTGCTGATATCTGAATAAGTTTTAAATACTAAGAGAGTGACTTTTGTTTATAATAAAAAAGAATGCAAGATTTGAGGGGTTTATTACTACGGACCAAGTAATAAGCCTCTGAATTCTCCATTTTATTTATTTTTATTTATTTACTTTTTTGCGGTACGCGGGCCTCTCACGGTAGTGGCCTCTCCCGTTGTGGAGCACAGGCTCCGGACGCGCAGGCTCAGCAGCTATGGCTCACGGGCCCAGCCGCTCCTCAGCATGTGGGATCTTCCCGGACCGGGGTACGAACCCGTGTCCCCTGCATCGGCAGGCGGACTCTCAACCACTGCACCACCAGGGAAGTCCTGAATTCTTCCTTTTAGATAAAGGTTTCTCTCCCTAGAAACGCTCAGCACTGTTGTTTCTTCTAGACCACATATTTTTCCAATAAGCTTTGGGAGTAGAGAAACAAGACCTCTTTCCATATCCACCTGCTTGAAAGATGGAAGCCAGATAGCAGATCCTGCATCTATACAGATTTGTGGCAATGACACATGATCATTCATACATTCATGGTTTGAAAAGCACTTCTTGAGCAGCTGGCTTACACAGGAATCTGTTCTTTATGTTGTGAGAAATACAACAAACAAAACAAACCCAATCATAATACATTGTGTCTCTCCTCAAGGAGATAATATGAGAGGGAATTAAAAAAAGATGAATGATGTTCGTCTCAAGTCAATGGCACAGTCATTACTGTGTGAATTCTCACGGGAGGTGCTCAAGAGTACGGAGAAAATCTGAACATCCACGTGCAAAGTACACACTTTATTTACTCCGGGTGTAAATAAAGTCACGGAGACCAAGACACTGAGTGTGATAGTCAGCTGGAGACAACAGCGCTCATGTGGAGAAGAGCTGAGCTTTGAGAATTAAGGTGGAAAAGGTAGATGGAGACGACACTGTGGAATGCTTTGAACGTAGAGTCAATAATTTCTCTTCTCTAATGAGCAGTTGTAGGTTTCAAGGAATTGGGTTCTTCTGTTAACTGACAAAGTTCTGAGGACCAGATATTTTCTGCTGTCTTACCCAAAGTGAATCCTCTTTGACTGTATGATGAAAGCAGAATTTATGATTAATCTGGGAAAATGGGCAGGAAACAAGAAATAGGACACCAACGCGACACAACGAGAGATAATAGGTTTTATACACATATTAACCTATTAACTTGCATAACGGCTCATAATAAACAAGGAAGACATGATAAACATTGTCTGATTTCACAAATGAATACACCGAGGACCATAGGGGTTAAAGGACTTATTAAAGGTTACACACCAGGTAAAATGACAAAGCTCTTACTGGCCCCCAAGCTTCTTCATTTTAGTGAGTCTTTCGTATAACAAATCCATATATTCCAAAAAGCAACCAATCAGTCATGCTCTAAAATTTTCTGTAAACGGTAACATTTATTTGAAAAAGAGAGTGGCTCTTATCTTGATCCACAGAAGCAGAGGTGAGTGGGCAGGATTATGGAAGATCCCTTTGCAGAGACTTAAAAAGTCAGGGAAATATCTGCTGACGGTCTGAATACCACATCTTAAACATTCCTGTACACGTCAGCATCTTAAAATGAAGGGATGTTATTTGAAACCTAGTGAAAATGTAGCCAAACTCACTCAGTGCTAACTTTCCTCCTTTCTAGTAAGTGAGTAATTTATAAAGGCAATTTATTTCTTTCAAGCCAAGAGGGGTCGGCTGAACAATCATTATAACACTTCTGTGTTCATAGGATCAAGGCTATATCCTTCCTTATTAGGAAAAGTGGGCTGTCCCACCGTCATTGTGCATTGGCATCTGATACTCTGACCAGTCTCTATGCAATATAACCTCTTTTCTGGCCTCATGAATGAGGCAAATGACCCCTGGGATTCGCCTTGTGAAGAAAAAGACTTCTAATATAGAGACTTTTAGTTTAAGCAGACTCTGAGTTCTCTCTGGAGTCTCGGGAATACCATCCAGAGTTGCTTGGAATTGCTTCTTCCAAGGCTTCTTGGTTGTAAGATTGTTTTCAATAATTCCTCCTACGCTTCCTCTCACCCTACACTGTGCCCACCATTAGGGACACACAGATGTAACTCAAGGCCCATATGCTTTGGTGACAGGCGTGCATCATGATGCTGAGACAAGGACAGAATTCTAGTCTCTTGGCAGCAGCTGTGGGCTAAATATTAGAGACAAAACTACTTAGCTCCTGAGTGGTGGGTCCCCTGGACCATTAGCGGTGGTTTGTTTTCTGGCTTTCAATTTATCTTCACTTTTTATTTTCTTCTTGGCCCTTTTTCCCTTCACAAAATTATTTTCTTCTCCCACCTCTTCTGATGTTCTGCTCTCTGAGCTCTGGTCTATCCCTGGATCAAGTCAACTGCCAAGAAAGGATCTTCTAAGTCATTTTCTCCTTATTGGGGATTTCAGGGAGTGCAGGGCCAACATAAAAAGATTTCAGACCCTGGGAAGAAAGCATCTCTTGTTTTGATTCATCTTTGATTAACTTGCTTATTGAATAGCTGAAAACTGGCAGGAAAAAAAGCACATTTTCTCTAACAGCTATTTTCAGACACGCCCTGATGTATCTCCTTTCCCCATCTCTCGTTACAGCTCAGGCATATTTCATAAATCTGCGGTCACTTTCAGGCGTGTCAAAGTCCATTTAAAACTTAAATTTCACATTCAATTTTACTTTTTCCTTCTATCCAAATTCAGGCTTAACTTTTGTTTAGAGAACTATGTGTGTGTGTGTGTGTGTGTGTGGTGTGTGTATGTGAAGGAGAGAGAATTTAATCTTCCATGATTCTTTACTCCCTCTCTCTGCTACTTCTGACCTTCTAGAGACAGGGAAGGGAACTTTAAGGAAAAGGGGAAAAATGTGGACCGGTGTAAAGGTCATCTGGCCACTACTGGATCTTCTTCTTCTCTGCAGTAGCAGCCCTCCTGGACACTGTCCTGCCTTAAGAATGATCCAGAAAAGAAGCAGGTGTTGACCTCTATTCTGGTCTATACCCACCAAACCCCAGTGCGTGCACATCACACCTGGAGGAGTTTCCTCAGCTCAGCAGCGGCTCTGATATGGTATGCTATCATGTGATAGCTGCAGCTCAGCTTCATCAAGCCAGTGAATAAGTTTTTCGTCTTCTTGGGCCACTTCAACCCTCTCCCTTCAAGTATGGTTAAAGCGGAGGAATAAATTCTTCCTACGGGAAGGAGAGGGGAAAAGCCAGAACAATTTCTCCCATGCTCTTCCTAGTCTAAAAACTCTTTCTAACCTATGAATTCCTCTTTCTGGCCTTTCTCTCCCACCCACCCATGGTGCGCTGTGCAGCATGTGGGATCTTATTTCCCCCATCAGGGATTGAACCCATGTCCCCTGCACTGGCAGTGCAGAGTCCTAACCATTGGACCGCCAGGGATTTTTTTTTTTTGGCCTTTCTTTTCTAGAAGCTAGCTGCTTCCATGGAAGCTAACTGGCTAGAGGGGCACAAGACTGATTTTACTATATTTATTGAGCCCCGGAAGGCAAATACTGTAACTCTCAGAAACCATCCTTAAATGTAGAGCCCCTCTCACCCATTGTTCCTAAATTTGAGACTGAGGGAAGAGGAAAATCCCATTTAACATCCTGTTAATATTCTATTTAACATTGTTTATATTCCCAGACCCAACACTGTAGGAGTTTATTAAATGGCTGAATGAATGAAT
Source organism: Lipotes vexillifer (assembly GCF_000442215.2). NCBI lineage: Eukaryota > Metazoa > Chordata > Mammalia > Artiodactyla > Lipotidae > Lipotes > Lipotes vexillifer. Next base: position 3,351,480 of record NW_006790311.1, on the reverse strand, counting down.
GGTTAAGTAAATAAAAGAAGGGGAAAGGAAAGTCATTTTGGTACAGGGGTCTGAATATAATAGAGTATTAATAGCAATTCCTTTAAGTATCTATTGTTGCATAATAAATTACCCCCAAACTTAATACCTTGAAACAACATTTATTATCTCACAGAGTTTCTGAGAGTCAGGATTCCAGCAGCAGATTACATAGGTAGTTCTGGCTCAGGCTCTCTCACAAAATTACAGTAAAGATGTTGGCCAGAGCTGCAGGCATCTGAAAGCCTGACTGGGCTGGGGGATCTCTGACCAAGATGGCACCCTCACCCACTGTTGGCAAGGGTCTCCTTTAGTTCTTCACCACATGGGCCTCTCCAGAGAGCTGCTCACAACATGGCAGCTGGCTTTCTTCAGAGCCATAACCAGAGAGAGAGGGTTGGGGGAACAGAATCAGAAGCCATAGTGTCTTCTAGAACCTACTGTTGGAAGAGATGTAATTGTCAATTCTGGCATTTTCTTTCAGTCACACAGGCAGACCGACTCTGGTATAATGTGTGGGGAGAGAGCACAAGGGTGTGAATAACAGGAAGCAGGGCCCACTGAGGTTCATCTTAGAGGCCAGCTACCACAACAGTCTGTTCATATGCCTTAACTCTTTGAAGGCTCATACATTCAATGACTGAGAAGAAATGGACGAATTCCTTGAAAACTACAAACTACCCAAACTCAAGTATGATGAAATGATCAACTTGAATAGTTCTAAGACCATTAAAGTAATTGAATTTATAATTAAATCTCCTGAAAAAGAAACATCCAGGCCCATGTTTCACTGAAGAAGTCTACCAAACATTTAAAGAATTAACAGCAATTTCACACAAGCTTTATGAGACTAGAGTTACCCTAATACCAAAACCAGAAAAGAGAATACAAAAAAGACTACATACCCAAATCCCTCATTAATGTAGATGCAAAAATATTCAATGAAATATTACCATGTTTATGAATGAAATGTAGCATGTGTAAGTGGGCTTTATTCCAGGTATACAAAGCTGAGTCAACATTCAAAATCAGTCTGTATAATCCATCATATTAACAGATTAAAAAATAATAACCAAATGATCATAATAATCATCATAGAGAAAAGTATTTGAGAAAATTCAAAACCCATTCATGGAAAAAAAAAAAAAACTCTGAGAAAAATAGGAAGAGAATAGAACTTCAACTTGCTAAAGAACATTTGAAAAAACCCTTCAGCTAACATCATACTTATTGGTAAATGACTTTCCCGCTAAGCTTACCCTCTAGGATTAGGAACAAGGCAAGGATGTCTGCCCACTGTTCTTAATCAGTTTAGTATTGGAAGTTCTAACCATTATATTAAGGCAAAAAATAAATAAATAAATAAAGCGGCAGTTTTGAAAGGAAGAAATAAAAATGTCTCTATTTTCAGATGACACAATTATTTACACAGAAAATTCCAAGGAACCTATGAAATAATAATTTACAAAATCCTCCTCAAAGTAACAAAGATGCTAATTCTCCTTATATTGATCTACAGGTTTGATATAATTTAATAATTATATTATTCTAGATAATTTAATTATTATAATAATTCAATATAATAATTGCTGTCTAAATCCTAGCAAGATATTTATAGACATATACAATTGTATTAGGAAATTTATATGGAAAGGCACTAGCCTAGACTAGTTAAAACAATCTTGAAAATAAAGAATAAAGTGAAGGAATTACTCTACTTGATATTAAGGCTTTTACTAACATAGAGTAATCAAGATCATGTAGAATTGGTGGAGGGGTAGAGTTCAACAGAGAGAACAGAACATATAACCCGTAAGTAGATCCACACAAATACACCCAACTATTTTTCTTTTAATTTTATTGAAGTATAGTTGATTTATAATGTTGTGTTTAATTTCTGCTGTACAGTAAAGTGACTCAGTTATACATATATATTCTTTTTCATATTCTTTACCATTATGGTTTATCACAGTATATTGAATGTAGTTCCCTGTGCTATACAGTAGGACCTTGTTTCTTTAACCATCCTATATACAATAGTTTGCATCTGCTAATCCCAAACTCCCAATCCTTCCCTCATTTACCCCTTTCCCCCTTGGCAACTACGAGTCTGTTCTCTATATCTGTGAGTCAGTTTTTGTTTTGTAGATAGGTTCATTTGTGTCATATTTTAGATTCCACATATAAGTGATATCATATGGTACTTGTCTTTCTCTTTCTGACTTACTTCACTTAGTATGATAATCTCTATTTGCATCCATGTTGCTTCAAATGGCATTATTTCATTCTTTTTTATGGTTGAGTAGTATTCCATTGTATATATATACCACATCTTCTTTATCCATTCATCTGTCAGTGGACACTTAGGTTGTTTCCATGTCCTGGTTATTGTAAATAGTGCTGCTATGAATATAGGGGTGTATGTATCTTTTCGAATTATAGTTTTGTCTGGGTATATGCCTAGGAGTGGGATTGCTGGGTCATATGGCAACTCTATTTTTAGATTTTTGAGGAACCTCCATACTGTTTTCCATAGTGGCTGCACCAATTTACATTCCCACCAACAGTATAAGAAGATTCCCTTTTCTTCACACCCTCTTCAGCATTTATTATTTGTAGACATTTTAATGATGGCCATTCTGAGTGGTGTAAGGTGGCACTTCATTGTTTTTATCTGCATTTCTCTAATAATTAACAATGTTGAGCATCTTTTTATGTGCCTATTGGCCATCTGTATGTCTTCTTTGTAGAAGGTCTTCTGCCAACTTTTTGATTGTGTTGTTTGTTTTTGTGTTATTGAATTGTAGGAGCTGTTTGTATATTTTGGAAATTAAGCCCTTGTCAGTTGCATCATTTGCAAATATCTTCTCCCAGTCCACAGGTGGTCTTTTTGTTTGCTTTGTTTTGCTTATGGTTTCCTTTGCTGTGCCAACTAATTTTTTAAATTAAACTTTTCATTTTGAGATAAATACAGATCATATGCATCTGTAATAAATAATGTGGAGAGGTCCCGTGTCCCCTTTACTTAGCTTCCCTCAATGGTAACATCTTGCAAAACCATGGTTTAATATCATACCCAGAAGAGTTCTGTGGCTGCAAAGATCCTGTGTTGCTCTTTTAAGCCACAATCCCCTCCCCCTGCCCCCAACCTAAAGAATGTTATATAAAGGCCTAAAGACTGCATGGCCGAAAGTATGTTACATATGTTAAATAGAATCACACAGTATGTGACCTTTGGAACTGGCTTTTCTTACTTAGCATAATTCCATGGATACAAGTTGTCCTGTGTATCAATAGAGAGTTTGTTCTTTTTAAATTGCTGGGTAGTACTCCATGGCATGGATGCCCCAGTGTGTGTAACTGTTCATCCATTGAAGTCAGATGGGGTGTTCCAGTATTTGGCCATTATGAATAAAACTGCCCTAAACAGACTTGCCAGCCCACACAATTGTGTGATAAGCCAATTCTTTAAAATAAAAAAATATATAAATAAATAAGTAAATAAGTAAGTAAGTAAATAAATAAATAAATGAAAACTCTGTGTGTGTGTGTGTGTGTGTGTGTGTGTATATGTGTGTGTGTGTATACCCATATCCTCTTGGTTTTGTTTCTCTGAACCCTGACAGATACACTAATTTTCCTATATTTACTACTGAAACGTCTGCCTTAGGGAGAAGATGTTGCTAATTTAGTCAGATTCCAGAGCCCAGTTTAGGTCAAATTCCCTACTAATTTGAAATGGTAGAGCTCTTTCTTCTTGTGTTTATATTTCTTTTGTTCCAAACTTGCAAATATTCAAATTTTTTACACTTATTTTCCTTCCTATTGGTTGAATGATTATAGTTATTCATGGCTGCCTAGTTCAATAACTTTACAGCTCATTGAATGTCAGACATAGAAAAGGTCTTCGAAATTACCTAATCCAAATTCTCTCGTAACAGAGGAGGAAGGTATTGACTGCTAATCTTAGAAACGAGATAAGCAGACCTGTTTTCTCAAGCACAACCTACACTGCATTCTTCCATCTTTTTCCTCAGGCCAGTGGTCTCCTCCCCTCCTTCAGCCCCTGAAAATGGTCTGATTCAGCCATCATAGAGTGAGCCAAACTAGCTCCTGGGATGAGGATAGACAACTGTGGGCAGGGTGGAAGAATTACATACATTTTGTTCTGGACACTTACCATGAGCTAAGGCAACTGGGTCTCCCAAAGCTAGGGTGATCAGCCATATTCTTGGATTTTTGGAGCCCTCTAGGAACTCTGGCACAGTTAAAACCAACATATTCCTCTTGGATTCACATGTGATTCAAATGTGCCACTTTCCCTGTCCAAAACAACAAACTCAAAACATTCAAGACACCTTAACTTCCAGCAACGACTGATAGAATTTATTTCCCCTCTAAATGTAGATTTATTTTTGAACACAAGCCTTGCGGACACTAATGCACAGATTATGAAACTTGGCACAAAGAAAGTGAAACATGGTGTCTCAGATTTAGTGCTGAATTGGGACACTGGCTTTCTTCTGGGAAGTGTGACCCTTCATTTCGTACAGTTTCATTCCTTTAGCTGCCACTGGATATCCTGTTGTCAGGGGTGGGGGGTGTTTTGTATTGGGAGGAGTGAATTGGGGGTATGGAGCAAATATATAGTTATTCATAATGCCTAGAAACAGACTGAAATGCAGTTTTATAGATCTTACAAAATTTTCCTACAGAGATTAAAAAAAAATAATTGTAGATTCTTGAGTTTTAATCACACTGGGTTTTGTGCCTAAGTCTTTACTCCAAAATTGGCACACACATTTCTAAAACTAAATGGGTAGAGTGTTTCATGGCTAATTAAAGATTTTCAAACACAGCCCATCAATGGATTGTGGTATTAGCTCCACGAAGCTTGTTGTGTAGCAACTGGGAAAACTAAGGCTACAGAGAGCTTTGTCATTTCCCAACATCAAATCAGTAGCAATCAGTAGACTTGGGTCTTAATCTAGGTTTACTGATTTAAAATTTTATGTCTTTCCACTGCAGATTTTTGGCCACATAAATATGAGACAAAATATCAGGTCAAGCAGCTGTATCACTCTTTCTTCTCTTTATTTATAGTTCAGGGGAGATCAGCTCTCCTGAATTTTAATTCTCAATGTCTAAATTTAGTATAAAGAATTCTAATAATGCTTTATTTTTGTATCTGTGAAATAAATGTCTACCATAAAAGTTGGGCTGCTACCCCAGCATCATAAATAATGGCTATGAAATTCAAGTGCTTACATGATTTATGCTACCTCGTTGGCACTCACCCATGACTCACAACTCCAAGTCAGCAGTTCTAAATCTCACCAGTCCCACCTCTCAGTTGGGGAGTTCCCAGGGTTAGTGGACTTCAGAGCCAAAATGTTCCCTGAGTGAGCTTGAGGGTGAGTGAGTCATTGCTCTGGGATGAAGTTTGACAACCATTCAGTTTAGGTGGAGTCTATTCGGCACCCAGGTCAACAGAGAACAGAAAAGTGACTCACTCTCTAGCTCACCCACCTACATGGATGTTACAAAATCAGCAAGCCTTCCATTTATAAAAGTTTGACTTGTATTTCTAATTGAGTCATTGATCATCTACCTAGGACTTCTGAAGGACAGTATTGCTTATCACTGTTGGCTTAAGCTGGCTGGGAAGTTAATCTTTACCCAAAAAGTATATACCTGGAAGTTGTGGTCAGTCTACCCATCTAGGATACCTCTCAGCACTTATGTTGTCATGGGTCCCAAAGAAGCTTGTTTTTCATCCCCTCCTACCGTGATAAGCATCCGTATTTTTGCTCAAATTTGAGCCCTTTCCCCTTTTCCAACCTGTAAAAACAAACTTTCTTATCCTAAGAAAAAAGATCACAGTAAAAGATGGCTCGAAGACTTTTCAGAAATCAAGTAGCACTTATGAAACACTATTTGCTTATATTACTGTGTCAACAAATCAAAATCATGTGGATTAAATTTCCTTGCAAATAAATAAGGAGTCACTAATGAGGAGCTGAGTTTGAATTTTTCCAGAATTACAGAAATTTAGTAAAGATATGTAGTGTTTCTTGAACCAGATGAACCCACTGTTCCACACTAGAAAGTAAAATAAATCATAAAAAAATGTTCCAATATATCTTGATTAGGCATTCTGAAATCATTTTCAAAACTGACGAGTTATTGATTTGGATTACAGTTAAAAATGAACAAGTACAGTAATTTTTATATTTGATATCAACAAATTCAACAGGTACCTAAAAAGGTGCTCAACATCAGTGATCATTAGGGAAATGCAAATCAAAACCATAATGAGATATCACCTCATGCCTGATTAGGATGGCTATAATCAAAAAGACAAGAGATCACAAATACTGGCAAGGATGTGGAGAAAAGAGAGCTCGTGCACTGTTAGTGGGATTATAAAGTGGTATAGCCACTATGGGAAACTGTATTGAGTTTCCTCAAAAAAATAAAAACAGAACTACCATATGATCCAGCAATTCTACTTCTAGGAATACATCCAGAGGAAATGAAAACACTGTGTGGAAGAGATACATGCACCCCCATGCTCATAGAAGCATTATTTACAATAGCCAAGACATGGAAACAACATGTGTCCATTGATAGATAAAGGGATAAAGAAGTTGTGATATGTACACACATATATATATATATATGTTACTCAGCCATGACAAATAAAGAACTCTTGCTATTTTCTATTTTTGAAAACATGGATAGTCCTCTTGAGGGCATTATGCTCAGTGAAATAGGTCAGATGGAGAAAGACAAATACCATATGATCTCATATACATGTGGAATCTAAAAAAGCAAAAAACCCAAACTCATAGAAAAAGAGAGCAGATTTGTGGTTACCAGAGGCAGGGGGTAGGGGAAGGGTGAATTGGAAGGAGGTGGTCAAAAGTCCCAACTTCAAGTTATAAGATAAATAAGTACTCAGGATGTAATGTACAACACGATGACAACAGTCAATATTGCTGTACAGTGTATTTGAAAGTTATTAAGAGAGTAAATCCTAAGAGTTCTCATCACAGGGAAAAATGTCTTTTTTCCTCCTTTTCTATTTTTTTGGACCTATATGAGATGATGGATGTTCACTAAACATACTCTGGCCATCATTTCACAATATATGTAAGTCAAACCATTATAATGTGTATCTTAAACTTATACAGTGCTGGATGTTAATTATGTCTCAGTAAAACTGGGAAAATAATAAAACAAGAGACATAATATTTATTATGGTTTATTTTTAATAAAAAATTTGTAAAATAATTAACAGAAAAACCTAATGATGTAGTTAAGATTCTTATTTTGTAAGGCATAAGCACCACACTTTATTTAGCTGAAACACTATTTATTTGAGTGTGAATATAATTACTATGAAAACCTTCAACCATAATTTATATCATTAACCTTTTAAAACATTTATTTCTTAATGAAAAGAATTGACAATTAAAAAAACTAGGGACACACATTTAAGAGTCCAAGATACAAAGAACAAGTCATTGACAAAGCAAAGCAAGAATTGAAAATTTCTTCTTCTGAGTCCCCTAGTCAATTTTTTGCCATCTATCTTTATACTAATGGTAATTTTAATAATAACATGTGATATTAATAATGGCACATATGAAAATTGTATTAAATGTGCTAATGCAACCTTAATGAAATATAAAAGCATAACTTTACATCCATGCTTAGAAATGGGTTATTTAATTATTCAACAGTGAGATTCATCCAGCTAAAATATATGCAAAAATAGATTCTAAACTGGAGGAATTATGATCTGAAGATGATTAATAAGATCATCCTTTCTCCAGCCACGTTATCAGTAATATACAAGTAACTACAGACTATAATTTGACTTGTTCTGGATAATGCTGGCCAAAACTCTTGAGAGGAATTGGATAAAACAAATGTTTTTATTTTTATAATGCATTTTGTCCCAAAGCCAAGACTTACAGGATTTTGCTTGGAATTACATTCTGTTATTTGCAAGCAAAGAGTTCCCTTGGCTGTTAGATTGGCAGAGCTAGTAAAATACTGCTCATTTGAGGCTATTTAATCTTAGGACTCTGAAAAGATCCAATCTATTACTGCTGCTAAATTTAACGTCATGTGAGCCAGGCCCTGGGGCATGAGGTGCACCATTCTTCCCAGTATGGAAAGTGAAAGTTTCTTCTGCCCATGGTTTGGTTAACACACTCAAACAGAATCAACATGATAGAGTCTGTCCTTATGAAGGCTGATCCTTCAGCTTTTTGTTACTTCCTTAGTGTCTGCTGTGTATTCAGGCTCATGTGAGGTCCTGGGGATACTTCTGCTTCTAGGGAACTCAGAGTCTAGTAGTGGAGAGAGATGCGTAAACAAATGATCGTGTTAAAATGTGAATCTTAGTAGAGAAGTAGACAGAGTGCTGTGGTGTTTCAGAATTCAAAATGACTAGATATCTGCGGTTGGAACTGGGGTGGGGTTGTATCATGTATGTACTGCTAGCTAAACACACCTTTCCAGAACTAAGTGGGGTTCTGTTTAAAACAGTTGGGGTTTATTTGCTCATGATTTTGCTCTGGGCTCTGGGCTGAGACACCCATTTCTTCTATTGGTGTTTCCTGGGAATTACTCATGATGACTCAGCTAGGGTCAGACGGTCAAAGAAAGGTATTCACATACTTGGTTATTAGGTTGGATTCCCAGCTGGGCATCTCCATCCTCCTCCATGTGGCTCATCCAGCAGATGAGACCAGGTGTTTAATAGGGTGTCTGCAACTGTCCAAAAGAGTGAGAGCAAAAACTGCAAGGCCTCTTGACCTAAGGCTTAGCAGTTATACAATGGCACATCCACTGCATTTTATTGGAGACAGCAAAGAACTGGTCTATTCCAGAATCAAGAATGGTGGAAATCATCCCCACCTCATGATGGGAGGAGCTGAAAAGAAATTGTAGCCATTTTAGCCACTGAGCAGAGGAAGCTCTCCAAACTGAGTGATTAACACAAACACAGGATGGTGCAATATTTATGACATTACAAGTAAACATATCTATGGATGAATACAGAATGTATCATAGCTACCAGAGGTAGGGAGTGGCCAGAAGGGGAATAACAGTGAAGGGAGGGACAGAAATTAGTCTGGAACGATTGGTTAGCAGATTGTTAAAGAAAGACTGAGTGACTTGGAATTTGTCCTCTAGGCATTGGGTAACGAGGAATCATTTTTATATCAAGTTTCAGGCCTATGTGGCCTGGGAAGTCACTGAATAAGAATCTGTTAAATAAATAAAAGCAGCTTAGTGATGTAGTCAGATTTGCTATTCTTAAAAAAATAGGATGAAATTAAGTCTGTGTAGACTTAGAAATGGTGTGTGGTGGGTGAGGATAAGAACATGGTGCTGACCCTAACAAATAGTAGCAAGCTATTTTACAGGGGACCAGCTCCTTTCAATGTATTTATTATGAATATTAGGTCAGCTTTATACCAGCAATGTGCTATTTTTGAAAACCTCATCATAGTTGTGAAGGGCTCCTGAGATATTTAAGTTGATTCATTTTGAAAGATAAAACACAGCCAGAGAGTAGTGACCTCTCAATGTTGTCAGGAAGTAGGTAGAATGAGCAGAGATGGTAGATTGGGAAACAGATGAAAAATAGATCCTTTACATATGATGCCTAGTGGTTTTTAACATATTTGGAAGAAATATAAATGCTTTTAGTTTGTTTCCTCATTGGATTTTCAAGATGGGCCCTGAATAGAGTTTAGCAAGACGTTGAGAGAGAAATGTTAAGAGAGTTTGAAAGACCAAAAGCCACAGTGAAGGCTGGACATTCAATCCACGAATATTCCAAACCTACCATAACCGTTCAGAAATTTATTTAATTATCCTGCACTGGGCAGAGCTGTAGTGTCACAGAAGGCTTTGCCACTTAAGCCCTAGTTTGGAATATTGCCCAGACTCGATATCTTTTTTTTTTCTATAATAAAACTCCTTGTCAATGAATCAACCAATCCAGGGTTGGGATGGAGGCTCTAAGATGTATTTTGCTCTCAGCCAGTGCATAATTGGGATTGTTTGTCTTATCTGCCAAGTGAACTGTGGGTCTGCTGGCCAAACGTATGCTGGCCACATGTGAAACAGTATCTCCCTGCCAAGCACCAACCACAGAAAGTCATCATTAATAATCTCATATGAGTAGACAATGCGGTGATTGGTTCCAGCTCTTTGCGTGCTGGGTTTCAGGGGCAGCTCTGGCCAATGAGAGGTGTATTAGAAAGCCCCACTCTGTCTATAGATGTCATTAACAAGTGCAATGGATGGACAGCATCTGGGAGGAAGACAGAGCCCTTCATCAGCTGTTGGCAGAGAGTCCTCTGGCTGCCTTTTCCAGCCTAGGAGCATAATATTGCCTGAAGCCTAAAAGACAGGTTTTCCTCTGCCTAATTAAGGAGGTGCTGTAGGAACCAGAGGAGTTCAGGCAGAGCTCCTGGGCTTTCCCAAGTACTCCTTTCTACTCCTAATGAGAAGCTGTTGCTGTCTTTGGCTGATTCCATTTTGATGGAGTCTCAGCACACTGTATGCATTCAAGGCTGCAGCTACTTAATTTAAAGGAGAGTCATGAGTAGTGACAAACAAGAGGACAGAGAAGGCATCTTGCAAAATACCTCCATTCCTACCGCCTTCAACTCATTTTGAAGGGGTAGAGAATTTAGCAGTCCCCAGTGAGAATTTTCTCAAATGTTATTATGAGTTTCTCTTCAGAAGGGTCATCTGGAACCATGGGATAGCGATTAGATTCTCTGCATAGACTGGACTGTTTCACACACAGACCAGTCCTTGACCTCCTTGCCGTCCTCTAGTCCCAAGCAGAATTAGCACCACTTAGCTGAGTTTCCTTAGCAACTGGGTAAGTTACCATGTAACAGTGCATTGTTTGTTTAAAGACTTACCTCTCACATGATTTTCTGAACAACTTAACTTACTCAGACCAGTATCCTCAGCTCCTCAAAGAACAATCAACACAGAAAATGCTTCACAATATTTGTTGTACTGTTGAATGTAGAGACTGACATTTGTCAGTGGAGGGACCCACCTTTCTGCTATTTCAACTTTCTTATTGTTTCTAGTATCTCCAAAATACAAACCAATAAAATGTAAGAACTAATGACTTAATATTGCAAAGTAATTAAGAGCCCAGATGTTCTAGAATCAGATCTTGGTGTGAATCTCAGGCAAAATGTTGCTTTTGCAACTTTAGGCAGGTTATTTTAAATGTCTATACCCACAGTTTCCTTCTTTGTTAATTAGTTTAATAATATTACCAAAATCATATAGTTTTGTGAGAAACAAATAATGTACATAAAGTGCCTGATATAAACACTGAGCAAATATTAGCTATTATTGTTATTACCATTATATCAATTAATTACCATTATCTTCAAGTGTAGGATCCCATATCGCTGTCATTTTAAGGTTGATATTATAGAGGGCTACCATATCGTTTTACCAACTATCCTTGTAGCCATTGCTGAGTGTGAGAAAAGGTGTGGTATGGCCTTTTTCCAATCATTCTTTTATTTGTAAAGACTCTCGAGCTCTTTGGAGAAGACACATTATAAAGCTGAAGAATTCTAATTATTTTTGACACCAGCAACATCACCCACAGTCAAAGTAACTAGGGATTCCACGAAGGATTTTAACAACCTTTAGAAGGCATCATTTCCAGACATTATCACGTCACCAGGAAATTCAGTTTTCTGCAGTAGAGTGTGGTAATGCACTTAGCCGTAAGGCTCTTATTTTCAAACAATTTGCGTCAGATTCATCTGTGTTAGGAAAATGGAAATAAAAAAAATTTGAGTCAGCTAAAACTGATTGTCTCCTTTCATTGGCTTCTGGGATTCCACTCCACACAAACAACTACAATGCCAGCTGGTATTTCAGCTGGAAACATCTGCAGGACCCTAAATCTTTTTTTGCATCATTTTTTTTTCTTTTAAATTTTTTCCCTCTTCTGTTGGTGATTGCACTCATTGAAAAAAATTGGGCTTGGAAGAGAGACGGTTATGCCCACAGATGGAGTGGAATAATAAGATACAGAACAAACTACAGAAATAAGGTAATTTTTGGATAATTAGGACAAAAGCTAAATTTACTTAAAATTTTCAGGTAATCACAGATAAAATAGCATTATGAAATAAATAAGTTTTTAACATGTAGACATCACCCAATGTTTTTGCCACAGCTCTCAATAAAATCCCTTAGTTCCACAAATTATTGATAAAAAAAGTATTGATCAGTGATAAAAGATGCATAACTCATAATTTCCGTCTGATAGTCAATTGATGCAACAATGTGGGAATATCATAATATTATGAGAATATAGCACTTTTGATGTGCTAATATTATATAACACTATAGTCATATAATAATACAAATATATTATTGTATTTATTTCAATAATGGCCTTGTGGTAGTAGGATATCTGTTTCACTGATGATGTTCCTTTCCCATGTGATTTACATATTAGAAGAGAAAGAATGGGAATCACCAAGCTATCCTTGGGATAGAATTATATCCAGATCACGTGTTGGTTGAGAATCATTGGAGGATCACTCGTTCTTTAAGGCCCCTGAACATGAGGGTGCTACGGAGAGTCCAGTAGCAATGAGTTACTGCTCAGTAACCAAGAATAAGCACAGTGCTTCCTGAAGTCCCTGCCCCCTAAAATGTGTGCAAGTTGAGAGAAAAGCTGAAATAGAGAAATATTCCTACAATAGTGTTTGTAAAAGCGAGCTTCTTAGATCATTGCTTCTGAAGTGTCTGTAGGATATTTGTTAAAAGTGCAGAATCCGGGGCCCATCCTAGATCTGGACTGGGTGTGGCTTGCTGCATTAACAAGCCATTTAGGTAACTATTTGGCACATTAATGTTTGAGAATTCTTGACCTGGAAAGTCAGGGATTCTGGGGAAATGGGGAAAATGTAGGGATACAAAGTTTCCTAAGCTATAGATTTTCTCAAATGAATCTGAGAAATGCTTCTTGGGACTATTAGCATTGACTCGTAAATAAAAAGGCCATGAGGCTGCCAATAACTAACTAAATATCCAGTAGAAAGACAAGAATTACACTGTTTCTATTAGTACTCTTACCCCCATTTGGAAAATGTTGTCCAGAAAACTCATATCCTGGGAAAAGTGGGCATTATGACATTTTATCACTTCAAGTCACTGGGCAATGTAATTTGTGATTATTTAGTTCTCTGGACTGCAAAGCTCTCTGTTTGGTTCTTATGTATTATAAGTCTAATATCTAGTTAGATTCCTTCTTTCACTTTCTTCCTAGAATTCAAATCCTAAAAAAAATGTGGAACAAATTCCTTCCCAGCCTAATGCAAAACAGTCTTCTACAAACTGTGAGTCCACATGTGGGAACTCAGGAGTTTATATACAGATGTATGTGCATGAATGGTTGTACAAAGGATTAGAAGCCATTGCCAACACCATCTAATTGGCACTGTCACCAAGATCCCAAAGGCCCTAACATTGCATTCTTTATTCACTTTACAATGAATGTTGTTTATTGTGTTATCCAATTCAAAAGGGTCTCTGTATCCACCACTTTCGCATAGACTGACACTTGCTTTGGAAATCTGTGCAAACATCCTTCATGAGGCTTTTTTCTTTTTTTAAACTGCCTTTTGTTTCTGTTATCTGCAGAATCTTTCTGGAGTCTGTAAAACATTAGTAGTTCAAAAAGGAAAGGTGACTGCAAATGTGCTTTGCAGTTTGACCAGATGTGAAGCCAGTGTCATGAAATACATTCAATTATACTATAAATAGAAGGTAATTAATAAAATGTGCAGAATGCTAAGACATATCTCACTCCCTATTACTCAGTTACTATAACCACTCTTCCAGCAAAAGACAAGTCTTGCAGATGTCAGAGAATGGATTTCATAATGGGAGTCTCTATATAATAGCCTGAGAAAATGCAGCTTCAATTGCAAACCAGAAGAGGCTGGATTTCTTTTCGTTTTTCCCAAAAGTAATAAAAATGAAGACAAGAAAGAGACTTTTATGAAGAAGAAAAATCCCCTATCTAATTAAATATTTTTCAAATCTTGAAGTTAAAATCTATACATACGTTGTGAATAATATTACTGGTCCAATTGGGCTACTATAGTTCCAATAAAATTTAAAATGGGAAAATATATTAATCTGTCATTGTTAGTCAAATTACACGTCTTGTGTGAAAAATGTTTACCTTTTTCTCCCCCTATGATTTCAGGCTCAGACAGTAAGGACAGTTTCTCTGTGTCAATTTCTTGCAGAGTCATATGCAATGAAATAGGAATTATATCCAACATCATGTGGGTAAGCCCCCCAAAGTTAATGAACGAAGTTAAAAATTTGGAGAGAGCAAAATCTATGTAGCTATCTAGCTAGCTAACTATCTGTCTAAAGGGTATCAGAGATAAAAAATCCAGGGAAATATATAAGTTGCATTTTTGGGTGGCTGAATGTATACACTTTCTTGATAAAGTGCTTTCCAGTGTAAACATTAAACCAGCCACTTAACATTTGCCTGCTTCCCCACTGTGAGAGCGCGGGAAGGCACGTAAACAGAAATGCAAACTGCCCAGAACAACATTCCTGTATTCATTTGACCAATGAATACAGAAGCAATTTGGAGGTGATATCAAAAAGATCAAGAGATTTACTCATTTGTGACTTCCTGCTAAGGACACAGAGATTATTCATCCAAATTCAAAATGAGTCCAGTGTATGTGTTTCTCTGACAGTATGGGCAGAAGCTTGCCCCTTCTCCTCTACGGCTCTGTCTCTCCTTCCCCCTCTCCCCCTTCCTCTCTCTCTGTCAGGACAAACTTAAATACTGTCACTCTCTGAGCATGATGATTGATGCCTAGGTATATCTTTACTGTGGCTGGTCTAGGTTATACCAAGCTCTCATTTCCCCCAGCTGTTTCCGATGTAACTGTTACATAAGATCATACTTGCCTTGCTTGCTCCTTTACTGGAGGAACCGTTGTGGTTCCATTGTCCCCAAATGTATTTCAGGACAAAACAGTACAACAGAAGCAGGAAGACATGGCTTTGTGAACTGCTGTACAGCAAAGTCAAGTCAAAAGTTAAGAAATTATACAATACATTTGAAATATGTTGAGATATGGATAATTCTGGACTAAGGAAGACTATTGGTTTACATAAAAGATACCCTGATCTCACCCTCACTCAATTCAAGTGTTTTTTAGACATCTCTGATATTTTTTTAATGATTTATCTAACAGCAAAGACTGTCATCAATTCACTGGACTTATGTCCCGTTTCTACTAGCTATTTGACAGCATCTTCCCACTTCTTTGTGTATTCTTTTATCACATAGGTGATTCTCAAACACTCTTGAATGTAGTCACTTATAGTCAAGACTCTAAGACCTACTTTAAAAATTGATGATGGAAGAGGAAAAAGGTGTTTGTTCAAACTGCCATGCACTTCTGAAAAATAAAAAAGATAGGAAGGGAAGGATCAAAGGGAAGAAAAGGAAAGAGGAAGAAAAAGAAGAAGGGAGAAAGGAAGAAAGGAAGGAAGGAAGGAAAGAAGGAAGGAAGGAAGGAAGGAACAAAACAAGAAGGAAGGACGGAAGTATGGATGGAAGGAAAGATGGAAGGAAAAAGCATCAATGTCTGTCTGTGGACTACAATTACTTATGGAGGAAGCATCCAGAAATAAGTACCATTTGTGGCTGCTTGAACTCTGGAGCTGTTGTCATTTGGTTCCAAAATAAATATGCTACCTGAGTAAGAGACACAGCCTCAAGCTCTGATTTAGTGAACTGGTGTCAGGGTGGAAAAGACCCATTAAGTCATATCATTGCTTTCTCCTTAAAAAAAGAAAAAGTGATCCCATAATATTGGTCTCCGGGGCTCAGTCCATTCAGATTTCAAAATATTCCAGGCTAGAAGGCTTCCACCATTTTCCTCAGACTATTTCATTATCCAGCTGATCTTAGACATAAGGAAGTTTTTCCAGTTATTATTCCCCAAGTTCCCTTTTTTTCTAAATATCATCCCATTATTTACACTATTTCATTATGCCTCATTTTTATACCTTGGATTTTATACTCTTCAAGTACTAGAAGGTTGTTGTCATTTAATACTCTTTATCCATCCCTTGACCAAGAGAACACAAAAGAGTTATTAAGTTGTGCATTACTGCGGCTTTTTAAGCTCTATTCATACATCAAGAATCCTAAAGTCTTGGGAAACAGGGATATGGTAAAAGGAAATTTACCTTTACGTTTACATTTAGCTTTCAGTTCCAAATGCTTCTATCAACTGAGGTGTCTGCCAAAGTTCTGATCGAACTTTGTGTGTGAATGAAACTAGTGTGTGAATGAAACAGCCATAAGCTTTCCAGGTAAGAAGGAACCTTCTTTAAGGATGATTTGGACCACTTCTCCTTATATTGCTGAAACTTCTAAATATTTCTATCAAGTCATCATTCAGCTTTCTCTAGAAAGAGATACACAGAGATAGAGAAAGATAACCTCCATGAAACATATTAAGCCAATTTTCAGATGCAAAGGCATAATTTACATCTTCCATGAGACTGAACTGCATCTCCTCCCTGCCCTGGAGGAACAATAGCAATCATAAAACTCAGATTCTTTGAGCACTCACTCACAGCTCAGGGATTCCGGAAATTCAATCTGCCTTATACAATTGTCATATCCTCATAAGATAGATTTATCACCATTTCAAAATGAGGAAAATAGGATTAGAGAACTAATTCACTCGCCCAAGCTCTCACAGGTTTTCACTGCTGGAATCACAGTTTGTAATTATGAGATGGATATGGAGACCCATGATAGTTTCACTGTATCACACCTTGAAGAAAGCAGGATTACACCTCAAAGCACTGAACAAATACCTAATCACCATTGGGCCAGCTTGGCTCTTCGTGGAGAAAATTTACTTCTGCGACAAGCAGCTAATTCATTAATTCAATATTTAATCAGGACCCAGTATGTGCCTGGCAACTTTTAGTACTGGGGACACAGTTGTAAACTGAGCCGGCAAACATCCTGTTCTCAGGGAACTCACATTCTAAATACATAAGATGCATAGTTTATCAGATAGTTACAAGTACTATAGAAAAAATAGAGCAATAAAGGGGGGATAGACTTATAAATTAAGAAATAAACACATTTATAGTTTATCAGACGATTTTGTGTGCTAAAGAGAACAATGAAACAGGGAGGGAAGTTAGATAGGGCTGGAATGGTGAGGGAAATCCTCTCTGCTGGTGACATGTAGACCAAGAGTTAAAGAAGGGGAGAGAGTGAGCCAGGTGGATTCTGTGGGGCGAGCATGCTGGGCTGTCAGATGCCAAAGCTCTAAGATCATTTGTCTAGTGCATTCAGGGAAGCACAAGAGAGCTAGTCCAACAGGGGCAAAGTGTGTGAGGGAAA
>NW_006790311.1:3323272-3333906 GCF_000442215.2 Lipotes vexillifer | reverse complement strand
AAAGAGTGGCAGACGACACTGTCAGAAAGTGGTCTGGAAAGGTTCTATTGCTCTTTGTAAGCCACTGGAAGAGCTCTGATTTTTATTTTGAGTGAGATGAAAAGCTATTGAACAATTTTGAGCAGAAAGCCATTATCTTATTTACATTTTTAAGAGTCACTCTGGTTGCTGTTATAAAAATGTGCTCCCTGTAGGAAAGCAGGCATCAAAATAAGGCCAATTAAGACTTAATAGCTAATAATGATTCCACATCATAACAATAGACATTTCTTGGAAGACTTTGGTACTTACTTTATATTCGTTATCACATTAATTTTCACAACTTATGTGATGGCTATCATCATTATATCCTGTTTGTAATTTGTAGTTGAGGCTTTATGGAAATTTTATGGCAGTTGATCCAGTACATATGCGGGGGCATACTTGACTTGAATAAATTTAGTTGTTTTGAAACAAGTTTTAATTAGTAGAATATGAATATATTTGAGGTTTTTATGGCAATTGGTATAGTAATTGGAGATGCATAGGAAAACAGTGATTCATAACCCTAAATGCACATTAAAATTACCAAGAGCTTTTAAATTGTACTGTTTGTCCTTGGAGATACTTATGTAAGGATTTGGTTGAGACCCAAGTGTCTGTACTACTTTAAAAAACTTTTAAATATCTATTTAAGACAGAGAACACATTTAAAGAAACTCCAATCCCTGCAAGGATGTAAGATCAAAAATATCCAGATACTTTGATCTTGAGTACATTATTTTTTTTAAGATTTTTTTGATATGGACCATTTTTAAAGTCTTTATTGAATTTGTTATAATATTACTTCTGTTTCATGTTTTGTTTTTTTTGCTGTGAGGCATATGAGATCTTAGCTCCCCAAACAGGGATAGAACCCAAACCCCCTGCATTGGAAGGTGCAGTCTTAACCACTGGACATCCAGGGAAGTCCCAAGTTACATTATTTTTAAGAAATATATTTCTTAATAAATATATAAATAAACATATTTATCTGTGCAAATTTGCCATCTACCTCTCACAAGTTCATTGGGTCATAGTGTATGTATTTTTTGGATAAACTTTCTCCTGCCTTCTTCTTTTGCCCAGATTTCCTTACCTTTTTCAAAAAAAAAAAAAAAGTGTGTGTATCTACTTTTAAATGTAAAATTTTAAAAAGTAAATTAGAAATATAGTAGCTGAACACTCCGCTGATAATTAATTCTTCATTAATAGCTAACCAACTACCTGGACCAACTCAAATGTTTATCAAAGAAAAGGAATATTGAAAAATAATTAACAAATGATCAGGTTTCTGTAAAGAGAGGTATGGCACATTTTGGACTTAGAAAATGTAGATGTTTTAAACAATGGGTGTAATGGCAGGAAGGGGATTCTTATGGGAGGAGGATTTCCCATTTTCTCACAGCTCTCCCTTTAGCCCAGGCTGTTTACAAAGACACTGGTGATAATCATTTCTTGTTAAAACTGGGGCTCAGGCAATAGCTGAGGGAGGCTGGAGGAGGTCAGGACCATAAGGCCAGAAATAGCCTTAAGGACAGGCAAAATGGTGAGCTCTATGCAGGGGATCAGCATGGGGAAGGAATATTCTACAAATGGGCAGGGATCATTCAAAAGAGACCAACTGCTGTAACAAACAAAGCTAACATTTCAGAAGATTAATGGAGCAAAAGTCTAGTTCTTGTCCTGTCAATGTACAGTGTGTTTCCATGGTGGTGGAGGGAGCTCTTCTGTCCACTGCTCCACACTTAGTCATTTGGGGACCCAGGATTCCTCCAAGTGGTGATCTTTGGACTCTGGGATGTTGGAATTCTCTGCGAGATCCATTACAACTTCCTGAGTGAAGAGCAAAGAGAGAGAGAGTAGAGAATCATATGACAACTTCTAGCGGCCAGTCCAGAAACCTGTATATGTAACTTTCTCCCTCACTCCTTTGGCCAAAACTCAGTCATGTGGTCCCATGCTTTCCTCCCTGAGAGCAAAGGGAGGAAAATGGGTAGAATTATGTGCCACAGGAGCCCAGGGATGTGCCACTAAAGGTAATCTTTATGAAAAGCTATTTCCAAATTATTTTCAAAATTGCAGACTGAACTATGTGGATTATATGCAGGAGATCATGGATAACTGATCTGTCAACATGATCTGATCAATGATCACATTTGAGCTAAAATATAGCGTCATTGGTATCTGGGAGAATAAGCGTCAACTGCCAGGGATGGACTGATGTAGAAAGTGAGGTCCAGGGCTGGAATCTACCTCTGGTGAGTCCTAATGATACACATGACTCAGAGCCAGGTGGTGAGCCAGGCTTAGAGGTCTTTTTCCCGTCCCTGTTTTGGGGCAAGACTGGAGGCAGAATCTGAGGAGAGAAGGAATCAGGAGGTGGATGTTTCAATTTGTCCCAGCTGCAGGGATGGAGTGGGGTGAAGTGAGCAAAGATCCAAGTGGACTTTTATAGTTCAGATGGCCTGGACTCTCCCTGTCACTCTGTAGTCTAGGTTTTGGTTCTTTGGAGTGCCTGGAGCCATCTCAACTGGGACTCGGCCCTAGTGCCACACTGGCCCTTTGATGGTGGCAGGTGGTGGGAGGCAGTGTGGTTCAGAGGCTGTGTCCTCACCTGCTCTGTGCTAGTGAGAAAACCACAGCTTGCCTTGTCTCAGAAGCTTCTATGGGCAGACTTCATGGTAATGTACGTTAATATGGTCATGATCTCTTCTTACAGCAAGATGGGAAAATCCTTTCATAGTGTGCCATATCCTGACATTCCCCATAACAAAGAGTGTCACAGGTGTGTGTGTGTGCATGTGTGTGTAAAAGAACTGTAGGAAACTAACTTTAAAACAACGTTTCTTGAGAGATATATGGTGCCCATCCAAGGATGGGTTATGAAGTTCTGCTCTAGCTGCCTCAGTATAGAACTAACACTTGAATCTGAATCTGAATCTCAGAGCACCCTCCACTCACTTCTTATCACACAACCACTTTCCAAGTTGGATGTAAAAAAACCCAATTAGCACCCTTTATGTCACAAAGGCAGAGGATCAAATATTAGTTTGGTATTTGTGTATATTTTCCCAATGTGTCACAATATGTTTTATTGTTATTCCCAGCCAGTTATAGAAACAAGTTCTGATACCCAGGCTTGGAACAAAAGAAATAAATTTTAAAATGAGTCTAGGAAGGAAAAAAAAAAAGATTTAGCGCCTAGATGAGTTACTGTGTTCTTTCTTTTGCCTCAATCTTATGTTTCAGATTTTTTTTTGTGTTTGTTTTTTTGGTTTATAAGGGAAGTTCGGTTGAATTTGCTTCAATAGTTTCTTATATACTTTTGTCCTTGTGATAGGAAAATCTATTCTTTCTTTTTGCCCACCTGTCAGACAGTTAGCTAGTCAACCAATGAATGTTTATGAAGATCCTGTCATGTGTAAAGGCATTCTGTTAGATAAAGTTTGGAAGAAGAGGAAGATCAATTTAGATTTATTTTATATATATACATATGTGTGTATATACACACACAGAATATGTAGTCATGTACCATAGATAATTGTAATATGTAAGTATATATCATATAGAATTATAGTATATACCATATATTATATATATTTATATACATACATATGTGTGTATATACACACACAGAATATGTAGTCATGTATCCTAGATAATTATAATATGTAAGTATAGGTCATATAGAATTATAGTATATACCATATATTATATATATTTTATATATACATATGTATGTATATATACACACACAGAATATGTAGTCATATGCCACAGATAATTGTAATATGTAATTATATACATATAGAATTATACTATATCCCATATATATATTTATATATAATTATATACATTTAGTACCTATTATATAATGGGCATTCTGCGGAGTATCAGGTGAGATGGGTCACTTTGAAACATGGGCAATGACGATAGAAATTGTAAAAGTCAAGTGAAATGTCTCAGCCAAATACTTTTTCAATAACTGCTTGCGAGCCTGCTCCCAGGCATTCGTCTTCTTCATGTACCAGCATGACCCTGCTGGGAAAATGGACCATGCAGACAATGGGAATGACTTTCACAGCAGGATGACTCTATGCCTGTCTCTAATAATATATAAAGAAGACTAGGCTGAGTTCAAAGATAGGGAACATCAATCCTTGATAACACACATTTTTTAGGATGGTGAGAGGAGTCAGGAATGTGTGACATGACGTTTAGGGCAAGAAAATGACAGATGTGGCTCCTGAAAGACAGGGCTCAAATTACAGTATAAGCGCTCATTTTCTCCAGAGCTGGAAGTTTAACCCGCAGCTCTCGCTGTTCCGAGGGAGGGGTGAGGTTTCGAAACATTTTGGGACATCCTGGCCAGGGGAGTTCTGGGATTTATGAAAAGCCTCAAATCACAGAGCACAGTCGAGAGTGGAGCTGAGTTTTGAAGTCAGAAATTCTAAGTCGTATTTGCTTCATCCACAGCCATAGAGACATGGCACATCCGCCTTCTGTCTCTATCAGCAGCCCTCTCGCCCTCCTCCCACCCTCCTGCCTGGCTTGCTGCCTTGCCCTTGGAGCCTCAGAGGTCGCCTTCTTTAGAAAATGTTTTTTTATGGCTCAGAGCCTAGTTAGATGCCAAGCCTATGAACTCAAACAGCACTGCGCATGTACTGTGTAATAGCATTCTTCACACCATGTATCTTTTGCTTGCCCACCTCAACCTCTGAATGGTTTCCTCCGGGGGTACGTTTGGATCGTGTTTCTGGTACAGAGCTCAGTGCCTGGCAATACTACACCCTCCATAATGCCGGTTCACTATCAGATGAATCAGTGCCCTGCATGTCTTCCAGAGCTCGGGTCTGTGTTAGAATGTGAGGCCTTCTGGGAGCCCTTGCCTCCCGTTCCTATGGAAACAGGGTGCTGCATTTCACTTAATGCAGAACATCTGAAAACAGGCCTGTGTGGGAGGAGCCCTGGAATGCAGGACGATGAATGGCTCATTAGTGTCAGTGAAACTTTCCTCCACGTGCAAAGGCACACACACCATTAGCATCTGGCCCTGAGTAAGTGGGAGATTCCAACAGATGTTGTAAAGTCTCCAGGGCCAGCTTCTCCTCATTCACAAAAATGTGTTTCTTGCTCTTCTCTTATCAGCCTTAAGAAAACAGGAGTGAAAATTTTAAGGAAAATCCCTTAAATTGAACCAAATCCTTCTCATTGTGGCTTCTAGAAGGAAAGAGAAAGGAGAAAAGTTGTACAGGGCATCACTGCTTAGACTGTTATGTGTTGGCCACAGAGCCTGTGTGTGCGTGTGTGTGTGCACGTGTATGTATTTTGCCCTGTGTTAGTTTGTTAGAACTACCATGACAATGCACTAGAAACCAAGAGGCTTAAACAACAGACATTTATCGTCTCACTTCTCTAGAGGCTAGAAGTCCAAAATCAAGGTGTTGGCAGGGTTGGTTCCTTTTGAGGACTTTGAGGGAGAATCCCTTCCAGGATTCTCTACTAGTTTGTCGTGTACTAGTTGTAGGCATTCATTGGCTTGTAGAGGGCCCTCTTCTCCCTATGTCTTCAAATCATTTTCCCTCTGTATGCGTCTGCCTCTGTGTACAATTTTCCTCTTTTTATAAGGACACAGTCATAATGGATCCAGGTTCATCTTAATGACCTCATCTCGACTTGATTATCTGCAAAGACTCTATTTTCAAGTAAGGTCACATTTGCAGATACTGGGGGTTAAGACTGTAACATCTTTTGTAGGGACACAATTCAATCCATATCATATATTAAATGATATAAGGCCATTTTAAGGTAAAAATAAACTGCCGCACAGAGAAGATAACACATTTCATGATATTGATCTGAAACCAGGTCTGTTCGATTCTGATCTTCCTTTTTAATAAATTTATTTATTTATTTTTGGCTGTGTTGGGGCTTCATTGCTGCGTACGGGCTTTCTCTAGTTGCGGAGAGCAGGGGGACTGCTCTTCATTGTGGTGCGCGGGCTTCTCATTGCGGTGTCTTCTCTCGTTGCGGAGCATGGGCTCTAGGCACGCGGGCTCAGTAGTTGTGGTGCCCGGGCTTTGTTGCTTCATGGCACGTGGGATCTTCCCGGACCAGGGATCGAACCTGTGTCCCCTGCATTGGCAGGCGGATTCTCAACCACTGTACCATCAGGGAAGTCCCCTCAATTCTGATCTTCTGCCTTTTCCATTATTTCATGCTCTAAGAAACAAAGAAAGAGAAAGGTATTCTGCAAAGAAGTTTTTCCATTCACAAAAACGGCAAAGCCAAATTAAAGACAGATGAAAGTGGGAAAAGTTATTACCCATAGCTACCCATTGCTAAATTTTTCTCTTTTACTGGTTTATTCCTAACTAAAGTTGTATTTCAAACTAAGATGGACACCACTGAGGCTAGCCAAAACTTGTTCCACACATTTATTCTACAAATATTTATTGAATCTGTGATGGACTTGCAGTATTCTATTTTTCTTTTAAGACTTAATTTTATTTATTTTTGGCTGTGTTGGGTCTTCGTTGCTGCGTGTGGGCTTCCTCTAGCTGCGGTGAGTGGGAGCTACTCTTCGTTGCAGTCTGCAGTGCAGACTTCTCATTGCAGTGGCTTTTCTTATTGCGGAGCACAGGTTCTAAGGTGCAGGCTTCAGGAGTTGTGGCACATGGGCTCAGTAGTTGTGGCTTGCAGGCTCAGTAGTTGTGGCACACGGGCTTAGTTGCTCTGCTGCATGTGGGATCTTCCCGGACCAGCGATCGAACCTCTGTCCCCTGCATTGTCAGGCGGATTCCTATCCACTGCACCACCATGGAAGTTCAGTCTTGCAGTATTCTAAGAGATAAAAAGCACAGAAGTGAACAAGACAAATCCCTGCCCTCATGGAGCTTACATTCTAATGTACAGAGACAGTTAACAAGCAAATAAACAAACCTGATTTGGTTCATTTACATTTATACTTGTTTACATTTAATCCCTCATAATAAAATGTCAGGTAATGAAGAAATTAAAGCCAGGTAAAGGGATAGAAAGTTACCAGGAAAAACAAGATTGGCTTATCTTAAAAGGAAGAGAGTCCCAAGGAAGTAGGGTAAGAGCCATACTGGTATCTGAGGAAAGGACATTTCAATACAGAACGAAGAGCAGGTACAAAGGTCCTGAGGCAGGAGCATGCTTGGTGGGTTTGAGGAGTCTAGAAACAAGGTCAGAATGAGCCCTTGAACATTTATTTAATTCAGCAGTGAGGGCCAATGAGAAGAAAAGAATTGATTTAGCCAAAGACTACAGTCAAAAACATAAGGCAATCAACTATACTTCAATATGAAAAAAATAAGGCAAGTTTAGGGCAAGGAGAAGAATCATGTTTTAATATAACATAGAGCAGAGGTTATAAAATAAGAAAAAATATCAGTAACAATGACCATTTCAGTCATCATCACAATATATTTTTTTAACATCTTTATTGGAGTATAATTGCTTTACAATGGTGTGTTAGTTTCTGCTTTATAACAAAGTGAATCAGTTATACATATACATATGTTCCCATATCTCTTCCCTCTTGCGTCTCCCTCCCTCCAATGCTCCCTATCCCACACCTCTAGGTGGTCACAAAGCACCGAGCTGATCTCCCTATGCTATGCGGCTGCTTCCCACTAGCTATCTATTTTACGTTTGGTAGTGTACGTAGGTCCATGCCACTCTCTCACTTTGTCACAGCTTACCCTTCCCCCTCCCCATATCCTGACATCTATTCTGTAGTAGGTCTGTGTCTTTATTCCTATCTTGCCCCTAGGTTCTTCACATCATTAATCATTAGAGAAATGCAAATCAAAATTACAATGAGATATCATCTCACACTGGTCAGAATGGCCATCATCAAAAAATCTACAAACAATAAATGCTGGAGAGGGTGTGGAGGAAAGGAAACCCTCTTGCACTGTTGGTGGGAATGTAAATTGATACAGTCACTATGGAGAACAGTATGGAGGTTCCTTAAAAAACTAAAAATGCAACTACCACATGACCGAGCAATCCCACTACTGGGCATATACCCTGAGAAAACCATAATTCAAAAAGAGTCATGTACCACAATGTTCATTGCAGCTCTATTTACAATAGCCAGGACATGGAAGCAACCTAAGTGTCCATCAACAGATGAATGGATAAAGAAGATGTGGCACATATATACAATGGAATATTACTCAGCCATAAAAAGAAACGAAATTAAGTTTTTTGTAGTGAGGTGGATGGACCTAGAGTCTGTCATACAGAGTGAAGTAAGTCAGAAAACAAATACCGTATGCTAACACATATATATGGAATCTCAGAAAAGAAAAAAAGGTCATCATCACAATATTAAAGGAAGTCAAAACAAATATCTTTTTGTTTTCTCTGTCCTTGACCTCATACATGAAATTGGTGACCATAGTTTGTCAGTTTTGCTCCAAACTTGCTTTCAGCCATCTTTTCTTTCTGGTCACCCACTGCTGATGGACCTTCACTAGTGCTCATCCAGACCATTTGGTCATTTATCCAGTTGATCCCTCACACAGTCACCAGTTATTTCCTTAAACATGGTTGCATTCCCAAAACACCACTTTCTGCCTCCAAAATATAAACTCACACCCCTTTGCTCACAATTCTGAACCTGTACCCATCAGTCTGGTCAGCACACTCAAAGACCCAAGAGTAAGTAATTCAGAGCAGAGGAATATCTGAGGGCATTGGGAATACATATAATATATTCATTAATATATTTATGTTTTTCCAGCCACTTCAGGAAATGTCCTGGCCCACTTCCCCTTCCCTTCCACATTTGATGTATCTCTGGCTTCCTGGAAGCCACAAGTGTAAATGGGACCATGCCCCTTAGGCCACTGTCATTTGTTTTAGGAGGTGATGCTTGGACAAGCTGAGCCAAGTAATACCTTTTATCTCCTCAACTTAAATGAAGAACTGGAGATAATTCATGGTTGTTGCTGTTGTTATTGTTGTTCCAGAAGTATGGTTCTGTAAGATGTAAATCTGGGAGAGGTCATGTTTTCAACACTTAGGTTTGAAGAATCAGAGGAATCCAGCAGAGGTGCAAGGTGGGGAAGAGAGGGGTAGAGAAAGAGATTCAGATAGAGATGGAGATAAGGAGAGAGGAGAGAGAGCGGGAAGGAGAGGGGTAGAGAGAGAACAGAGAGAGGAAGAAAATGGGGTAAAAGAAAAAGACTCCTGACAGCATTTAAGCCAATACATTAAGTTTGTTCCCAAAGCTCGGTTGTAGCACTGTCCCTGGACTTTGTGGGACACCCTCTTTTGGTTTAATTTGAATGTATTTCTGTTGGTGTGCAACCAAGGGTTCAAATCATTCAATCTTTTTTTTCAATTTTGCCTCCATCCCAGTGTCTGTCTCTGGGCCCTCCCACCTGGTAACTGGGTGAGTCTGTTAGCATCACATCGGTACTTGACAAGTGTGCCTATTATATTCATTATTTTGTCTGCTGAAGTAAAACTTATATTCTTCAAGCTGCTACCATTTGCTGTCTTGAAAGAAAACATACAAGTAGGCTATTTTTAAGTTATGCTGTTGTGTTCTAGGTTAGGAAAATGTGAATGAACAAATTACAAAAGAATTCTTCCAGAACTATTTCTCTCTTTTTTTTTTTTTTTGCAGTACGCGGGCCTCTCACTGTTGTGGCCTCTCCCTTTGCGGAGCACAGGCTCCGGATGTGCAGGCTCAGCGGCCATGGCTCACGGGCCCAGCCGCTCCGCGGCATGTGGGATCCTCCTGGACTGGGGCACGAACCCACGTCTCCTGCATCGGCAGGCGGACTCTCAACCACTGAGCCACCAGGGAAGCCCCAGAACTATTTCTGAAGACATTAGATCCTTAACCAGAAAGATGTAAAAGTGCTAAAAGCTGAAGTCTTACTGTCACTTTCAACTGAAGAATACAATAATATGAAAGGAAGACACAAGACACATCAGGAAAGATAACCGTCAGTAGAGGAGTGGGATTCCATCCGTAAATGTGCACACAGATCCTCCAAACATATGCCATACATGATGCAATATAAGGTTAGCAGATTTGGGTAGGATTACAGAGATGAGAAGTGAAGAAATTAGCAGGTATCTAATGTAAACTCTGCACTAAGCACTCAATATGTGTTTAACACATGTTATATAATTTAATATCTATAAAACTCTATGACACAGATATGGATGAGGAAATCGAGATTCAGGTCATTTAAACCACTTATCCAAGGCCATGTAGCTATTAGATCTGGGACTGAAACACAGGTATCTCTAATTCCAGTGTCCAGTGTTCATCCCTTTCTCCCTTCTGCGTTCCATTTTCAATTGGGTCTGTCTTGATCCTTTTTTGGAGTAAGGGTTTATGAAGCACAGTCTGTGGGTTCTCAGAATTCTGAGGGGGTGATGACAGAGTTGAATCAGATACCTCTACTTTCATCTCAACCAGACATCCCCGTGTAGATATGTAGGGTTCAGTGTAATGAGATTTCTGTGTTATATGTTTTGAAGAAAATATTCCATTGCTTTAAGAAGCTCGAAAGCCATAACCACAAGCTAATGCTAGGTCATTTTTGTCCAGGAAT
>NW_006790311.1:3308070-3323258 GCF_000442215.2 Lipotes vexillifer | reverse complement strand
AGGAATGCCAGTTGAATACCGTCCAGTCTAGGACTTTGAACAGATACAAATCATGACTTTTGTCAGGAAAAAAAAGAAAGCTTAGTTCTTTTTAACATGAAGTGTAACTAAAATAGGGTATAGTGCTAAGTATATACATCACAAAACCCCACCTGAAACAGGGACATGGACTTATATTCACCTAAAATGGTGAGGAGAGGAAGGACATAATCTTTATATGACAGTTAACAAATAATAACTTTAAAAATAGATACAATACCCTTTATTACATCATGTGAAAAATTATGACAACTTTGGCTTCAACTTGCCAAGAGTGTGTCTAAGAATAAATGCATTCCTGTTAAAAACATGAGTTGTAAACAGGTAGGAAAAGCTTCATGACATTGTATTTGGCAATGAATTTTTGGATATGACACCAAAAGCACAAGCAACGAAAGCAAAAATCAACAAACGAGACTACATCGAGCTTAAAAAATTCAGCACAGCAAAGGAAATGGTCGAGTATAAAAAGGCAACCTACAGAATGAGAGAAAACTGTATAACCGCTAAGGGGTTAATGTCCAGAATATATAAAGAGCTCTACATCTCAACAATAACAACAAAAACCCCACAAAAAATCTGATTAAAAAATGGGTAAGGCACTCAAGTAGACATTTCCCCAAAGAAGATATACAATGGCCAACAGGCATAGTAACAGTAAAGATGCTCAACAATAAAAATCATCAGAGGGCTTCCCTGGTGGCACAGTGGTTAAGAATCCACTGGCCAATGGAGAGGATACGGGTTCGAGCCCTGGTCAGGGAAGATCCCACATGCCGCAAAGCAACTAAGCGTGTGCACCACAACTATTGAGCCTGCACTCTAGAGCCCACAAGCCACAACTACTGAGCCCGCGTGCCACGACTACTGAAGCCTGCGTGCCTGGAGCCCATGCTCTGCAACAAGAGAAGCCACCGCAATGAGAAACCCGTGTACCACAATGAAGTTTAGCCCCCACTGGCCGCAGCTACAGAAAGCCCGCACGCAGCAACGAAGACCCAACGCAGCAAAAAATAAATAATAAATAAAAATTAAAAAAAAATCATCAGAGAGATGTAATCAAAACCACAATGAGACATGGCCTTACACCCATTAGGATGGCCACTATAAAAATTAAAAAAAAATAAAAGAAAGAAAACGACAACTGTTGGCTAAGATGTGGAGAAGTTCGAATCCTTGTGTACTGTCAGAAGGAATGTAAAATAGGGCAGCCACTATGGAAAACAGTTAAGGAATTTCCAAAAAAATTTAAAAATAGAATTATCAATCCTACTTCTGGGTATATATCTGAAAGAATTGAGAACAGGATCCCAAAGAGATATTTGCACACCCGTGTTCACTGCAATATCATTAACAATAGCCAAGAGGTAGAAGCAACCTGGATGTCCATCAATGGCAGAATGGATTAAAAAAATGTGGAGTGTATATATATATATATATATATATATATAATGGAAAATTGTTCAGACTTTAAAAAGAATGGCACTCCGTCATATGCTACAACATGGATGAACCTTGAGAACATTATGCTATGTGAAATAAGCCAGTCACAAAAACACAAATACTGTCACAAGTATCTAAAATAGTTGAACTCTTAGAAACAGAAGGTAGAATGGTGATTTCCAGGGGCTGGAGGAGGGAGAAAAGGGGAGTTTTTGTCCAATGGGTATAGAGTTTCAGTTTTGCAAGATGAATACTGGAGATCTATTGTAGGACAATTTATATATAGTTAACACCACTGTACTGTACACCTAAATATGATTAAGATGATAAATTTTATGTTTTAACAGTAAAAACAACTGTGGCTAAAAATGGTAAAAAGAAAACAAATGCTTGTATTCAAGAGGGAGTTAGATGTCAGCAAGATGCAAATTTGGGGTTTCAGTGAACCACATGGTACAAAGATAGTTTGGGCCTGACCCACTTTCATGGTTCTGGTTTTCTCTGTATGTAGCTGTTTTCATTGCACAAATTGTGGTTGTTTATTGGGCTTGGGTCACATTAGATGTTGGGCTGAGAAGCCAGCGGACATCTTGTTGCAGAACCAGAAGGCTGACGCGCCACAGAACAGTGTTCACTGTGACGGAAGCTCTCTTGGGTCTCAGGACAGAAGCTTGGGAAGCAGCTAAGCTGATGGTGCTTTGAGGTAACGATTCCAGAGTGAAAAGGGCACAAGAATTCAAGAATACACAGGTTGAAGTCCTGGCTCCATCCTTTCACTGTTGTATGCCACCCTAACCCCTCTGATTTTCAATATGAGATGGAGTTAGTAGTGAAGTTTACAATGAACTTAATAAAAAAGATCTGTGTAAAAATAGCACAGGGAACTCTGCTTGATATTCTATAATAACCTAATTGCGAAAAGAATTTGAAAAAGAATAGGTACATGTATATGTATAACTGAATCACTTTGTTGTACACCTGAAACTATCACAACATTGTTAATCAACTCTAC
Source organism: Lipotes vexillifer (assembly GCF_000442215.2). Lineage (NCBI taxonomy): Eukaryota > Metazoa > Chordata > Mammalia > Artiodactyla > Lipotidae > Lipotes > Lipotes vexillifer. The sequence goes on along the minus strand of NW_006790311.1, from coordinate 3,320,764 downwards.
TCCAATATAGAATAAAAAGTTAAAAAAAATAATTGATATAATACACGTTCCTGTTCTTTCCCTCCCACAGTACTCCTCACACTGTCCTTTTTGTTCAATGTCTATGTCCTTCACTAGACTGTAAGCTCAGGGGACCATGCATAAGGTTGGTCTCGCAGGCTGCTGTCTCCAACAATGAGCTCAGTGCCTGGCACAGAGATGTAGCTGGACAACCATTTACTGAATGAATGAATGAATGAATGAATGTGTTTATCATGCTTTGTCAAGAATGGTTAAAGTATAAGGAATTGTTGCTTGGGCTTTTTCTGTTTCTCAAGTGTTAGCTGGTTAATCTGTAGTCTGGGCAGGATACCCCTATTCAAAAGTTGTTTACAGGGAATGATGTTGGTGAGACACATCATTCATGATAAAATATTGACTTGACACCCACTGCCTGCAAAACTGGCCTCCTGCAATCTCCACCTCATGATAGGATTATGACGTCTAGGAAACAGCCCATTTCTTTATAGAATAAAAAGCTCCCTGTGTCTCTCATTGTTTCTCAGCATAACCTTCCTCTCCCTGCCCCTGGCCTCCACCCCTACTCTTTTCTAGTCTCTGCCCCCTGATCCCACCATGTCCCTAGGCCACTGCTTGAAGTGTGAGCTGCCTTATATGATTTATGGGCCCAGTGATGCTGAGGTCAGAACACAGATTGTTTTGCAGGCATCCCTGAAGCCCCTGTGTGGTGCGGGAGATGCAAGCCCAGAGAGACAGTCACAGGATATGGGATCACATTTGCAACAAGCAGTGCAAAGTGGCACAGGATATCTGTCACCAGACAAGCAAAACAGTCATTGTTTTCTCCCCACCCTGTGACCCAGGCCTGAGTCTATAAAGAGACGGCAGCTGTGGTCCTGACACCCAGATAAACACTGAATAAAGGACAATGTATTAGAAGGAAACAAGATGCTATGTTGTGAGTATGGGCGGTGACTGAGATTTCTGGGGCTCCATTTCTGTCTAGGGTTGTATTTATCTAAACAGTGTGAGTGCCGTAAGATTCCTTGTGGTATCTGAACATGGGTCATCCCTTCAATTACTTAATCAGCAACGTGATCCTTAGTGAGTGTCTTCACTGTGCCACGAGCTGGGCTTAGGGACTGAGGCAGACAAGAGACAATGTTAGCGCCTGAGCCTCCAGGCCAGGTGAGCTTGCCCCAGTTCCAAGTCCACCTCTCCCTCTCTAACCAACCTCAGACAGCTTGTCCAACCTCATGGAGGAGACAAATTGTGAATATTACACTGAGATAATGGATATTAACACCTAGGGGTTCAATAGTGTAATGTACACATATATTTAAGTATAAGACAGAGTTTCTGCCTTTAAGAGCTTCCTTACAGTTCTCTGCTCTTAACTCTGCTGCCTAATAGAATTACCTGGGGGCACTTTTTAAAAGTGCTAATGCCCAGGTCCTACCTCCAGAGACCATGAGGACATTGCTAAAGTTTAAAAGTTTCTCATGTCATTCTAAGACACAACCAGGATTGAGGACAACTCTCTGACAAAACAAAATCAACACAGGCAGAATGAGAGCAAAGTGTATCACCAAATGCCTGCAGCAACTTTAGTCCCAATGGCAATATTCTCATCTAAATTAACCAGATGAATTTTTCAAATGTCCTACAAACTCCCTGAACATTACACAATGGTTTCCAGAGGTTGCTTCTAGAATCCAGATTTACCTACTTAAAAATAATTTCAATTTCTCTCTAATAAAAGTCTTGGCTTCTTTCACATATCCCCTCTTCTATGGGCTAAAAAGCTTGAAACTTTTATCTCTAGAAGCGTAGTCAGATATTTTCTCTGTAAGCCCAATTCCCATGAAAGCCAAAACAAGGAGGGCAGGAAGAATGAGAGAGAATATTAGGTGCCTTTTTCAACCTCCTCACTTCTCTCAAGGCTCACTGATTCCTATTTTGCCCATGTTAATATCGCCCAAGGCTTGGGCACTTGGGGACATTGTCAACTTCACAGCTACCTTGTCCCTTCACTTCTTCCTCCTCCTGTCACCCTGGCCCAAAACACCAACCAGCTCTGACCTTGGCTATTGATGACAGCATGAACATCAAATACTTACATGAGTGTTTTACGTCAGTAAGAACTTTAAACCACCATCCTCCCCCAGTAATATCCCACCTTCCAACCCAGGGAGTCAAAAGCCTTAAAAAGTATCAGTAAACGAATCTTCCTGGAGACGTGAATGTGGATGAGACAAATGAAATGTAAAGAAGTAAGTGATTATTCAAGGTCAATGCAAGGAGAATCAGGCATTCCTAGCTCCCACTTCCCAACCCAAAGTCTAGCTCTCTATTTACAGAGGACAGTGTTACTATAATAACCTAATTGATTTATAATGTTTTTCTCCATATAGTACCATGTGTGCAATTAGTTACTGAATGGAAATGCAGCTCAGCTCACTTGCCACATCTGCTGCTAGTCAGGGACATACAATTTCATGCCCTATTTTCCAGACGACTTGATTAACATTCAGGGAAACCTAGTGACTTGGCCAGAGCTGCAGAAAAAGCTGGGGAGCTCAGGGATAATCGGACCTGGGAGAATTACCCCAGATGGAAAGAAAACGCAGCATCATCTCAAAACACAAGTCAAACATATAGTATTGTGAGAAAGAGTCACAAATGTGGAATGGCTCTTCTCTCCCCCATTCATTTTGTGTGTTAGTTCATTCGAATTCATTTGTATTCACTGAATATTTAGTAGGTGCCTGTTTTCTTTGAGTAGAGAGTGGTAAGCAAATATATATTTTCCATGCTTTTATGGAGCCTGCTGTAAAGTGGGAAACACACGTATTAAATAAATAATCATACAAAGAAAAAACATGAATGTAGGAGTGATGGATATGTATTAAGAGGGAAGTACAGTATCGGAGTCAGGGGAGGCTTCTCTGAGGGTGAGGTGTTAAATGTGACACTGAAGAATGAGCACAGATTAGCTCCTGAGCCGGGTAAAGGCACTCTATCCGGAGGGAACGGCAGCTTAGAGGAAAGGTCTTGGTGAATTCCTGGAATTGTGGGAAGGCTGGCATGGCTACAGCTTTAGGAGGTGTGGGAAGTGGTCCAGGGAAGTCTGGAAACAGGAAGGAGCTAGATACATGAAGGCTTTGAGTCTTCTATTATGGATTTTCTATGTGGAATCTAAAAAAATAGTCAAACTCAGTAAAAGAGAGTAGAAAAGTGGTTTCCAGGGGCTGTAGGGTGGGGGAGAAAGTGATAAGGTGGCAAAAGACTACAAACTTTCATCTATAAGATGAATAAGCTCTGAGGATTTAATAGAGAACATGGTGACTATAGTTGATAACAGTGTAGTACATCAGTGAAATTTGCTAAGAGAGTGGAATTTGAATGTTGGTATATGTGGTGATGAGTGTATCAATTAACTAGATGGGAGGAATCTTTTCAAAATGTACACATCTATGAAGATGTGTAGATTTGAAAGTGGACATCCATCAAGATGTCCACTTTCAAAAGCTCATAATTTTGTCAGTTATATCTCAATAAAGACTGACAAAAAGTATTTTTAAGTGTTAACCCTTAAATTAAGGCTTTTAAAGAGAAGAGATAATATGTTTCAAAACTGTAGGCATTTCTTTTATCTGCTCCATGGAGAATGGAGACCAGATTGGGAGGACAAGGAAAGGATGCAAAGATAGGAGTTGGAATCCAGGCGACGGATGGTTGTGCCTTAGGTTTGCATGAAGATGGTGAGAGTAAAGTGAAAGGGGTGGTTTAGAGAGATACCTAGGAGGCAAAAATCAGTAAGATGTGGTGGTAGATTGAAAGTGGGGAGGGAGAGATAATGGTAAGAAAAATGTTCTGTCTTCTTTCTTAGGCAACTGTGTATATGTAGATGAAATTTACTGAGCTGGGAAAAGGCAGAGTGGGAGATATTAATTTTGAATTCCTGTCATAGAGATGGAAACAAGAGAGTGCAATATGTCATTCTGAGGGAACGTATAGACTAGGAGGAGAAGGAGGTTTGAGACTGAGGGTTGAAGAATTCCAACTTTGAAGGTCAAATTGGAGGAGGACCTGGTAGGAAGAAGTGTATCTGGAGAAATAAGAGACAAACCAGGAGAATGTGGAATCCCAGAGGCCTAAGAAGAAGAAATGTATCAAGGAAAGGGAAATTAGCTCTGCTGGATGCTGTGGAATTATCAGATACAATGAGAACTGAAGAAAATCAGTTGGGTTTAGGAGCTTGGGAGTTGTTAATACCTATAGTAGACCAGTTTTGGTGGATGCATGGCATATTTTCAAAGACCCATACTCAAGACCAGACTGACACCTAAGAAGTTATATAAAGCTCAACAGCATGCTCAGTGAGCACTGAAGAGGATGATTGGGTGGTTGAACAGATGGGTGAATGTAGACTTTGCCTGAATCTCAGAAATTTTTTTTAACTTTTCATTTTCTTAAATCCTCTGGCTGGTCAGAATATAATATGGGGGAAATGAAGAAACTAGATAGTACTGGCATTGGGAGTTGTGGTCTTTCCTTGCTGGAGGAGGAAGACATGGAGAAAAGGATGAAGAGGGAATGATCATGGTACATGTCTACTAGCTAAGACTTCAACATCTACCAGGAGATCTCAATGTATCCTCCATCTAAATCAGCCACTTTCAAACCTGGCTGATCATCATAATGACACCTACACCCACAAATATTCTGATTCAACAAGCATGTTCTGGCCTGGGAATTAGCATTCTGCAACACTTCAGTTAACCCTTGGTTTTAAGTTTTACCATAATGCTCCCTGAAAATTCCAACAAAGAGCTACATGACTCTGTTCCTTCTTTTCCTCACTGTTTTATAAAATATGGAACACAAAGAGAACATATTTGTGATTCGTTAATAGTGCCATGTCATTTTTTTCTCTCATCAGAGGAAAGTAAGCCTGAACACCAAGTGTGGTATAGTCATTTACATACCCAGGTGCTTGATTCGCTCCTCATAATATTTTGGAATGAATATTGGGAGGCTATTACCAGGCCCATCAGTTCCATTTTTCAGATGTGGAAACTGACACACAAAGATTAAAGGCACAGCCTTTAACAGGATAAAGTAGGGACTTCAATCTAGAAGTTTCTCTCCAAGTTCAGGTTTTGATGGGGAGCTGTTCACCCTATTGATATTTGAGATGCAGATATAAGAGGGGACAATCAGCCTGGTGACCTGTAATATAACCTGTACCTTGATACAGAAATACATGTACGCATATATGCACACATTTTGAAAATGACTGGCTCTACATCAAACACAGAAAGAAAAATAAAATAGAAACTCTCATGATTTCTGCCCTCAGAAGGACCTGTAATCTCAATGGCAAGATGTTACAACTATTTCTAACACAAGGCTGCCAGGCTAAGTGCAAAGTGAATGCTATGGATCATATTAGCTGCCAAAGATCTGGATGGAAATGGATTTAATGTATCTTGTGAAGATCAGCTTCAGGCCCTTCACTTGTACACACAAGGTTCTGGGATGAACCCTACCAATGTGTTCACATGCTCATATATTTTGGTAAAATGTGCAATAATAAGACATTTTTAAAGATTTATTTATTTATTTATTTATTTTTGTCTGTGTTGGGTCTTTGTTTCTGTACAAGGGCTTTCTCTTAGTTGCGGCGAGCGGGGGCAACTCTTCATGGCAGTGCGCGGGCCTTTCACTGTCGTGGCCTCTCTTGTTGCCGGGCACAGGCTCCAGATGTGCAGACTCGGTAGTTGTGGCTCACAGGCCCAGTTGCTCCGTGGCATGTGGGATCTTCCCAGACCAGGGCTTGAACCCGTGTACCCTGCATTGGCAGGCAGATTCTCAACCACTGTGCCACCAGGGAAGCCCCAGACATTTTTATCGTAAGATATTTTAACTGTCTCTTTCTGTTTTGGCTTCAACTGCATCACCTTTCTTCTTGTGCTCATTTATGGAGGGATGCCTTGGACAGTTTTGGGCATCTGCCTCAGTGGTGTTTGAGTAGGGGATGTATTTAGTTTGGGTTTAGTGGGATATGTTCAGAATATGTCTCACAGTGACTCCTGTGTGTTGTTAAATCATGATGAGCAGTCCTGGTACAGGAATGACTTTCAGAAATCCTTCTATTGCCTACGCTGCCAGCTCACCAGCATCACTCACGAGGGTGCTGGGATAGAGGTCTTCTCCTGTGTGGACGTGTCCTGTGATGCCTGCCATGAGAAGTCCACATGTGGGTAGTTGTTAATGAGTGTCTCAATTCAAATATAATTTATAAATAGTCAATGCATAAGAAAACTTAAAATTCCTTGGAATTTGATAGGTCATATACAAAGAAAACCTCACAGAGGATTTTCCAAACTTGACAGCAATCCTCAACTCTCAATTTTTTAAAAAAATCAATTATTCATGCTAGAGGAAAGACTGCGTGATCTTTCTCTTCTCTCTATAGAAAAATATAATACAAAACTGTTATCCTCTGAAGAGGTGAGCAAAGAGACTAGAGCCAAAAAAATGCATTATAGACTTGTGTCAGGCAACTTGCTAATATATTAGATTATATGATGCTTGTGGTATTTGCCAACTTTTAAAATTTTCCGAATAAATATCTTATTCTAAGAAATAATTTACCTTGGAACCTAATTTCATATTATATTTTGTATTTTTTATTTTGCATATTTTTGTTGTTGTTATTGTTAAAGAGCACCCTCCCCAAACAGTCCACACTTCAGGTCCCATAAAAAATGGATCTGCTTCTGAGTTTAGTGAAAGGATAAGCCACAGAGGAGGTTAGACATGACTTTGAGAAAGTGGGGGAAGGCTTCCAGATAGAAGAGCAGTTTTACACATGGAGGCAACACGAAGCAAGAGCCCAACTTGGAAGGAGCACTTGGAAAGTCACAGTGTGCTTAAAGGAAATCTATCCAGGCTAGTTCTCATGGGGCTGTTGTAGTTTCTTTGTTGCTATTGGTTTTGCTCATTTTGTTTTGTTTTAATCATTTAATTGTTTTACATCTCACTGTTGAAGAGAGCGTGCATCTCCCACTGCTCCCACATAGGGGTGCCACATAAAATAGAGTGCCAGATAAATTTGAATTTCAGATGAACAATGAATAATATTTAGGTATAAATGTGGCCCCTGCAATACATAAGACATATTTATACTAAAACATTTTTTTGTTGTTCATCTGAAATTCAAATTTAACTGGACATCTTGTATTTTTATTTGGGAATTCTGAAGGAAGGAAAACGAGTTTTGCTTTTGGAAGCCTCTGATTCCGGGCCAGGGTCTTCATCTGAAACAACTCTCCACTGCACCAGCCACTAAGCTGTGTCCAAAGGAGAGCTGTAGGATCTGTGGAGCCTTCTTGGTCCACACAGAGCAAGGCAAGTTGACAAAGAGACAGTGGTTGGTGGAGGAGGGACTTTCCAAGTTAGCGGCAAAGCTTTCCTCTGGGAAACAAATGTTGGAGAGTGAAGTAAAGTCATTCCCCAGTGAAGACCACTGTTATCACTAAGTACATTAAATCCAAGACCACATTTCTGCAACAGACCTAAGGGATGGAGAGCTGAATTTGTGTACATCCAGGGGTGATTTGGTTTTGTTAATTACTTATGTGTCCTTTGCCTTTAAAAGATATTTTGAACAAGGCTTGGTTTCCTCCTCGATTCAAAAACAGTTTAACACAGTTTTTTTTTTTTTTTTTTCTTTTCAAAACTCACTTCTCTACAATACTGAGCTCATTTATACCCTACACAAACATGGGTTTGCTGTTGTATGGATAAGGGTCACTAGATTTAGGAAGTAAAAATAAAGAATGCCCAGTTAGATCTGAATTGCTGATAGATAACAAGTAATTTTTCAGTGTAAGGATGGGGTAGCATTTGTTATCTATCAGCAATTCATGTTTAAATGTGTGTCCTGTGGTTTACTTGGTAACCCTGCTCGGAATACAAGCTGATATTCCTGATTTTGAAACCATACAAAGATGGGAACTATACCCAATGTTTTGTAATAATCTATAAGGGAAAATAATCTGGATTGTTACAAATATATATAAATTGTGTCAGGAACTATATTCAATAACCTGGGGTAAACCATAATGGAAAACAATGTGAAAAAGAATGTGTGTGTGTGTGTATATATATATATATATATATATATATATATATGACAATCACTTTGCTGTACACCTAAAACTAACATAACATTGTAAATCAACTATACTTACTTCAATGAAAAAAAAATAAATCCATCCATCCATCCATCCATCCATCCATACATACATACATACATACATAAAAGAGTTTGCCCTTCTTTGAAAGTGGGGCTATCTGAGTTTTATCCTAGGGGAAAGAAATTGTTGAAAGATAAAAGACCTGCTTCAGAAGGGAGTGAGTCCCCTGTGCTTGGAGACTGGGTGAACGTTTGGTGGGCATGTAATGGAGGTGACACATATTTGAATGAACATATTTGTTGAGTGTTGGACTTGAGGACATGATGATTTTTCAGGTCCTGAAGTTGGTGTAGCATAGCACAGGCTCTAGAATTGTATAGATTTAGTTTCAAATTCATGACTTGGTCCTTTATTACTGAATTTTTCTGAGCCTCTATTGCTTTATTTGTAAAATGGGGACAAGCCTAATGAGTTGTTATAAATATTAAAAAGATAATGCATACAAAGCACATAGCACTGTTATAGACACAACAAATTATAGTGAAATAAATGTTAGCTGTTGTCCAAGTCCCTTCAAGCTCTGAGATTATAAATTTGTATGAACTTCAATTAGAAAAACTACTATGAGGATTTAAATAGACCAAGAATTTGGGCTTGTAAAAGAGACAGACAATTCAACGGCATGATATCCTACCACGGTAATGACCAAAAATATGTCACATGGTCTCTTAGTCAATTTATGTTTTTGGAATTGGCTCAAAGAGAATGAATTTGGGTTCTACTTTTCTTGTTTCTCTCTCCGCACGCGACACAAAATAAAGTACATATTTGGTGCTCAGGAAATAATGTTTCATGAACAGTGTGCTCTTCTTTGCCATAAATAAGAGTCGGGGATTTAATGTTTATTCCATGAAACGCTTGGTTAGAAATGAACAAGAAACAAATTCAAGGACATAGTGAGGCTTCTCTTCCTTTCTATCTCTCTGCAGAACTTCTAAAATGTGCTTGTGAGCTTAGTTGTGGACAAAGAATGCCTCCTCGCATTTTAAGCAACTCTTAGCAATGGGATCTCGCTTTTTAAAAGGTGCAATCTCAAACATTCTAGGTGAGAGTTGTATGACGGCTTCAGTTTTATGTCATATTAGCACAGATTAATATTTCCAACTGCCTGCTAGGCCATTTTTCAGTATTTTGCAGAAACCTTATCTTTTTTTTAGGGTAAGTCATCTTGATTTGATCCATTCTTCTAAAATAGCACAGGGGACTCACTCCCTTCTGAAGCAGGTCAGCAGATCCAAATAATGAATACTTCGGACACAGAGGCTTTATAAAAATTAGTTTGTTTCCTGCCCACATCAGGAATGTGTAGTGTATGCATAATAAACTGGGGACATTAGTTTATGAGAACTTTAGGTCCACCCTGAGTGCACAGAGATAAGTTCTAAAAATAAAGCCGAATTCTAGTCTCTCTTTTTTTTTTTTTTTTTCCTCCAGGAGTAAATGCTGACCATGAATCTTCTGGAGACTTGACAGTGAAGCACCACGGTTAGTCATCATCCTGCAGTCTCACAGTGCCACCTTTTGGTACATGGTTTCTCACTTCCTAACAGTGAATATGAGACAGCTGGTTTCCTCTGGTGATTTTTTACAATCCAACTTCCTTGGTTATGGCTTGACATAATTTCCCTGGAGAGTTCAGGCTTAGGGTATGATAATATACCTTGGATCTGCAAAGCATTAAAAGGGAGGATATTGTCAGATATATGATCTAGCCATGGACACAGGCCAGATGCATTTGTAACTAAGAGAGAAGCCCCTCTTGTCCTGGTCCATTCCTAACTGGTTTGGCTTTGCTGTTATCTATCAGCACCTTCCTTAACTTTTGCAAAAAGGCTCAGTTAATTTCATTCTTTGCCTTCCAGCTATGCTGTCAGGAGCTTGCTTGTGGCCACATATATAACAGGTGACAACAGTGTTTCTTCAGAGAAATAAAACCAAGAGAGCAATCGCAAGAACTTTATGTTCTTTTCAAGATTTTGCTTCTCTGGAATATTTACCCACAGTAGAGAATAGGATATAATGAATTATTTATCAATGGGGCAGGCTTTACTGTATTAATTAATTACTTAATTAGGATTTGGGTTGTATTTCTGGCATTAGCTGAAATTAGACTTGTGTTACAAATATAATAAAATAAAGCTATTTAGGCCAACCTGTTGGAGGAAACTTCAAAACACCTAGAGACAATGAGATTTTACGTTTTATGCTTTGGGCTGCTAGTTGGAACCCTTGAAGGAAAAACTGGCTGAATTCTCTAAAATTAGGTTTACTGCATGCCTAGGCCTTAGAATTCCAAGTCAATCATTTGGGCTGAATTTCTACCCTGTCCCAACAGCTAGTCAACTCAATGAAAATACAACTTGTGTTGTTTATTATCATGTGCCCAACAGAAACAGTTGTATTTTTCCTCCTCTAATTTTCAATCAGAAATTTTGGCTTGTTAGAGACACATAGTCTAGGTTGGCATCACCGTAAAGCACTTGTTTTATTCTGAGTTCTAAGAAGAAAATGGAGACATGTTATAAATAGCAACTCTGGTCTCTACTTTTAGTTTGCAGTTTAGTAGAAAAGATGGGAAGGACATTTTGGTCAGAATGTTTGAGTTCCTTTACTTATAAAAACCCTACCCATCCGTCACCTTTGAGGTCAAATTTTATTTACTTCAAAAAGCCACTCTAATTTCCACAATAGCTGTCTCCCTCTACTCCAAATCTCTTTAGCTTTTTTACCTTGACAGTGGGCTGTGCAATAAGGGTGGAAAATTCCTAGAGATATCAGACCATGTTTTACCTACTTTGGTGCTTTATGCCTAGTTAGCTCTCCGTATGTGATTTTGAATAAAATTATGATGGTACACATGGCAGAAGCACAAGAACATTTCCAAAAATGCAACAGCTTAGCTCAATGTGGTATAAACATCTCTGGGAATATAAAGCCCCAACCCCATTCAGTAGTTTCTCTTTTCTCTTGCCCAATCTAAATTCTGCTGCCAAAGCAGTCTAAAAGCAAATTTGAGCATGTTACCCTCCTCCTTTAAAAGCTCCGTGCCTTTTTCTGGCCTCCTGGATAGACTCCAAACACCTTAGATGGGTCTAGCAGGCTTATGCTGTCTGTTCCCAACTCGCTTGTACAATCTCACTTCTCACCATTCCACCCCATTTGCACGTTGATCTACTCATTCTGAATTTCTCTGTTGTTATCCCTTTCTGGAATATTCTTCCTTCACTTTCCTCCCTGGACAACTTTTTGCCATCATTCAAGACCCAATGTAAATATTTTCAACCTCTGTTTAGAATTTTCCAAGGCTCCAAGGCAGAGTAAGCCTCAATTTCTTCTGGGATGTTATGTAATTTTGTTCATTATTTTATTATAGCAACTACTATGTCTTGTGTCAAAACTTTTCTACTTACATTAAATCACTGACTAAACTTAAGTGACCTGAAGATAGGGACCCTAGTGATTTATTTAAATTTTCAAGCAGCTGGCCCAGTGTATAATACTCAGGGAGCTTCCAAAAATGTGTGACTGATGAATAAATCAATAATCCTGAAGGGTAATGATAATAACACCGGATGAGGACTTGACGACGGACCTGTTACTTTCTTCTGTGAGATCTGTGGCAGTTTAACCTCCCTGGTCTCAGATTGCCCAACGTGCACGGGCAGTATTTCAGATTAGGTGACCTCCCTTCTGATACAGGATCTGTGAAGTTTTCACTCCTGAGTAAAGTTCATTAAGCAGGCTCTCTGGGAACTTCCAAATTCAATAGGTTTAAATTAATTAGTCATGAAAGACACTTCCAGATTTTGTAGCTCTGGATATTTGAGGGTAAATACCAAGTTAGTAATCAAAGGATTGGAATTTCTGGAAAGAAATGGATTCTAATCTGGAGCCTCTAGTTTAGAGAGACTAAAATATTAGATACAATGTCTATTCCTACTTGAGGTTAATTAGTGGATATCAGAGAGTAAAGGGATGTATCATGCTAACATATGAATAAGTGAACATTCTTTTATAAGCCATCCACATTCAGTATCAAATTGAATTCCAAAAAAGTAAAATTCACACATACTTTTCAGAGGGTTGAATTGGCATTTTCTTAGACATTCTAGACAGGAGTCCACAGGGCAGGGACTAAGCTGCAGTTGTGTCATACACTTTATGCTTGTTTTCACCTTCTATGCCTCGATTTAAAAGAGATCAGAAATCGAGGAAATAGAAGACCGTGGCCCCCTGCATATTCAACTTTCTGTTGAATATCTAAAGCTGTCTGATCCGTATATCAAACTTAACATGGCACAAACAGAACACTTGATTGCCCAAATGTTCCAAATTCATTTCGCTAAGTAGTACCTATTTAAGTAAATGCCATCGCTATTCATTTAACTGCTTAGGACAAAACCTTAGAAGTTATCGCAGATTCC
>NW_006790311.1:3307595-3308060 GCF_000442215.2 Lipotes vexillifer | reverse complement strand
TTTCCCTCAATCCCATCAACCAATTCATCAATCAGATATAATTTTAAACCCTATTCTGAATCTCTTCTCATCATCTTCACTGCAACCACTCCTTCCCAAGCCACCGTTATTTCTTCCTAGATTTTTGCAATGACCTCTGAAGTAGGTTTTCTGCCTCCACATTTGCTCCCTTACCTAGAGTCCCTCCAACACTTAGCGGCCAGAGTGGTCTTTCTAAAGCTTAAATCAGATCGCCATACTCCCCTACTTAACAGTTGCTAGTGGCTTCCAAATATACTTTGAATAAAAAACAAACTTTTTTATGACCTCTTTATCTGGGCTTGCAATGTCCCCAACCTCATCTCCTGCCCTTCCTCCTGTGGTTAACTTTGACTCATCCATGTTCGCTTTTGGTGTCTTAAAACATACCCAAAATATTCTCATATCATGGCATTTGTACTTATGGTTCCTTCTACAATGAACACT
>NW_006790311.1:3307154-3307585 GCF_000442215.2 Lipotes vexillifer | reverse complement strand
ACTCTTTCCACGTGGCTGCCTTTTTCTCACCATTTAGGTCTGAATTCATTTCTCCTCATCAAGGAGAACTTCTCTGATCTCACATGAAACAACCTCTCCTGTTACAGTTACACTCTATCAAAATTATCCTATTATATATTCTTCATAGAACTTCCATAACTTTACTTACCCTATTTATTGGTTTTTTTTTCTTTACTTATATATTTCAGTCCTATGATGCACTCTCCCTGTAGGAGATTCACATCGAAGAATCCCTTCTTCTGTTAATCTTTCTCTTCTCACACTGGAAGTCCTGCTCCATCCTAGAGGAATGGCATGCAGCTCTTGATTTTCTGGATGCTATACCTGGCTCATACTGAAGGGGAAGCACTGCATTGCTTGGGAGGGTTTTAGGTTTCATAGGCTTTTTTTTTTTTTTTTTTTTTTAAGAA
>NW_006790311.1:3259401-3306154 GCF_000442215.2 Lipotes vexillifer | reverse complement strand
GTTTTATAGGCTTTTTTTTTTTTTTTTTTTTTTAAGAACAAATTATCCACAAAGGGAACAAGCAGTTCTTTTTTGCCAACATTGACCACCCCTAGCTATCATACTCAAAACCCTTCTCATCTGGGTGGGAGGGGCATGGGTAAGAGAGAAGAGGAGAAAGAAAAGTTCTACACACACACACACACACAAATAAATTGAAGAAATAATATTCAAAATATTCTGAGTGGTTATTCTTGGGTTTGGGGATTCTGGGTGACATTAATTTTCTTAGCTTTAATTTACTTTATCTTCAGGATTTTCTAAAATGAATATTTTTTTCATGACCATAAAATAAATCTTTTTAAAAGATTCCATTTGAGGGAGACTATATAAACCTTCAAACTGCAAAATATCAATAACATTAGCCTCAATCTACCACTGTGTTCGGATACCTAACTGTATTAGTCCAGTGACAGATAAAAGAGACTTGTTGATTAGCAATGAAAATACAAAAGAACATCAACAAAAATATCTATTCTGGAGAGAAGCTGGTTAAGAGTATTCAACATTAGCCTCTAAATTAAATACGGATGAGATATTTTCTCTTGATTCATTCCACTTATTATTACAACTGAGTAATAACAAATTATATGTATCAAGAAATTTGGTCAGAAGAGATATTATTTTAGGATCAAAGTAAACCCTTCGGCGACAAGTCAGATTCCAATTGTGTGAGGCTATTGGTCTTTGGAGAGGCGATCGCGTATTATGCTACTAGTTAACGTTGAGTCTCTCTCGGGGGTGTAGAAGACTGGCTGCTGAGAACCAACAATACCCCTGGTCCAACCTGGCCTGCAGTTCTACAGGAATCATTGGATCATCATTTAAATACACAAGTTCTATGGAATTCAATAGATTACATGCAATCATTTTGAGAAGATATTTTAAAATTTAAGGCAACAATGCAAGCTTTTGGGTTCAGACCTTTGAAGGTGTCACTCATCATGACTGGGGTGGAAACAGAAATGTCAGTTTTGCTAATTAGGTGGTTGTTGTTTCAACTACTTTACCACTGGCCTGGGGAATCCAAACTCCAAAAGATGGCAAACTATGACTAGCAGTTGGGATTCACTCTTTTTTTTTTTTTTTTTAGCAAATTAAGGCAGTGTGAATTCAACCTAGTGATGAATGTGCCTTTCCCCTTCCAAAGCATCATCTGTACCAAATTGTATGATTTTGGCAACTCTAGCAAGCAATCATTTTGACAGGAGACCATCTGTGTCGAACAATATGCTCAGTGTCTACATAACACAGAGAGGGAAAGAACAGTCCCTAGGAACCAATAATTGTCTGAAATGACCCTGGAGGTTGGTATTTAGAATCTCAGGGGGAAATATATGCCAAGAGTTGAACATTTGAGACAGATTCCTTTCTAGAATGGTTTCGGGGAGAAAGACTCTCCCTTGAGGATTGAAATGATGAGAAAGAAATATTTAATAAACAACTACCGCCCCTGGATTAAGAAGCTGGCTCTAATCCTGTCTGTTCCATTAACGAACTCTATTTTCCAGGGTAAGCCACTTGACCTCTTGGTATTCTGTTCTCTTTTCTGCATTAACTAGCTGTGTGTTTCCTTGCATAAGTCACTTAGCATTGGTTTGTCTATATAATAAACGTCACCATTTCTGGAAATTGTCTCTCCCTCTCTTCCATGAACTGCCCCAGCTCCATTCCAAACAATGAGCTTGTCTGGCTAAAATTCATTGCTCCAATCAGATTGTTTCCTCTGTGTTTGGAATAGAGACTGAGAGATTCCAACTCAGAATCGTCTGTCTATTCTCTTGAATTGACAAAAATTTGAGATCTCTTAGAAGCAGCAATTTCCCACTGTATGTACCAGGAAACTGAGAAAACAATTCTGGACAAAACAGAAGGACAAAGTAGATGAATAGGCAAAGAGAAAAAGAAAAACCTCAGATTATTTACTTGTCAGAGACTAGCTTTACTCTTCTCCCTGGATTTTAAGAGAAATTCTAGGATTCTTACCATTCATTCCTTTCTTTTTTCTCCTTAAATTAGTTTGTCACTTGCAACAAAGGGAAAGCCAACTAATTTAATATTTTATAGGAGTTTGGTATTTGATTTCCTCTAGTCTTTAATGGGATGTACCACTTATAAATCTTTGGTTCTCAGTGAGGAAAATAAATGACCCTATACAAAATCAGCATGCTAAATTATATGAGCTCTGTCATCCCATCTTGTTCTAACTTTCTACCTACGATTTTGTTTCTATTAAGGTCAAAGTTTTGGTTGTGGTTAGAGAGGAATACAGACACTATAATACATCATCTCTGTCCTCATGGAAGAGTTCTAGGACATCCACAAAGACACCTACAAAATCTTTCATCTCTTGATGCCAGCTCTAAAAGAAACTAGAGCAGGCAGTGCCTGCTCCATCCTAGCTTTACTATGTGATTCTGAGTTCTCATACTTAGGTCTGATTGTACCTTCAGTAATACCAGAAATTGCAAATGAAAAATAAATTTTAAACAAGTGATTTATGTTCCTTTGTAGCTGGCAAGATTTGACTCTTTCAGATCTAGAGCTGGCTTTGCTGGGAGAATGAATTGTCTGATTGTTGTAATAAGACACCTGCCAGAGGTGGATCTAATAGCTTGCAACCCATAGGAACTTAAAGACAATAGCCATCATAACTTAAAGACAATAGTCAAGCTAAAGACTGGATGATTAATCAAAGGCTTAGTGATAGCCTTAGGAGTCAGGACCCTCTGGTACAATTTATCTGCTCAGTTTCTTCTCTGTCCATTTTCAATCTCCTGCCTTAGCATCTTTGCTTGTGTAGTTTCTCCCATGGGGTATGATTCCTGTTCTATGAGTCTCAATTCCAACTTCATCTATCGAAGGAAGTTTTAGTCTATTTGATCGCACAGTGACTATTCCCTCCTCTGAATTCAAAGTATTTGATATTAGCCCCATTCATTTGAAAATCATGTGGTGCCTTGTGAGGATAATGCTAGCCACTCTATAACAAGTAAATTCCAAAATTTCAGTGGCTTAACCCAAGAGAAGCTTATTTCTTATTCGTGACATAGTGTGGGTTTACAGCCATTTGATGCCTTTCCTCCAAAAGGTGATTCAGGAACCCAGATTCCTTCCATCATACTCTCCTACAATTTGCCCCAAGGTCTTAGAGTCTTCCATATCCATCCAATAGAACAGAGACACCAAAGCACCTCGGCCTAGAAGTGACAAATTTTCATTTTTCTTATATTCTATTGGAAAAGAACTGGTCACCTAGCCTCTTCTTCAAGTATGATGAGAAATGTAGTTCCTGGCTGGATACCGCCTTCTTAATGCAACTCTGAACTACAGAAGTGGAAACTTGAAGGGACTTCCCTGGTGGTCCAGTGGCTAAGACTCTATGCTCCCAATGCAGGGAGGGGCCTGGGTTCCATCCCTGGTCGGGGAACTAGATCCTGCATGCATGCCGCAGATAAGAAGCCCACATACCACAATGAAGATTCCCGCATGCGGCAACTAGGACCTGGTGCAGCCAAAATAAATAAGTAAATAAATATTTTTTTAAAAAAAGAAGCAGAAGCTTGAATTTTGGATGATGGCTAGCTCCTTTTTCCACACATTTCTTGTACTTAACTTCCTCTCTATAAGCACTATTTCTCATCTCAAGCATTAATATTCTTGATGGTGATGCAATATTTATCTCTCATAACATATAACATACTACTGTGAGCATATTTTGTTCTTATTTAATTTGTCTTGATTGGTTTGTACTAAATTAGGAAAGTATTGAAGTATTACAGTGATGCCAAATTTCCCCAAAGTGCCTGGATATTATCCTGTTATCTGGTTTGATGAAATCCAGAAACAAATGGATAAATAGAATGGAAACATTCTCTTTAAAATGCGGTATTGTGCTTTATTCAACAATATTTATTTCATAAACATTTATGGAGCAATTACAATGTGCTAAACATTATACCAGATGTTTTGGCAAAGGAGATATATATCTTAGAGTTCCTGACCATGAGAGTTTATATTAAGACTGACGAGAAAAAGTCAGTTATGAACGTACAGACTGACAAAACTACAGAGGTATATGCACAGAATGGAATGGAGTTGACGAACAGGGCACCGAGGGGAGGTCCCTCACTTTACAGGTTGATCTACTGTGATGAACTCTAGATAGAAGCCATGAGACCATTCTTCATCATGATCAACGTTACTAATAAAAAAATAAGATTGGCATAGCACAATATCAAGCACTCTCATGTATATCATGTTGTTTTCCTCCACTGCGATCTTTTGGGAAGATTAAAAATAACAAGGCTCAAGGAAGCAAAGTGAATTTCCTAAGGTAACATAATGAATAAATGGTGAAGATTGGAGTTATCCCACTATTGTAATAAATTTGTACTTGTGTATTAGGTACTTTCTTCAAGCGTTATACATTTTAGTATATGGAAGTGAAGAGTCACAATGACAGAGCCCGTGATATAAATACATCGTGGTGTCCTCAGAGCCTGTCACCTTGTAGGTGCTGAAGAAATAAGAGTCTTAATGAATGGATGGGTTGGCATTTCACAAAGCTGCATGTACCAGTTTAGAAAACGAGGGAACCATTATCAACTTGTTCTTTTCAGTAGGTGTGCTAACTAGTAACTTGATTATACACCTCCCTGCAGGTTCCAAAATATGAGGAATTGAATTAGTGTCCCAATTTACTAGCTTTTCTTTGACGATAGCAACAGTTCTGAATGAGGCAGAGTCCTTCACTGAGAGTACAGACAGCATGGTTCACAAAGCAGTGTGGAGTCCACATTGGCTCCAGACCAGCTTGCCAATAAGAGAGGTGGGCTGGCATAGAGCAGTGTTGCAGCTACACCTACTGGACTTTCCCTAAATCACAACTGAACTTTCAATAGAAATATTGAAATTATGACAATCTAAGAACATTTAAAAT
Source organism: Lipotes vexillifer (assembly GCF_000442215.2). Classification (NCBI taxonomy): domain Eukaryota; kingdom Metazoa; phylum Chordata; class Mammalia; order Artiodactyla; family Lipotidae; genus Lipotes; species Lipotes vexillifer. The sequence continues at coordinate 3,301,173 of NW_006790311.1, read as the reverse complement.
TTTCACGCCAATCCATCTTTCTCTTTAATGACCTGCACTTGCACATGTGGAAAATAAGATAACTTCCTATGGAAAAATTAGTCATAAAAGGTTATCTTACTTTCCACATGGTAAGCATAGCTTTTTATGTAGCAGAAAGATGATTTAACACTAAATGTTCAATTTGAGACCAAAATACAGTAAGGGATGCTTCTATGTTTACCACCCAAAGCAAAAGTGGAATCACTGATAACATACAAATGCAAAAACATCAGCGTCTATAAATCTGTGTTTATTTATAAAATATACTCATCTGCAGAGTAGTCTGTGTCTCTTTGCTTCTGGTTCAAAAAGAAAGGTCAGATTTAGTCTTCAATGAGATTGCGGGGGAGAGCTCTCATTTTGAAGCTCCACATGCCACCTCCAACCAGAACTCGGTTTGTGCTTTTTTTCTCTTTTTTTCCTCTTCCTTTCTCTTCCAGATTCTTCCACCTCCACTGCTCTCCCTGTCCCCGCATAAACCTGGGGCAAACTGTAGTCCATAAGCAGCCACAGCATCTTGGATTCGTTAAGAGCTTTGCAGATGAGCTCAAACTCATTTTTCATCTTATTCCTGAAGTCATCAGATTAAAGCTTGTCACATTTTCTGGACACAAAGCTCCAGGCATGTTTTATTCATTATCTGTTCTCATCTTTGAGACAAGCACCTGCAAACCATTTCAGGGTTGGGAGACATCTCTGAAGTTTCAACCTACCATGCGTAGGTTTTTGCATCTTTCCTTGGGCCAAGAATCCTCATAGCAGCTTGGTTCACCCCAGCTACTTGGTGGCCCATCTAAGTCCTAGGGCCAGTTGTTCATAAGGATGTTCTTGCTGCTGGCATTTGAGGACAAATTGAAACTAAAATAGCAAAAATTCTTTATTAACCTTTTACATCATATGACTTAAGTTTAAACCATTTTCTCAAAACACTTGAGAATGAGGACAGAAAACTGAAGGTGGGTGGTATTGAATTAAGGGCTGCTGGCCTGATTACTCTTCCAAGAGCCTACGTATCCCCTCATAACTCACTGATAGTGACCATTAGTGGCAAAACACTGAGCTGCACAGGATTAAAGCATGAAGCCTGGTTTTGTCAATACTTCCAAGTAACCTTGGATAGTTGCTCTATTTCTCTGCCTTTCGTGTACCTACTGCTGAGGGAGGATGATTCTAAGCTGATCAATCGTTTACAAAAAATGCCTTCTTCGTCAAGTGCTCAAAGAGACAGCATGATATAAATTGTGGATCCTTTTTAGAATGTTTAGGGTAAGAAATGAGCAAAAGTGTTCCCAAACTAGATGATACGGCAAATCAGGGGTAGAAGGAAATATACCTCAAGTATTGTGATTCCCAGTCTACTGATCTTAGGTGAAACTTGGTCCTGCAATACAGTCTTCTTCAATAACAAAGAATTCAACATGTTTGAAGTAATTTGAAATGTCAGAGGAAAATCAAAATTGGTTTAAAGTTTAGAGATAACTGTGAATATATGCTAGCAAATTCTATCGCAGGTGTCTATATATGTTTATCTTTGTGTCATGTGACAAAGCTATGTTTAACTAACTAGCTAACTCACTAACCAAGCATATAAATAAAAGGGGAAAGGCCCCAGAAGTTCAAATGCAAATTATCTACACAAAGAATTTTATGGGGAGGAAATATTGGGAAACAACATCCTCTATAGAAGTACTAAGTCAGAAATCAGTCGGTCAGTCATAAAATAACTTGGACACCAAGCCCAGGACCCCTTATAGGGTCATATCACTTCAGAAAGTGATGGAATATTTGGCAAGTGACACACAAGGATGGGAGTTGAGCCAGCTACCCACAAAGGATTGTTTTACTCTATGCCAATCTCACTTTCTAGCGACCACATGCTGGACAACAGTAATTTGCTCCTCTTTGCCTGCTGGTAAGATAGACATCATGCCCTAACACAGAATATACCTTCCTGGACATGACTAATGTTAACAGAAATAGTCACAAAAGTTTGACCACTTCATAGATATTTACTGAGAGCATTTATTGGGGTTTTAAGGTATACAAATATATATGAGATATAATCTCCTGTGACCAGGAATTTACAATCCAGTTGGGAGAAACAGCAGTTCCTGAGAATTTAAGCAGCAGTAGAGAAGTAGGCCACTGTATAAGTTGGTGATGATAATAACAAAGGAGCATGACAGGTAGAAAAGACAGGGGTTTAGAGGAGGCTACCTATGGACAAGAAGGGTTGAGAAGATTTCTCAAAGGAGAATTCTAAGTTGCGTATTGAAGGATGGGTAGAAGTTGGTGGCAGAAATAAGTCCAGTTGTGGTAATAGAAAAAATAAAATCTTGGTGGCAAGAAAAGTCAGAGATGGGAACAAAAAGGCCATCTGGCTGGATTCAGTGGTTCAGACGCACACGCTCATGTTCACTTTTACACTAAGCCAGTTAGATCAGTAGGGCTGCTGTTTCGCTGCAGAAATCTGCACTTTCTCCTCAGTGCCTCTTTTTTATTTATTGTTCTAATCACTGGGCATAATAGCAGCCAAGTCATAGGAGGATGATGCTATGACAGGATAATGGTCTCCGTCTTTGAAAATAATGTCTCAGTTTCTCTGAGGCCTCTTCTTTGGCAGCAGGAGACCATTAGCGTGTCACGTTGTCTGGCCCTATTGACATTATCTTTTAATTGTCCCTGAAGACCCATCTCCCAGGCAGTATGTCTGAGATTTTCAGCACACTGGGCTTTCTGGACTGACATCCCAATCCACTTTATCACCTAACTTCAGAAAGTGTAAGGGACAAAGAAGATTAAAGGCTTTTATGAAGGGAAAGGAGCATCATGGGAAGAGGTAGGGAAGGCTATATTCATGACAACAATTAAAGGCAAAGTAAAGTGGCAAGACAAGCAAGTTATTCCTCTTTGCCTGCTGGTAAGATAGACATCATGCCCTAACACAGAATATACCTTCCTGGACATGACTAATGTTAACAGAAATAGTCACAAAAGTTTGACCACTTCATAGATATTTACTGAGAGCATTTATTGGGGTTTTAAGGTATACAAATATATATGAGATATAATCTCCTGTGACCAGGAATTTACAATCCAGTTGGGAGAAACAGCAGTTCCTGAGAATTTAAGCAGCAGTAGAGAAGTAGGCCACTGTATAAGTTGGTGATGATAATAACAAAGGAGCATGACAGGTAGAAAAGACAGGGGTTTAGAGGAGGCTACCTATGGACAAGAAGGGTTGAGAAGATTTCTCAAAGGAGAATTCTAAGTTGCGTATTGAAGGATGGGTAGAAGTTGGTGGCAGAAATAAGTCCAGTTGTGGTAATAGAAAAAATAAAATCTTGGTGGCAAGAAAAGTCAGAGATGGGAACAAAAAGGCCATCTGGCTGGATTCAGTGGTTCAGACGCACACGCTCATGTTCACTTTTACACTAAGCCAGTTAGATCAGTAGGGCTGCTGTTTCGCTGCAGAAATCTGCACTTTCTCCTCAGTGCCTCTTTTTTATTTATTGTTCTAATCACTGGGCATAATAGCAGCCAAGTCATAGGAGGATGATGCTATGACAGGATAATGGTCTCCGTCTTTGAAAATAATGTCTCAGTTTCTCTGAGGCCTCTTCTTTGGCAGCAGGAGACCATTAGCGTGTCACGTTGTCTGGCCCTATTGACATTATCTTTTAATTGTCCCTGAAGACCCATCTCCCAGGCAGTATGTCTGAGATTTTCAGCACACTGGGCTTTCTGGACTGACATCCCAATCCACTTTATCACCTAACTTCAGAAAGTGTAAGGGACAAAGAAGATTAAAGGCTTTTATGAAGGGAAAGGAGCATCATGGGAAGAGGTAGGGAAGGCTATATTCATGACAACAATTAAAGGCAAAGTAAAGTGGCAAGACAAGCAAGTTATTCTGCAAGAATTCCATGAACAGATTGTGTGTGTGTGTGTGTGTGTGTGTGTGTGTGTGTGTGTGTGGCTATATGTAAGGACAAGGATACCATGTTAAATAGGCTATTCAAGACAAAAATCAAATTTCTAAACTGAGTGTTTTGATAGTTTTGTATAAGACATAATTAGAGAAGCAGAATGATGCCAATCCTGGCATGTTGGCTCTGTCCTCAACTTCTCTTGAGAGACAGAGCTACATGTCTGGGTGGTCCCTCCTGTTGGCTCCGCTGTTTCCATCAAGTGTCTAAAGTGTTATTATGCCCAGGAGGCTGGCCAGCTGTTCTCTCTCTCCCCTGAGGACAAAATTAAGTAAATAAGCTTAAACTGTATGAAGAGGCTAAAGGAGATGGAGAAAGTGATTTTGGACCATGGAGGGTTGAGATCTGAGCGTCAAAGACAATGGGAATTCCTCTTTGTTAACAGCTGGTTCTGGTATGGGAAGGGGTGGGTGTAGTCCGGTTAGGAACCTGCAGGCAAGTGAGTGTCAGAGTAGACCTTCCTCCAGTTGAGTCAGTCACTGGTGGGATGGGCTGTCTGGATTTGTGACAGAAAGGGATGGATGTTACAGGGGATTCAAGACAGAGTGAGAGGTGGACTCAGTGTCCTTGAAGGTCACTTCAGGCCTAGGAGTCAGCCTTCATCATCTTACTGGCCAGGAGCTTGCCTTAGAGGTCATCAGTTAGGAAAATGAGCTCTGCATAAATATGTCTTCGTCCATGTGCTGTCCCCCGGTTCACAGTGACACCAGTGTAGCTCTTTGGGGATGCGCTTCTCCTCACCCCAGCTCTGGGAGCCGTGGCTTCCTGCCCATGCTTCCAGCTCACAATAGCATCATGGCTGCCAGGTTCTGATTAAAGGGCTCCCTGGGGCCTTCACTTGTAGCCTGTCTTCTTTCCCTCCAGCCCCACCCTCCCCTGCATTCCAGAATCCCCTCCCTCTTCCTGTTATTGTCCTGCTCCTTTCTGATAAGATTACATTTGTCCCCATGAAGAGGAATGTTTCTTTCCTGTACGTTAATGTTTTTCAAAGGCACACTAATGAAAAGATCTCTATCCTAATGTCAGATAATTTATACTAAGTGTTAAGGGATCTGAGAGAGGAATGAGAGGGCCCAGGAGGTGGGGGAGGCCTGATTCTCCTTTAATCACTTAGGAAACATTTGACAGACTATCACCAAGCTTGTGATTCTGGTTTCCAAATGTAGTTTTGTTTTGGCTACGGGGAAAGGAATTGCATTTTACAAGGTAGAGATAATAGATGAGCTGGAAAGGAGAAAGAAGACTTGAGTTCCAAAGTTAACTTTTCTACTGTGTTTAGTTGCTCACATATGGTGTGCGGACATGTCCCTTCATTCTTACCTCAGTTTCCTTGTTTGTGAAATCGGGCCATCTACCTACTTCAGGGTTTTTGTGAGGGTTAGTGACATAGCCTGTGAGACATGCTTTATAAGTGGGAAGTATAAATGTATGGTAGTTTGAACACCTAAATATATAAATTTTGACTCAGGGTGAGATGCATCAACTCTAGGAAACAGGCCCTATAAAGGGTTTGAGAAAGTCAGGCATCATCTTTGTCCTCCTATCCAGCTCCCAGCCAGTCGAATTTTGTTTAAAAATACTGTAGAAGTCTGTTCAAGCCCTACCACATGGAAAAGGGTCCTTAGTAACCATTGTATAGATGACAAAACTGAGGTCCCCCCAAAACAAGAGAATTATTCAAGTTGGTGCATCTTTTAACAGCAAAGCCAGCACTAGAATTCAGTGGAGGTTTGAGATACTTGGGCTGGGTTCTTTCCAGTCAAACATACAGTTTATCCCACCAGGAATATGACTGCTGTGTTGTCCTTCAAAGACATGTTGGATATAAACTGAATAAGCCACGGACCGACTATGGATTCCCTAGCATGAAAGCAAAGGGCTTAGATGCAAAGTTACAGCCCTTGTATTTCAAAGCTGTTGCAGATATTCTGAGCTGATCGTCTTCTAATCTGTCTTCCTGTTTCTGTTGGCTCCGTTGGCTTATCCCTCTCTTGGCCCTGACTGAGCTGCTTGGCTGGCTAACTTACCAGAAGTTGCTCTGGAGGTAGTGCTTTGGCCCGTTTATCAGTGGTTCAGAGAATTTGACATCCCTTAGTGCAACGGCAAACCTTGTCTCCCTACCTGGGTATAAGAGAAATCTATTTCAATGGAAGCCATAAGAACATAGGGAAAAGCCATTGATTCATATGAAAGTGAAGCTGGAGACACGAAAGAGTCAGGAATTCTCAAGGAAAAAAAAGGGTCAAGAACAGTGGTCCTCAACCCTGGAGGCAAATTAGAATAATCGGTGGAGCTTGTAAAACTTGTAGATGCCCAAGTTCCAGCCTAGACTGATAGTTGACCAAATTTAGCATTCATCAGAAACTCTTGGAGGGCTTGTGAAAGCAGATTTCTGGAACCCACCATAGAGTTTCTGATTCAGTGGGTCTACGGTGGGGTCTGAGGATTTTCAGTTCTAACACACTCCTAGGTGAAGATGTGCTGCTGGTCCAGGGATCTCATTTTGGAAAACACGTACCTAGACCAATTATATCAAAATTTCCAGGTACAGGATCCAGACATCTGTATCTTTTTAAAGTCCCTGGGTGATTCCAGTGTGTGACCAAATTTGCCAACTGCTGATGATACAGGGCAATGCAGATTCTAGAACAAGTAGCTATGGTGGTCCATTCACACTTCTAATCTTCTCAAGAGGATGCCATCCTGAGTCTTCTCAGGTGAGAGTTTCCTTCTGATGATTATTAGATGGGAAAGACACTAAGAATTCATTGTCCCAAAGTATTCCTTCCTATGCTTCTTTCATCCCTTCCCCGCCTGTTAATTAGTTACCTAAGCTTCGTAAGTTACCTATACTTACTCTTGTGCCTTAAAGGCATTGGAAAGGCTGGTCTGAGTTCCTGATGGACTCCTGAAGGAGTGAAGTGAGAAACTGGCCACAGCTTCCCACCCCATCCCTGTAGTCTGAAGACATTTTCTAGCTGAAAGAAAAGCATAATAGGACACTGTAACTGTGAAATGCCAGAGGTCAGTTGCTTGTCCTCACATGGTTATCGGTCATCCTGCTCACACTCAGGAAAGCAGCATCTCTGGTTGTGGGGAAACTTTGCATGAAGTATGTAATAACTTCTCACCATCTGGAGTCAGTGGAATGACACCTGCTAAAATGGAATCAGTAGATATTAACCTGAATTTAGTCATTAATTAAAGAGATCTAATAATTAATATTGATCTGTTCTATGACCAAGCTCATTTCATGCATTTTCTTATTTAATTTGATCACAGCAACTTAATAAGACAGCCATTTGGTTTCTATTTTATAGAGGGGACATGGAGGTTCAGAGAGATAATATAGTTCACCAAAGTTTGTAAAGCTGGGATTCCTACTTAAGTCTGACCTAGTACAACACTGAGAGCTAGAGATTTCTGTCCAGAGACAGCAGGAGGGGAGACTGGGCATCAACAGGGGGTTAAGGTAAGTCAGGTACAGAGGCTGGAACCACCATGGGTAGGGGAACAGCTAAAGAGGCTTGAGAATGAGGCCAAGCTAGAAAGAAAGGATGGCTCTGAAGACAATGAAACCAACTTCATAATTTGGCATAAGGCCTCCTTCTTGGACTAGGATAGTTAACAAAAAAAGCAAACACTACAATAACACAAGCTTGAAAACATTATTGTCACTAGCAAAGATATTGTTAACATGATTTAGTCATTTATGCACACACACCCATAATAGATTTGTGAACTCTGGAGACCTGTTGCAGATACTGATTTGCAGCTTGGTTTTTTTGTTTGTTTGTAATCTATCAGTAATTCAACCTGGAATTTTTGTTAATGTTGATAAATATTTTTCTAAAGCGTGATTGTTAAGGAGTGTGTTTTATTACACTATATGTGTGTGCCATACTTAACCAGTTCTCTATTGTAAGGCTTTTGCGTTTATCCAGATGTACTTTTTACAAAACAGAGTTACAATGAGGGGTTACATAAAATTCCTCATCCTTACTTATTATTTTTAAATTGAAGTATAGTTGGTTTACAATGTCGTGTTAGTTTCAGGTATAAACACAGTGATTTTGTTATACAGATAAATATATATCTATTCTTTTCCAGATTCTTTTCACTTATAAGTTATTACAAAGTATTGAGTAGAGTTCCCTGTGCTATACAGTAGGTCCTTGATGGTTATCTGTTTTACATACAGTAGTGTGTATATGTTAAAGTAAAATTCTTAGAAGTTGAATTGCCTGATCTTACATAGGCCTATTTTTAAGGTCTTTGATACCTATTACCCAATTCTTCTATAGGAAGTTTTTATTTTGTTAAACTAGTTTTCCACCTGCATAGTCAGAGGGTGCCCATTTCTGGCAGCCTTGAAAACACTGACTATTAATACTTTTAAATACCAGTTGGATAGGTGAAAATTGTTACCCGTTAATTTTTTTTGTTTGTTTGTTTGCAATTCACGGGCCTCTCACTGTTGTGGCCTCTCCCGTTGCAGAGCACAGGCTCTGGATGTGCAGGCTCAGCGGCCGTGGCTCACGGGCCCAGCCGCTCCGCGGCATGTGGGATCTTCCCGGACCGGGGCACGAACCTGCGTCCCCTGCATCAGCAGGTGGGCTCTCAACCACTGTGCCACAAGGGAAGCCCCCGTTGAATTTTTTATTGGCAACACATTCTCCTAGAAAATTAAAACAAATACCCTTTATTTAACCAAATAGGATTTCTACAGCAATCTCAGGTTTATCAATCCTATTGTAATCACAAATTTTTGCTTAAATCATAATTTAGACATATTGACACACTTAGCTGCACTGTCTCTTCATGCTTCTCTTTTACCTTCCTCTTCATCAACTCTGGACTTTCTGACTTGGAACTCCTATATATGGAGTGTGTGTATGTGTGTTTGGGGGTTATTTCCCCCCAAAACCTTGTGTTTTGGAACTAAAAAGAAGACTGTATTCTTCTTAGGAAAACCCACATTTCTACTTGTCTTCATTTCTCTACCGTTCTCCACCCACTGTTATTCACCTCATTTCCCAATTAACCCAGGCATCCTTGATTCTGCGGGTAAAAGGCGAAACCGAGCGCTACGCAGACATTATATAATACCCCCATGAGGGCGTCAGTATTTGACAGCCTTCAATAGGTTAATTTTTCAAAGTGGTAAGCTGATATTTCTGTATAAAATGCACATCTGCAGAGTAAATGGTATTAAGTGTTGGTGAATTATGGTCCCAGCCTAGGGGTCACTTGGGCTTCAATGCTACAAGCACCTTAATGCTTTTTTGAATGAAAGCTCCACTAATTGCTTCCATATGATTCTCCCCTGGCCCCTCCCCCCAGCCTCCATCACTGTCCCCAGCCCCTCCCCAATTGTGCCCTGGCACAGGGATAATGAGCTATGAAATTGTACCGTATTGATTGGGGGCTGATGTTAGAACAGAACCTGCCATTTTTCCCCGGGATTTGCTTTGACTCTTGAAGTTCAGACAGCGTTGGGGTCAAGTCCCAGAAGCCCTATGTCCTCCCCACTCCCCATTCCTTTAAACCACTGGGAGTGCACACTTAGACTGAAAAGGGGCAGACAGATCATTAATTAGCTCGGCTGCTAGGCTGTCTGGTGGGAGTGGGATGTGAGGGCATTTTAAAAGGTGTGCTGGCATGTTGATGGGGTGGAGGAAGAGGGAAGGATTTGTAAGCATCCCCCAAATACACCGTCAGAAGGGTCGCCTGGGTGAGGCAAGCCAGGCCAGAAATTAGTCTTCTGAGGTTTGCCTGCTCCCCACCCAGATGGCCACGCAAAACCTGAACCCTAACGGGTTGGAAGGGGCACTGAGAGACAACTCAGGCTGGCCCCCCAGATGGAGGTTAAAGTGAAAAACATTGTCAATTTGGCTAAAAGAGGGTCAGCAGGAGACCTGGCAATGCACAAACATGGAGAAGTCCTGCCTGTATTATGTACCTATTGCACTTTAGGCGCTTCCGTGAGCAGCCCTGACTCTACCCAACTGGCTCCTTTGGGAAGCAGGTATGAACACACCCACTCACAGCAAGCTGCTTGCCCAAGATTACCACTGGATCTCAGAGAGAGTGGATCTGGACTCACATTCGGATCTGCCTGGCTTCAAACCTGTGCTCTCCAGCACCATAGCCTATGGTATGTGTCTTGGAGTCATGCAGACCTGGGCTGGAGGCTGACTATTTCACTCACAAACTGGATAACCCAGAGACACTCAATTTTCACATCTGTAAAGTGAGATGATCTTTCTATATGCCATTTACAGCTGTTGTGAGAATAAAAGAAGAATGCATGTGAAGTGGTCAGCAGAGTGTAGTGCCTGTGTAGCATTCTAAAGATGTTAGATATTATTACTCATTTTTATTGTTATTACTATTGTTATGTTTCCTCCTAGGAGCCATGCATCCCCACAGCCTCATACTCCTCGACAGTCAGGTCTAGAGCTGCCCATTCCAGCCTCCTCTGACTTTAAGCCCAGCTTCTTCTGATCCAGCTTGAGGTGACTTGGCATCTCCTGAGTTCCTATAATGCTACCTGCCCTAGTCTCTTAGCAGTGATACACACTGCCCTCTCCCTTTAATTTTATTATTGAACTAGTATTTTTATTTTATGGCTGTTTAATTTCCTCTGTGTTTATGGCCTATTCTCCCCCAACTAAATTGTGAGGATCTTTGAAGAGCAAATGTCTCACATTTCTTTGAGTTTCTCAGTGCACCTGGTTTGAAGCCATATGCCAGTATTGCTGCTCCAAAAAGTCTGAGAATTCTATCTTAGTAAATAGCAATTTGATAAAGAGTATCAAATCTTGTGTTAGATACCCTTGAAGAAATTGGGTGGAGTTTGTTTTTATTTCCCACATCACAGGTCTGGTCTGTAGTCTATACTCTGGCCACTGCTGCCCCTACTGGCATCTAAATGTGAGTCTGTATTTGGTAGTGGGATTCTCTTTTGAAATAATTAGATGTTTTTAAAAAACAAAACAGAAAACCTAGGTAAATGAAAGAGCTCAAAAAATGGATTCAGCCAAACTGAACTGTATTCGTTTTTAAAGGTTCTATTCTCTCCACCATGGATTTGGCTTTGTAGCCAAACAAATAGTTGACATTTATGTATCTTTATGCAGCACAAAGTCATGCTGAGTGTGTTTACAGTTAGGGTTCTTTCAGACATGCTTTACAGAAACTCAACACAAACCAGTTGGAGAAAAAAAGGATGTTAGGGATGAATCAAAAAAACAGAACAGCTTTCAGAGATCTTAAAAACTAGAATCTGAACCATCTTCCTCTTCCTGCCTCCCTACTTCTTATTCCACCCTCCCTAGTGATAGATTTATTCTGTGTTCTTTCAGCTCTGAGATTATATTTTTAATGCTCCACAGTCAAATGAGAAAGAAGTTTTCTCCAGCAGAAAACAACCAGGAAGAATTCTCATAGAAATAGGAATAGGGATATTATAATTAGCATAGTCTGGGTCCCACGTCCCCCCCGACTCCCACCCTTTCTATAGTCAGAATGGCCACTCTTCAACAATCTTCAGACAGCTAGCATGAAAGGTTAAACATCTGAATATTGCCAGATTGTTTTGTCTTGTGCTCACTCATCACGCTAATATTTAACAAGCATTTGTTGAGCACCAAAGAGCGAATGAACAGGGGAGATGGTTACTACCCTTATGTAGCTAGTATTCAAGTGGGCAAGAGTGGGGATTAAATAATTGCTAACAACACGTGAGGTAAGCACTATGGAAGGAAAAGTTTGGGTGGTCCAGGAGCCCCAACCCCAGGGAAGAGATGGATTCCAGGACCAGGATGAAGTGAAGTGAGTTATAGTTGGCCTGGTGAAGAGGAAGGGCTTGAACACTTGGCACCTGTGAGCATGCCTCAAGGAGAAAAAGCAAGCCTAGTTTGAGAAGCTTAAAGCAGAAGGCTCAGGATGGCTGACCCCTGGGAGGCTTGCTCTCTTCCTCCAGGACCCCTCACACAGGGTCTTTACTAGAATCCTTGAGAGCTGTGCTCAGTCCAGCTCCTTGGTCAACCTTTCTAGGTGTGTGTGTGTGCTGAACCCCTGAGTTTAGAAGGCGGAAAACCTTGCTTCCTACCATTCTCATCTCAAAAGGCAACTCACTGTTCATTTGACTGTGCGTTGGGCAGTGGAGGTCTCTGAAACCCACTTAGACAGCTGAGTTTGGAGAATGTGGAGGCCAAGTTGTTCTGTTCCATATCACCTTTTCATTTGTTCATGGAGCATCTCTGTCCCAGCTGAAAATCACCTCATCCTTGCCTTAACCACGTATTACCCTATTTATATCTCTCCTGTGATATGCACTTTCTACCTAGTGTTACATCTATGTGTGTTCCCATCTTCTCTCTACAACTGCTCCCTGAGAACAGGATCAAGTTGGTTACTTATGTGTCCTCCGTGTCTCTCTCTACAGGGCATTTCCCGGAGTAGGTGCTCACAATGAAATTAATGCTTATATGGTAAAAATTGTATTCCAGGTACTATTCTTTTTAATCCTCATAGCAATTCTATCAGGTAAGCAATTTATCAACATTTTTCAAATGAGGAAACTGAGGCACAGAAAGATTAAGTAATGAGTGAAATGTCACAGAGCTTATAAATGCTGGAGTCAAAACTTGAACCCAAGAAATCTGGTACCAGAGTCCAGGATCTTATCTGTTATGCTAAACTGTCTGTTGAGTGCTAAATGAATTCATGAATGGATGGATGGATGGATGAGTAAGAACCAAACTGGAGGCACAGAACCCTGGAAATGGAGCACTCAGGAAGAACAATCAGTAGAAATACACAGGACTGAGCATATCTTAAAAACCACAGAGGTAAAGCTGGTCAGTTAACCATGGTTGTTGTAACGCCCAGTGGAAAGCTTGGAAGTACTTTCTCTGGGGTGCATACCAGCTCCTCAAATCTACATACAGACCTTACCAAACTGTAAACATGGGGTTTGCAATGATTTAGAGTAATCTTGAATTCTACTAAACTCCAAATAATTTTGTAATTCCCCTTTCTGCTTATTTCCCCAGATTCCTCAAATCATTCTTCAGCACTCACCTTTGCCATGTAAGTATCACAAAATAATCATAAATATTTGAAAGATGCCTTAGAGGGGAACTTATTTGCCTAGGAAGTTAGAGGTCTAGTTTAGGGGTCTTTTCCATTTTGTTGAAAATAAATGATGTTTCTGAAGAGTTTGTTGTATAAAATTCCAATATCTATTTAATAATTATTCAGCTGGGAAGGATGAGCTAGGAGGATGATGGTTACATAGAACTGATGGATATTTTATTTGAGGTGTAATATAGAATCATACCAGCCATGGATCTTTGCTCCAGAATCCCTCTAAAATCTCAGATATCTGTGCATATTGCCTCTGAAGTTTCTCTAGCTCCAAATCACTCTGAGTATCCTGGTTTCCAACCTCTGCTATGGGGGACATAGGTAGATGTCCAGAGTGCTTATAGACACTGTGTGTCAGCCATTGCTGGGAATGGCCTTACTTCCCCTATCAAGTTCCACTTATCAAGCTGTAAGGGTCAGATTATTTATCAAATCAATTCCCATGTTTTGTACGTGAGTCCCAGATCTGTATCACCAAGTCTGTACACCTATCCCTGACAGAGTGGCAAAAGAATTTATGATGTTTCTGACTAGGGAGAATGAGAGGAAACAAGGAATTTTAACTAAAACTATCTAAGCACTTCTGTTGGAAGCTACTGACTCTTAAACAACTGGTGAAATAATTTAAGAAGTCAACCCTAAGAAAACGCATCTTGGAATAAAGCAGAAGTAGGAGCAGGAGGGAGGCTGCCAGGTCTACTGCTAGCAGCACAATTCCATAGTCTGCATTTTATTACTAGACCCTGGGGGGGTTCTAGTTAAACTCACTAGAGCTAAAGGATTACAGACATTCCTATCTAACTTATGACCCTGAAAACTGCACTAATTTGATTGAAAAAACACATTTTTGAGATAATTTACATGTTTTACCGTTAAACATGCATTATAAACTTATAGACCATTGGCTTTTTTTTGGTGGTGGTGGTGGTGGGGGTTTATTTATTTATTTATTTTTGGCTGAGTTGGGTCTTTGTTGCTGCACACGGGCTTTCTCTAGTTGCGGTGAGTGGGGGCTATTCTTCACTGCGGTGCACGGGCTTCTCATTGCGGTGCCTTCTCTTGTTGCGGAGCGTGGGCTCCAGGTGCGCGAGCTTCAGCAGTTGTGGCTCGTGGGATCTAGAGTGCAGGCTCAGCAGCTGTGGCTCACGGGCCCAGCTGCTACAAGCCTGTGGAATCTTCCCAGACCAGGGATTGAACCCGTCTCCTGCATTGACAGGCGGATTCTTAACCATTGCGCCACCAGGGAAGCCCAGACCATTGGCTTTTATTATTTACTTCTTTATTCATTTATTTGTCTACTTTTAAGTGCCTTTCCATGTATATTATCCATTTTGCTATTGGAGAATGGATCTTTCTCTTATTTATTTGTAAATACTTTTTATGATTATTGTTTATTAACTACATACCTACTATGCATATAGTTTCCTGTGCCCCAAAATACCAGTCACATAGTTCATGTTTGATAAATGTTTGCTAGCTAAAGAAAAACAAACAAAAAAACAAACAAAAGTTTATGTTTTGGGGAGTATGGCAGAGATTGCTAGTTGTCAATACAGCAGTCTAAGCATAATGTAGCATGTCTTAGTTTGCTGCAGAAACAAGTGACTTCCAAAGCTCTGTGGCTTGTAATAAAAATGATTAATTTCTTAGTCACATACATATGAGCTCTGGTGTGCACTGGCTCTGTACCATGTCTTCATTTCAGGACCCACACTGAAAGAGCAGTCCCTATAGAGACCAGACACCTCATGTGTTAGGGAAAGCACCTTATAGCATCTGCTTTAGAGTGTTACAGCATCTGCTCAAACAAAACATATGTCAGGTCAGCTGTAATGGTGCAGGGAAAAACTCTGTAAGGATGAGTCCAGTAGAGAGGAACAGTAAGTATTTAGAACAAATAAATACATTCTCCCTTTCTTTCTGCAGTAAATAGATCTCTGAGTTTTATCTGGGCACAAAGCTTCCCTGCCAAAGACAACATTTGTCAACAACACTTGCAGCTAGGTGTGGCCATGCTTATCAGTTCCTCCAGTGGAAGCCTAGTAAAAATGTACCTTTCAAGGTAAGGAGTTCTCCCTCCACTCTCTTTCTGCCTTCCTTATAACTAGAATCCAATTCATTTTTATGAATGAATGAATTAATTAATTTAATTAGTTTTGCTTTTATGGATGTTGCTTTTCATGTCTTTGCCTAACCTAAGGTCACAAAGATTTTTTCCCTATGTTTTACAGCAAAAGTTTTATACTTTTAAATCATGTTCAAGATACATAGTTATTTAATTTTTTATGTATGCTTTGAGGTAAGGATCTAAATTCATTCTTTTGCCTATGAATATCCAATTGTCCCAACATCATTTGATAAAAAGACTACTCTTTACTCATTTCATTGCTATAGAATCCTTATCAAAAATCAACAGACTATAAATGTAAGAGTTTATTTATGGACCCTTAATTCTGTTCTATTGGTGGGTATCTGTTCCATTGGTATAATTGTATATCTTTATGCCAGCACCACTCTGTCTTAATTGCAGTGACACTATAGTAAGTGTTACAGTTTGGAATTATAGGTTCTGCCACTTTGATCTTCTTTTGAAAAATTGTTTTGGCTATTCTGAATCCTTTGCTTGTCAATGTCTGTAGAAATCCTGTTGAAATTTTTATAAAGATTACATTGAATCTATAAATCAAGTGGAAGACTGTCATCTTAATAATATAGAATTTTACATTTCATTAATATGGAATTTTGATTTCTGAATTTCAATAATTTTGATTTTTAAATTTCTTTCATCAATGTTTTATAGTTGTGAGCATACAAATCTTGTTCTTCTTTTGTTAAATTAATTCCTAAGTAGTTCTATCTTTTTTATTCTACTGTGAATAAAATTGGTCTTTTAATTTATTTTTGAATTGTCCATTACTAGTATATAGAAATACAACTGATTTTTATATATTGATCTTGCCTATAGTGACTATAGATATAGTGATTAATATATACTGTATTGCTTACTATTTTCCTATTTGTTACTCTATTTTTCAAACTTTTACTCTTTTTCTGACTTCTCTGGTTTTATATGAACTTTTAAAAAATTATTCTAATTTTTCTCTTATCTTAGCATATCAATTAATTTTTTAAAAAAAAAAACCTTAAATTGCTCTAGAGTTTTCAATATACATTTACAATAATATAAGTCCACTTCCTAATGACACTGTCCACTTTGTAGTGTGGGTATAATTGAGTATTCCTACTTATAATTGGTCTACTTATAACTGAGTATCCCACTGTTTCTTTTCATCCCTTATAACATTGCTGTCATTTATTTAACTTATATGTATGCCATAATCACTCTAGATTGTTGCTATTATTAATTTAATCAAGCATTTATTAGACTAATAAGAATAAGTTAAATAGAAGATTTTATTTTGCCTTCATTTTCCTAGAATTCCCTTTGTGTAGATCCAAATTTCTGACCTATATCATTTTCCTTTCCTCTGAAGAACTTTTAATCATTCCTGAAAGGCAGGTCTACAGTTTAAATTCTTTCAACAGTTTAACTATTTCATTGCATGCTTTTCTTGCTAGCATGGTTTCTAAACAAAAAGTTCAATGAAACATTTAAACTTCTTTCTCCAAGGATAAGTATGCCCACCCTTATCTCTGGCTTCTTTGAAGATTTCTCCTTGTTTGTGGTTTGTGCAATTTGAATATTGTATGTGTAAGTGTACTTTATTTATTTATTTTTTTGGTATTTATCCAGCTTGATATTCTCTGAGTTTCCTGCATCTATGGTTTGATATCTATCATTAATTTTGGAAAATTCTCAGCCATTATAACTTCTCAATTCTTTTCTTCTCCTTCTGGTATTCCCATTACACAGATGTTACATATTTTTAATTGTCCCATGGTTCTTGGATTTTGCCTCTTTTTAAGAAAAATTTTTCTTTTTGATTATCTGTTTGGGAAGTTTCTATTGATATATCTTCAAGCTCACTGATTCTTTCCTAGGTCATGTCTAGTCTACTTATGAACTTATTAAAGGCATTGTTCATTTTTTTAGTGTTTTTGATTTCTAGCATTTCCTTTTGACACTTTCTTAGAGTATCCATTTGTCATTTTTACATCACTCATCTGTTCTTGAATGTCACTTTTTCATCACTTTTTTCCTTAGAGTCCTTAAACGTATGAATCATAGGTATTTTAAGTTCTCCTTCTGATAACTTCAAAATCTCTGCATATCTGTGTCTGGTTCTGATACTTGATCTAACTCTTCAAATTGTGTTTTTTGTCTTTTAGTGTGCCTTGTAAATTTTTGTTGATTACTGGATGCAAATTATTGGGTAAAAGGAACTGAGGGAGATAGGCCTGCATTTGTGAGGTCTTATGTTTTGGAGGCTAGAAGTCAGACTGTGTTAACTGTTTACTGTAGCTATAGGTGTCAGAGGCTAAACTTTTCTATGGTGTCCTTATTTTTTTCTTTTTTTTTTTTCCCCTTTTTATGTCTTTGGGATTTCCTGGGAACTTTTAAAAATACGTTCTGAGACTTGTACTTCTTTTATTTACAATACCTGTTACTATACTGGAACCCTACTGATATGGTAGTGAATGTGGGGAACGGGAAATTTTCTATAGTCCTGTGATTAGGTCTCAGTCTTTTAGTGAGCCTGTGGGCCTATTGTGATCTTCACAGTGTTTCTCAGTCTCTCTCCTCCTTCAGTGACACAGGGAAGCTGGAGAGGAATGCAGCTGGGTGTTTCTAGTTCCCCATGTGGAATGCTAGAGTTGGCTTAAGTTAGATATTTCCCTTTCCTTTGGTTGGTTAGACTCTTGTAAAGCACACGGTGGTTAGGTTCTGATGAAACAATTTCCCTTGAAGGCAGGCTTTTGATAAAGAAAACAGTATGCTCTGGGCTTATTTCAAAATTGTTACTTGTCTCTTGCTTCTGAAGGAAGCAGCTGGGGAATTTTTCTCAATTCTTCACCCTAACAGCCTGGTGAGGCACCTGGAGGTAAAACTCATGAATGTGTGATGATTCCCCTAAGACTGGAGCACCTGGAGTTTTTAACTCTCAAGATTAAATACTGAGCCTCTAAAAATGCATTAATAACAGCGTAAATTCTCCCACCATGGTACTCACTCCAGAGGTAAATGTCTGTTCCATGGCTGCTCTGGTAAGCCATGATTGTCTGTTTCCACTGATCTCTCCAATTTGGGGGCAGCAGTTTGAGCAAAGTTCATCCAGGAGGGCCCTGGACAATCTGAGAGCTCTCTGAAGGTATGGAAATTGGACTTCTAGGTTCAGAGTCTAACCATTCAGCTAAAGCAACTTAATTAAGTGGGGTATTTCATTAAGTGAAGACTCAGAACTGTGGGGATAGCAGTGAGGTAGCACGTGTCTGGTACAGGATACAAAGATGTTGCTAACGTTACCATGGCCACTGTTTGCTCACCAGCCAGTGCTCTGCTGCTGCATAAAGGTCATGAAAAGAGGATTGAATCTGATTTAATTTCCCAGCTTAAGACATCTGTAAGCATTATAGAAACCCTGAGCGCATAATGGGGGTGGGATTGGGGGTGTTATACTTAGATATATTGAACTTCTGGACTTCTTACTATTAGGGTCATGTGGTTACTTGATTACTTGGTGAATGGTCCAGAACATTCTATTTTTAATCCAGAACTTGGTAGAGGGATATTCCACTTAAATAAACATGTTGTAATGAATTGAATTTTTAAAAATTCACCTCAAGTCAAATTACACAGCTCTGTTTTTAACAGATGAGGAGCAGGCATATACTACAACAAATGAAACACAAGATGTAGGTAGAAACAATACCTTGTTTTCACTTGAGGCAAGGCATGTTGAGGGCAATGCTGGCTTGGTTATAGGACAATAATCCCTTGGGTCAAGAGACCCCATTTGGGTGAAGTTTTAGAACACCAGATGGCATGAGTAAGTGTGCAAAGTTAAAACATCTGCAGATTTTTCTACATGGAATGAAAAGCAAATAAAATTTTAAAAAGCAATGAAACTCATAAAGTTTATGGATTGGCTTTGAAAGGGGACAGGCAAGATATATGGAGACAGTGGAGAAGTTAAAAATGAGTACTTCAAAGAGATCAACAAGTGTTTTCTGGAAATTCTTTTCCTCTTTTTATTTAAGAGGTTCCTATTTTTTCTGTTTCAAAAGTAATTATAGAAAATTCTGAAAACACAGAAAGAAATAAGACAATATAAATCCCACTCAGTCTTAAGACAGTTTCCATTTCAGTGTATATTACTACATCCTTCCAGCAATTTTTTTTCCTTATAATGGGACATAAGCCAGGGGTATCAGGCAAGAGCTCATTGTGGATTTAAGTATTTGAACCAAGACCTGAATGGCATTTTAGTGTTAGCACACTGGAGATAGTACCAGCAAAGGGAATGTAGGTTTGTAAGAGCTTTGATTGAGGGTTCATCTGGGGCTTTGTTGTCTCTGAGGACATCTTCAATTTAGTCAGGCACTTGAAATTTGGGAATAAAGAGAGCTCTTAGGTAAAACAAGGAATTCCCTCATCTGGCATTTTTTGGAAAATATGTTCCATGAACAACCAATGCTAAAGATGTTAATTAGTGTTCTCTGGAAAACACAAGTGCCATGGTCAAGGAAGTTGAGAATTCAAGTGGGTTGAATGAAACCAAACAGATTTCTCTACTGCAGAATTTCTCATATCGTTTAATATGCTAGTATGCAGTGCTAATCTCTGAGACAAGAAGTAGAGTATGTAGTGTTTCTCAAATACTGATGGAGAAGGTGACTGTAGAAGGAGATGGTATCCAGAGTACCCACTTCGGGAAATTCTACCCTATATCCATGTGGAATGATGCTTTGCTCATGTTTCTAGAGACATAGAGGGAGAGGTCAAACATGCTGCAAAGGACAGTCATGAGACGGTGTAGCAGAGCTACCAAAATGACTTTGCTGGGCATGGAGCAGGGCACCAGGGGCTGTCCATCAGGTGCTCAAGAATTATTAAGAGGATCAGCTGGGAAAGCAGTCTAGTGGCTATTGCCCTGGAGGAAGTTAGAGAAAGAAGGCAGTGAACCAGGCATGAGTCAAAGAGGACCACAGACCTAAGGCAAAGCAGACTGACCCAACCCAGCTCTGCTTCTGCCCTTTGCCAGGAGAAAAAAAAAGCCAATAGGTTAATCAGAACCTCTGGGAAGCTAAATTGCTCCTGGGTTATCTCATTGGGATTAGAAACTGCTTTTTTGCAGTTGAATTTATTCACAGCAGAGGCTCCTTTCTTGGTTTTAAAGAAAGCATGTGTTTGGAAAATCACCTTCTAAATTGGGCTTTGATGATCCAATTCACTATCCTACAGAGGACTGTGTTGTTTTTAACTTCTGCTTACACTCATACTATAATGCTCACGTGGGAAATAAGGCAAATTATGCAGTTTAGAGAGAGGTTAAATAAATGAAGTCAAGACTGTAGCAGTAATAAAGCAATGTGTCTTCAAGAGGGTTGTAACTATTATTTCATGAACATATACTATGTGTAAAGATGGTCAATGGGTTTGGAAAATGGGCCCTGTGATTCCTATTCAGAGAAGAAGCTTTAGGTCAGGAGGAAACTTTACTGTGGAGGAATTGGCAGAAGATGAAACAGTATGGACTTTAGGAGACAGATCTGGGTTTTAATTCTTCTTTCCTTGAATTTCTTTTGCCTTGCACCCAGGCCAGGCCTGGAGTCCAGCCATATGTACACAGCCATAAAGAGCTACAAGATCCCAAATCACTTCCCTTATGCTCTATGTTGGCTCATTAGCAATATGATGTGAGCAGTTTATTGTTCTCACAAAGCTTCAATTCCTCATCTGAAAAATTGGATTAGTGTTATTTAACTCATAGATTTCAAATGGGGTAAATTTTAAATATACAGCAAGGTTCTCAAGTGTATACTAAATGACAAGAGCTCACGGAGCAAGTCATTGGCAGGCCAGGCTAATTTTGCCTTCTTTGGTGTTCAAGTTACAGATTATCAATGCTGACATTTTCTTTAAAATGACAATAAAAGACCTTGATTATCAGTCACTCATGTTCCAGGGAAAAGCAATTTAATCTGAGATGGCTGTATAACTTCAGAAAAATTATTTAACAGCTGTTATTTGTCATGTATCTTTTGAAATAATTTCATCCCATCCTAGAACAAAATAGATTTGGACTTAGGAGGCCTGAGTAGGAGGCTCAACTTTTTGCACCTATGGACTAAAGCCCCTGAATATTTCTGAATCTCTACTTCCTTATGCATAAAATGCGAGTGATATCTGTCCAATCTATTCCACAGTAATGTAGTCAGGAAAAAATTAGATAAAGTGCTTGGAAGTACTAGGCAGGATGTAGCTTTAAGTTGAGAGAAATGGAGAAAGAGAATTCACAGGTCTCTGCTGTGGGAGGCTCCATTAAGATGCAGGGACCTAGGGCTGGAAAGTAAGAGATCATGGTTCTCATTCTAACTGTATCTGTCTATGTTATCTTTGACATGTAGTTTTACCTTCTTGTTTTCCATTTTATTATCTGGTAAAAAGTTTGGGGAGTGAAAGGGAAGGAGATTTGAATAGGATTCTAAGATTTCTCACTGCTCCCCATTCTGAGTCTGTGAATATCATAAATTCTCCTTTCTGCCACCATTGTAAAGAAGGAGTCAACATTTATAAGTCTACTTAGATTCACTTGTTTGTGGAGAGATACCTGTCAGGACCATATAGTTTGATAAACTGGTTGTGTTTCTGTAACATTACATCTTTTTTATTTTCTTTCAGAGGAAACAAATACACAGGTTGGCCTCATTCAAAAGAACTTTTTGCCTACATTCTTGCTGGTCAGATACCAAGTGCCAAAGAAGCAAGCGATCCTACAAGAATTTCACTTTGGTGCTATTGAGGACAAAGGGGTAATTTAAAAATTTCACCATCACAGGCAGGTTCAACACCTAGTTTGAAGCACGGAGACTGATTAATTGGGTTGTCACTTCCAACAGCTCTGAGCTTTGGCCTTTCCATGTGCCAGAAGAAAAAAAAAAAGAAAGCAACATTCCTGTACTTAATTTTCACAAACTTGAGCCAACAGAATGTGACAAAGGCTGGCTATTTCTCAACCATGAGTTCCTTCTCCCTATAATACTTAACCTCACTGGTTCTTTTCAGTTGTCAAACTGAGGTAACATGTAAAACTAAAATATGAATGCAAGAAACCACTCCCATACATATGCTCCCAACATAAAACACACACACACTCTTATAGATAGATGCAAAGACATACAAATAAACACTCACAACACCACATACAGCTTTGTGGAACAAGAATGTATTATTCTTTGTTGCTCTTTTTTTGGGTGTTTTAAGAGACAGAGTTTTTGCTTCCATTATATGTTTCTATTTGTCTTCTTGTTTCATAATTAACTCTTAATAGTAATATTTATGATGACGGTAATGACAACTGGCATATAACAAGTGCTAATTATGTGCAAAGCTTTGCATTAATCTCTTACACACAACACACTGTATGAGATCAATATCGTTGTTATTGTTTGAACTTTATAGATGAAGAAACCAAAGCATAGGGAGACCAAATCACTTAGCCAAGGACACACAGTGTTTGAACTGGTTGTCAAATCAAAACATGTCTGATCCCAAATCCTAAGCTCTTGGCTACTCTTTTCTACTCCTTCTCATGCAAATGCCCAAATTTAAAATCTCAATCCAACAAAATTTTTTTAAAGTTAAAAGACATTGAAACCCTAATCAAGCAATAATGCTTAAGCACCTGCTGTGAATCTTGAATCGAGCCACTTCCTAGGTATGAACTAAGAGTTAATAGAATCCATTCTTAGTCTCAGAGGAGGAAGGAACAGTATATTACAGGTTGAACTGCATGAAATTACTGATTGTTGACTATTTTTAACAACAGAAATGGCAATTTAATGTGGATTTACATATCCAGAGCATTCTATGTTTTGCACCAAACCAGGATATTTCAAACAAGAGCCAGGCAGGAAATGTAAGTACGTGAAGCATTAGACAAAAGGCTTTGGAGATGTGTAGCCATGAGAAGACCTGGAGAGGACAGTCATTGAGAAAAGGTATTAATATAAAATAAAAATAAAAGTAAAAACATAAACCAATCTACTGACTGAAAAATACATGTTGCCAGTTTTCCATCTCTCCTGTAGAAAACAAATCTGCTAGCAATTAGAAAAGGAAGAATTAATTGACAACCAGGATTTTCAGAAAGCTGCACAGAAATGTAGAAGGGCTTGAGGTAAGCCCTTTAAGAAAGGTAGACTTGAAATAAACAGAATTACAGAATTATATAGTGCAATGATCACAGAGCATTTAGTATTTTCAAAGTATCTGGCCCAGTAATATTTTAGTACAATATAAGAAAATATGAATAATCTCAAAATATATATAATCATCTTTTGGGAGAAAGTAACACCACTCGTAATGCAGTCTCATCAGAATAGAGTCTACCCATTGTGACAATAAATTAACAAATATTCATTGAACACTTTTATGTGCTCAGTGCTGTGCCAGATATTGGAAGCGAAAAAAAGAGTACACCCAGAGTTCTTATGTTCACAAAATCAACAATTTGAAGTTTTTTAAAAAATTAATTAATTAATTTATTTTTGGCTGCATTGGGTGTTCGTTGCTGTGCACGGCCTTTCACTAGTTGTGGCTAGTGGGGGCTACTCTTCGTTGTGGTGTGCGGCTTCTCATTGCAGTGGCTTCTCTTGTTGTGGAGCATGGGCTCTAGTCACGCAGGCTCAGCAGTTGTGGCTTGCGGGCTTAGTTGCTCCACTGCCTGTGTGGGATCTTCCCAGATCAGGGTTCCAATCCATGTCCCCTTCATTGGCAGGCAGATTCCTAACCACTGTGCCACCAGGAAAGACCAACAATTTGATGTTTAACTATCCCTGAGTTTTATTTTATATTCTAGCTGGTGGTGATATCAAGGAGAAAAGCCCAAATCCTTCCCGGTGGGGAATTTTCTTCTTCAGCCTTTTGTTAAGCTATCGGTCTTTTTTGTCATATGGTGTCAGCACTCTATGTCCAAGGCCCTGCCTGCCTAACTGTGCAGAGATGACCGCCCAGCTCCTCCCAGCAGCTCTTCCCCAGGGAAGTTTGAGCCCATCTCACGGTCATTCCTGGGAGGGGGAGGTGCAGTTCAACCCAAATTAAGGCAATGCTGGGAGTGACAAGTAAATGAACACAGGGCTACTCCGGCTCTGTTCCCCTTTCAGAAAGTAATCAAGTCAAATTATCTATGAGAAGAAGCTAGGCTCATGGTTGAGGGGGTGTGCAAATGAAAACCAGATTCAGACGGAGGCTGACTTGAGAAAGCCCAGGAGCTTTATTTAAGAGAGAGAGAGGGAAAAGAGAGAGAGAGAAAGGAATATGTGTTTTCTCCCATCCCCAGACTCTACTTACTTTTAAATACTTTGCTTCCTCTCTTGTTCCTTTCTCCCCATCTCTGTTTGTTTCATTCTCCAAAGGGAGAGCAGAGTGAGCGCTCTGTCATGCATGTGCCTGGGCTCTGGGTGACCTTCCAGCATGATGGGAATGATAGGAAGGTGTCGGAACTGGTTTTGGCCTGAAGGTGCAGACTGCAGCTTTTGGTCTAGACTGCAGGTCATTGGTGGACCCTATAAAATACACTTGAACTCTTCAGGCCAGACAATGTTACTCCCCAGGGTACGTTTGGCAATATCCAGACACATTTTTGATTGTCATAGAGTTGAGGGGTTTTGCTACTGGTATCTATTGGATGGAGGCCAGGGAAGCTCCTAAACACACCACAATGAACAATACAGTCCCCCAGACATAGAATTATTTGGCCCAAAGTGTCAATAGTGTCCAGAGTGAGAAAACTGCTTGACTAGGGACCAAATAGTAGTCTAGAAGTAAAGAAATGGGAGATGGAGGACTCTGACCAGCTGCCCCTGTGGAAAGGTGGAGCCCTCTTCTTTACTGTGTGCTTGGCATCTCCTGTGCCCTCATTTGAAACTGGAGGCTAGACCCGCCTTAGAGCTGACCTCTCCACTGATGATCTCATCCCCATGGAGATAAAGCCGTAGTGATGTCCCCTCACGTGTGCGCTCTCTCACTGAGCTAGTCTTTGTTCTTCCATCTACACCTGAGAACCATAGTTCCCTTTCTGAACAGAACCACCTCCAAGAAGTACCCACTCTAGGAGATGTTGGGCCCCCATCACATCATCTTCTTCTCCCCTCCCCTCCCCACACTTAGATGTGTGTCCAGGTGAAATCAGGAGGACTTTAAAGAGGAAAAGAGGCCCCGATATGGTCGTGTCTATGAAGTGTGTAGATGAAATGGAGAAATCCAATCACTTTTTCTTAAGGCCACATGCTACTTGGAAGTGGGTCTCTCAACCCCAGGCATTGACAGATAGCTTGGTGATAATGAACAAATGTTCACACCAAGCAATACGGGATTAGGGAGTTCAGCAGCCGGAAGGATACCATGGTGTTGGTGTCACTGGAATGTCCCTTGGTGCCTGATTCACTTTATCTCCTGACACAAGTCCCTTCGTATGCCCATCTTTCCTGGTGATCAGCCCCTCTAAATTGCTTTTACTGTATCTAATAAAATTCACAGAGTCAATCTCTGCTTCAGACTCTGTGTATTCTGTGAGGGGCTGACCACCATTTCTATTTACAATAGAACAAACACAGTTCAGCTGGGCTGATTGTTTCTAAGTTCTAGAAGGACAGATAGAGGAAATTGCTTATCTCTGGAACCTACTCAGGGTTTGTGACGATGGAGAAGTGAACTCAGAGGGAAGAAGTGACTGTGTGAGCCCAGGTTCTAAGGGAGAGGATTCCACAGAGGGCTGTGGCAACATCAACATATTTCAGTAATCAAATGGTCACTTATTTGTACCTGATCAGGTGTATCTGGCAATGGACATTCCAACTCTTAGGGATCTCCTTTCCTCACATTGAGTTGGGAGGCACAGCAGTTCATGCCAGACTTTATTAGAGGTCAATGGGAGCAAGAAAACATAGCTTAACCTTAGAAAAAGATAATATTTAGGTGCTAATTCTTATTTTCTCCCTTCTGTTCTTTTTTTCCTTAGCTAGTACTCTCCCTCTCTCTCTTTTCCTCTCTCTGTCTCTCACACAGACATTACTAAAGCCCTAGTTCAAAGTGATTTTACTTTGCCATGGCAAAAATACCATTTCACACTTCCAAGAGTCTGAAATGCCTGCAAAGAAGCTCAGAGGGTGGCTTGAGTCCTGACAGGCTCAAACAAATTGATTTTTGGATGTAGTGAATGTAACACAATCAGAAGCATGTGGATTATATTTCTCTTAAAATATACACCATTTTTAAATGAAAGGAAGAAGCATTAGATCAAAGAGATACTCAATTTTGTTCAGCCTCAAAAGACTGTGGGCAAGTTCTTCACATCGCTTGTTTTCAGTGTTTACTCTGTAGGGAAAAGAGGGTCCACTAGATAATCTTGTGGATTGTCTCTAACTCTGAAAGTCTGTGGCTTTCTGAGCCAGAATTCATCCTGTTCAGACATTCTTTCAGCTTTCTTTTATGGTGAGAATGGGGCTCATGATAGGTCCATGAGGTCGAGACCTGAGACTAGGTGTGTCCTATTGGACAACTCTCACTGGCCTTTGTGTGCCATAAAAACAAACAAACAAAAAATAAAAACAAATGAAATTCTCCAACATGCAAGCCATTTGGAACTAAACACTTGTTTCGTTTTGTTTTCAAGGTAGTGGGGGAGGGCAGCAAGGCTGTTCAAAACAGCCTCTACAAATTCTGATGGAGCATCAGGAAATTGCGTTGTTTTAAAGGGCTGAGTTATGCTTCATTGAATGAAAAGCACAAGGAGTTGAGGAATTTACACCACATACCACCCTGCAGCCTTTTGTTCAGTTAGCCTCTGCTGGCTTGCAAGGAATAGTGGCCTGAGTGATTGCAAACAGATGCTGGGAAAAATAACAGTGTGGTCTGAACAGGGGGGCAGCTAATATATGAAACTACACTTTTATGGGGCCACTCATATGGCCTTGGGAGATGAGAAGATGGTATTCCACTTTGCTACAACCATTTTAAATTGGTGGAGAAGATGCTGCTCTGTCCATATGGACCCTAGGAACAAATAAAACAGCAAAGAAATAGCTGGGATAAGGGAAACATCAGTTGCAACCCTGGTTAATCAGCTACAATATCAACACTTCCTTAATTTATTGAAGAAATAATTATGGAGTGTCTATATGTATCAGGCAGTGTGCTAAATGCTGGGGATGCACAGGAAACAAAGCAGAAGTGGTCCCTGCCCTCAAGGAACTTATAAAGAAGGAATTACAAAACAAACCCTTAAGGGTATAATGTGACAGCTTTTTGCTAGGTGCTTGGTAGAACTGTCTTATTAACCTCCCACCAAGCTGCTGTTTTTTATAGTTGAATAAATAGATGCTCAAAGAGGTGAAAGAGTGGTCAGCTTGTCAGTAGATTCCAAAATCTTTCAGATTCTTTCAGCCTGCCATGCTTTCACCCACAACATGAACTTAACTCCTCTGGGACCTAAGTTTCCTCATCTCAGTAGTGAAGAGATGGAAGATAATCACTTAGAAAGCATCTTCCAAATATAATATTCTATTTGGCCCCTAGCAAATTCCAGGGGCTCTTCTTCCATATTTGAACTTCTTAAAATGTTTGTCCTTTTTTGGATTCTTTGACTTTTTTCTTTCCTAGATCTATTTCTTATTTCTTGGAGTGTTCTTCAATCTTCTTTGCTGGATCATTTTCTCTGGCTCCTTTGAAATGCTGGCATTGCCCAAGATCTCATTTTCGGGTTATTTTTTTTCCCCTACTGTCTACTTTTCTTTGGTGAGATAATCAATTCCAATACTCCTAGCCCTCTCCCAGGTGCTGATGGCCCCAAGGGTATAAGTCCAGACACCACCTCTATTCTAAACTCAAGACTGATGTTTTTAACTTCCCCCAGAACATGTCCATGTGTTGGAGCACAAGCACCTCACTCTTTGTGATGGGCATGATGGACTGGCACTCAGCATCCATTCTAATCCTTTTCTGGTTTGCTTGTCAGTACTTCAGAGGCTGGGACCCATATGCAGTATTTTCCCGGTGTGAATCATGTCCTGTCCCACTCATTAGAAGAACTTGCACAATATTTGGAAGGTGGGAGATAGGTGGGGATAGCTTGCTGTTGTTTCTGATGTTACTGCTGATACATAGGTGATGCTGTGACATTGTGGTTTCGTTCTGTTTGTTTTGTTTTCTCCTGCAGTAGCACTGCAGTTAGTAACTTCATGGATGTTGAAAGGCATTTTGAGAGTGGTGGCATCCTGAAATTTGTATCACAGATCCATTTGATACCAGCTGATACAAGTGATGTTTTAAAATATTCTATTGAAGTAGAGTATACTTACAGAAAAGTACACCACAATGCACTTACAACTTGAACCATTTCACAGCCTGAGCATGTGAACACACATGTAATGGCATCCCTATCCAAAAACAGCATGAAGAAAGCATCCCAGAGCTGCTTCCCCAGTCACCACATCTCTCTTGAAGGGATAGCCCCTGTCCTGACTTCTGGTTTGGACGTTATATAGACGGAATCATATAGTATATATTCTTTTGTGTCTGACTTCACTCAACGTTATATTGGTGACATTCAATTACATAGCTGTGTGTAGTTGAAGATCATTTATTCTAATTGCTGTTCACTTCCCATTGTATGAATATACCTTAATTTATTTCTAAATCCTACTGTTGATGAGCAACTGGTGGTTTCCTTTATGAAACCAGTATAAATGGTGTTGTCATGAACATGCTAGTACATACCTTTGGTAAATAACTACATGCATTTGTTTTAGGGGTATACAAAGGAGTGGAATTTCTAAAATGCATGTTTAGCTTAAGTATACAGATACGGTCACATCAGTTTCCAAAATGTAATTGGCTCTACCAATTCACATTCCACTGGGTGAATTCCATGTATATGGATGCAGGTTGTTCCCTATCCTTGTCAACACTTGTTATTTTCCATCTTTTTCTATTTCAGCTATTCTGGTGGGTACTAGTGAAATCTCACTGTGATTTTAATTTCTGTCTTCTTGGTGACTAAGGTGAGCATCTTTTCATATGTTTATTATACATTTGGATATTCTCACTACATAAATGCCTATTCAAATCTGCCTTTTTTTCCCTCAGACTTGCAAGAATTCTTTATATATTCTTGAGATTTGTGCTTTATTGACTAGATGAATACTACTGTGCTTTGACTTTTTCATCTTGCAGTAGTGGTTTTCAAGAAACAGAAGTTAATTTAATTATAGCAAAATTTATTAGTTTCTTTTAATTTATGGTTAATATTTTTGTGACCTATTTAAGAACTCTTTACCCAATTCATGATATGATATTCTTCTGTGTTTATTTTTAAAACTTTATTGTTATATCTCTTATATTTAGATTTGCTACCTAACTGGACTGGTATTTGTATATATTGATAAGTAGAGATAAAGTTACATGTTTCTTCATTTAGCTGTCTGATTGACCCATCACCATTTATTGGAAAAATCATCCTTTCCTCCATACTGGTGGCATATGTGTGATACATCAGGAGTTAAGTATGTGCAAGTCTATTTCTACACTTTCTAGTTTGTTCTATTAGTCTATCTGTGCACTGATACTACACTGTCTTAGTTATGAGAACTTCATAATAACCTTAATATCTTACAGTAATTTTCCTAGCTTTATTTTTATGATTCCTGGCCCTTTGCCGTTCCGAATTTTTGCAGATATCAGCTTATCAATTTGCATACACACATACACATATACCTGCTTGGATTTTAATTGGGATGGCATTGAATCTAGAGATAGTTTGTGAAGAACTGGCATTTTTCCTTGTTTTGAGTCTTCTGACCCATGAGCATCATACATACTCCATTTATTCAGGTCTCATTTAATTTATCTCAATAGTGTGTCATTGTTTCCAGTGTAGACACATTGCACATATTTCTTCAAATTTGTTCCTGAGTATTTGTTGCTTTTTAGTGCTGATATAAATGGCATCATTTAAAATTTTGTTTCTTATTTGTTTGTTGCTAGTTTATAGAATTGCAATTAGTACTGCACATTGACTTTGTATACAATATTCTTGTTAAATTAATTTATTAATTCTAATAGTTTTGTATTCATTTGATTTTTTACATATACAATCACATTATCTATAAATAATACCCTACTTCCTTTCCCATAATTATGACTTATTTTTTCTCCATTGCATTGGCTAGAACCTCTGATACAATTTTTAATAGAAGTGGTGTTAATGTAAATCTGGTCTCATTACTGATTTCAGACAGAAAAAGTACAATATTTAACCATGAAATTGAAGGATTTTAAAAATATGGATTCTCAGCTTAAGTAAGCCCTATTTCTAGTTTGCAAACAGTTTTTCTAATGGATGGGTGTTAAGTTTTGTTGAATAATCTTGCTGCATCTAACCTATCAGCATTATAAAATGATTTTTCCTTTCAATTTAGAGAATTACATCAATTTATTTTGAAATGTTAAACCTCCTTGTATTCCTGAAATAAGCCTCAATTTGTTGGGCTGTATTATCTTCTTTATATATTGTTAAATTTAATTTGCTAATTATTTTTAAGGATTTTTTAATCTATGTTTAAGAAGAAGCTTGATCTGTAATTATCAATTATTATTGTCAAGTTGGAATGGAATCAAGGTCTTATATAAGAAGTAGGAACATGCACATTCTTTCTATTCTCTAGTAGAAATATTGGAATATTTGGAAGAATTCACCAGTTGAAATCATCCATTTCTATTTCTTCTTTGTCGGCTTTGGTAAGTTAAAATTTTTTAAAGAATTTGTCCATTTCATCCAAATTGTTGAATATACTGGCATATGTGTTTATTATATCCCCTGATTATTTTTAATGCTTGTAAGATCTATAGTTCTATACATTTTTCATCCCCAATTTTATAATTCAGGTACCTCCACCTCCCTTCCATAATCAGTGTTGCATGCTATTAGCTTTTAGGTCTGAGGTTTTTCTTTCTTGCTGTCCTTTTAGGTTTTGTTTTCTCATAAATCAAGTTGGGAAGTAATCATTCTTGATAACTCTGTAAAGTTTGTATACAGTGAAAATTGTTTTTTCTTTGACTATTTGGTAAAACTGGGTCACAAAATCAGCTAAGTATGTAGATTTTCTTGTGGGAAGGTATAAAGTTACACATGGATTTATTACCTGAATAGAAACAAAACAATTCAGATTTTTAATTATTGTGTTGTTAATTTTTATTTTCCTAGGGATATAGTACATCCATGTAAATTTCTGAACTTGTTGGCACAAGGCTGTTAATAATATCATCTTGTTATATTGTCGATATCTACACTGACTCTTTTTCATTTCTAATGAGGATTATTTGTGCCTTTTATTTTTGTCTTGTTCAATCTCACCACATATTTGGTTTAAAATTTGTAATTGTTTCATATATCAAATTTCAGGTCTGTTGATCAATTTGTTTTCTATTTCATTAATTTATGCTTTTCCTCTTATTTTTCTCCTTGCTTATGAACTGAACTTTTTAATATCTAGTAAGTTTGTTTTACCTTAAAGTGTATTTCATCTCATGTTAATATAATTAAACCACCTTCATCTTGGTTGAAATCTGCCTAGAATATTTGGGCTGTATTTTTATTTTTAACCTTTCTGTATCCTTATGTTTTAGATGTATATATTATAAATAAATAGCTAGAGTTTTAAAATTCAAATGTGATAGTATTTGTCTTTTCCCTGAAGCACTTTATCATTTATGTTAATTATAGGTTCTTACAGATTAGCATATTTATATACAACCAATTATTATGGGCCTTCTATTCATCCCACCTTTCTGTGTTTCTTTCCTTTCATTTTTTTGTCCTCTTTTTATTAATTATGTACTTTTTCCTGATTCTGTTCTTACCTGTACTAGTTCAGAAAATATGAATTTTATTATTTTTGTTTAATGGTCACTCTAGTAATTACAACAAGCACACATAACTAATCCAAGTCAGAATTAATAGCAGCCTCACCCTCCTCCAGAAGGATCTTTGGTTTCCTTTATTTTAAAACAGCTTTACTGAGATACAATTCATGTACCATACGACTAACTATTTAAAGTGAAGAGTTCAGTGTTTAGTATTATATTCACAGGGTTGTGCAACCATCAACACAATTTAATTTTTGGGACGTTTTCCTCCCCCTAAAAGAAACCGCTTATTTGTTAGCAATTATTTCTCACCCTCCCTCACCCCAGACAACCATTAATCTAGTATCTGTTGGTATAGATTTGCCTATTTTAGATATTAAATGGAATCATACAATATGTGGCCTTTTGTGTCTTGCTTATTTCATTTAGCATAAAGTTTTCTAGATTCATTGGTATTGTAGAATGTATCAGAACTTCATTCATTTTTATGACTGAATAATATTCTGTTAGAGACATATCACATTTTACTTATCCATCTGTTGGTTGATGGACATTTGTGTTGTTTCTGCTCTTTAACTATTAAGAATGTTGTTGTAAGACACATGAAAGGATGCTCAGTATCACTAATCATTAGAGAAATGCTAATCAAAACTACAGTGAGGGGCTTCCCTGGTGGCGCAGTGGTTGAGAGTCCGCCTGCCGATGCAGGGGACGTGGGTTCGTGCCCCGGTCCGGGAAGATCCCACATGCTGCAGAGCAGCAAGGCCCATGAACCATGGCCACTGAGCCTGCATGTCCGGAGCCTGTGCTCCGCAATGGGAGAGGCCACAACAGTGAGAGGCCTGTGTACCGCAAAAAACAAAAAACAAACCAAAAAAACTACAATGAGGTATTACCTCACACCAGTCAGAATAACCATCATCAAAAAATCTATGAACAATAAATGCTGGAGAGGGTGTGGAGAAAAGGGAGCCCTCTTGCACTGTTGGTGGGAATGTGAATTGGTTCAGCCACCATGGAGAAGAGTATGGAGGTTCCTTAAAAAACTAAAAATAAAACTGCCATACGACCCAGCAATCCCACTACTGGGCATATACCCTGAGAAAACCATAATTCAAAAAGACTCATGTACCACAATGTTCACTGCAGCTCTATTTACAACAGCCAGGACATGGAAGCAACCTAAGTGTCCATCGACAGATGAATGGATAGAGAAGATGTGGCACATATATACAATGGAATATTACTCAGCCATAAAAAGAAATGAAATTGAGTTATTTGTAGTGAGGTGGGTGGACCTAGAGACTGTCATACAGAGTGAAGAAAGTCAGAGAGAGAAAAACAAATACTGTATGCTAACACATATATATGGAATCTAAAAAAAAAAGGTTCCGAAGAACCTAGGGGCAGGACAGGAATAAAGACGCAGACGTAAAGAATGGACTTGAGGACACGGGGAGGAGGAAGGATAAGCTGGGACGAAGTGAGAGTGGCATGGACATATATACACCACCAAATATAAAATAGATAGCTAGTGGAAAGCTGCCGCATAGCACAGGGAAATCAGCTTGGTGCTTTGTGTCCACTAAGAGCGGTGGAATAGGGAGGGTGGGAGGGAGACTTAAGAGGGAGGGGGTATGGTGATGTATGTTTATGTATAGCTGATTCACTTTGTTATAAAGCAGAAACTAACACACCATTATAAAGCAATTATATTCCAATAAAGGTGTTAAAAAAAAAAGAATGTTGTAAACATTCATGTATAGGTTTTTGTGTGAACATATGCCTTCATTTCTTTGGAGGATATGACTAGGAGTGGAATTGCTGTGGCATATGGTAACTCTATGCTAATATTTTGAGGAAATGCTAAACTGTTTTCCAAAAAGACTGCATTATATTACATCCTCCCAGCAGTGTATGAGCATTTAAATTTTTCCAAATCCTCATCAACACGTGTTATTATCTGTCTTTTTTTTGGGGGGGGAGGTAGGAGTTTATTAATTAATTAATTAATTTTTGCTGTGTTGGGTCTTCGTTTCTGTGTGAGGGCTTTCTCTAGTTGTGGCAAGCAGGGGCCACTCTTCATCACGGTGCGTGGGCTTCTCATTATCAAGGCCTCTCCTGTTGCAGAGCACAGGCTCCAGATGCGCAGGCTCAGTAGTTGTGGCTCACGGGCCCAGTTGCTCTGCAGCATGTGGGATCCTCCCAGACCAGGCCTCAAACCTTTGTCCCCTGCATTAGCAGGCAGATTCTCAACAACTGGCCACCAGGGAAGCCCCCTATCTGTCTTTTTGATGATAGCCATCCAAGTGGGTGTAAAGTGGTATCTCATTAAGGTCTTGTCTTACATTTCCTCAATGGCTAATGATGTTGAACATCTCGTCATGTGTTTATTGCCTATTTGTATATTTACTTTGAAGAAATATCTATTCATATCCTTTATTTATTAATTTTTTATTTGCTGATACCATGCTGTCTTGATTATTAGAGCTTTGTATTAAGTTTTGAAATTGGGAAATGTGAATCCTCCAACTGTGTTCTTTATCTAACATTATTTAAACTATTCTGAGCCCCTTACATTTCTTTATGAGTTTTAGGATGACATTGTTGATTTGTTCAAAAAACCAGCAGGCATTTAAATAAGGATTTTGATAGGAATGGTGGCATTAACCTGAGGTGAGGGTGGGGTTTTGGCCCCCTGAGGTCAAAAGGTCATCCATCAGACACTTGTGCAGGACCAGTTGAATGGTCCCTAGCCTTGACCAGTTTTAACTGGTCAGGACTAACTCCATGTTCCTGAAAAGCAACTTAAGAGATCCTTACTATAGTGACTCATCAGTCAGAACTGTTATCAACAGGGGGTGGTCAAAGGAGTCTTTTGGTATATTGTCTAAGCTACATGAAGCTTGGAGGGTATGTGATTTGTAAGAACAATTAAAGCAAGCTTGGTCAGTGAAGACAAGTTACAGGATATTATTTATTAAGCAAGTTATAATTTAAGGGATCTGACTGATGACTGCCCTTGGTTTCACCCTCAGCGATCACCGCCTGGAATAGGGCTTCTGCAACATGGGTCTGGAGGAAATGAGAAATGAAGGTAGCCTGACCTTTCTGAGGTGAATATATTAGCCCCAGACTGTAGTCTGCAGGGAGAGAGACCTCCTGTCTTATGGGTCTCACCTGCCCAGAGTAGAGGGCTCAGGTAAAGCTTCTATAACACAGACGTTGGGAGGAAGGAGTAAGAGAGCAGGACGTGGTTCAAATGCAATAGACTGGCATCGTTCTTACCGACACTGAGTAGATTTTCTTGAATGAATTTTTTCATTTATTCTATGTCCTTAAGACACTTTCCAGATATTTAAAATTATTTTTAAAAACAAATTCATCAGTTAAATTGTTTTGCTGGGGGGAGAGTCTATTGAGCTCTTTATTATCATTCCTCAAATCCTGACCCCCTCTTTAGTTCATTTTAAGCTTCATTCACCTTCCCTTGCTTTGTATTCTAATGTCTTGCAATTATATTTTTAAAAACCCACTAGAAAATTTTTTTCTAATCCGTTTGCCTTTATATCATCCATGTATTTATCACCCTTTCTGCTATATATTCATTCTTATATCTCAAACTGTTCCTCTCAGAACACTTCATTCTGCTTAAAGAATATTTTTTAAGAATTTCCTTTTGTGAAATCTGTTGATGGCAAACTTTCTCAGACTTTATTCACTTGATTTTTCTTGAAAGATATTTCCACTAGGTAGAGATTATAGGATGGTAGTTATTTTCTCTTTTTTATATTGAAAATATTACTTCCTTTTCTGGCTTTCATTGCTGTTGATATGGAATCAACTTTCAACTAACTGTCTCTTCTCTCTGTCTACCTATCTATTTCTTGTCTTTGGAGTTTTATAGTTTTACTGTGGAGTACCCAGTTTTGCACTTCTTTTCATTTATCCTGATTTGGATTCATCTGGCTTCTTGAATCTATTGCTTTGTATCCTTCATTGGTTTTAGAAAATTTTTAGCTAACGTATCTTCAAATATTGTCTACAACATATTTTGGTCTCCCTTCTTATTCTTGGTCTTTGATAAGACCTTCTCATTCAGGTCTCTTAATCTCTCTTTCTACTCCCATTTCTCTGTTTACCTTTCCAGGATTTTGGGCAATTTCTTCATCTCTCTCTTTTAGTTTAATTCAACAATTGTGCTTAAACTTTAGTTTAACTTATACTGTTTTAAATTGCAATACTTATGTTTTTATTTCTAAAATTCCAGTAGGCTCCTTTCAATTTTTCATATCCATTTCTATATTTCTTTTTTTTCGCATATATTTTCAAACTTGTAATTTTATTTCTTTAAAATATTAAGCATAGTCTCTCCCTCCCTTCTCCTCCTCTTCCTCCCTCTCTCTTTTTCTCTCTCTCTCCCCCTCCCTCCTTCTCTCTGTCCCTTGGAGTATGTGTCTGAGGATTTCATTTTATGAAATTTGTACCGATCTGTTTCTGCTGGTTTTTTAAAATTTTTTTGCTAGTCTCACTCAAAAATACTTCACTGACTTGTAAGTTTAGTTATTTTTGAACATGAACTTCTTATTTTCCCTAAAATATTTTTTAATACAAATTCTTTGACACATTAAATGTCTCTTGGTTCCTTCAGAGTAGATTTCATTCACTTCTGTTAGGTACTTGTGGACACTATACAGTCTCAAATCACTAAATGCTGAGTTTGCGATTCTGTATATTACCTGGGTGTGTGCATATGGACTACAAATCAGCATGAGGCTAGTTTTTCCAAATTCTTAGAGGAATAGTTTTCTTCCTTTCACTCATTGCCAAGTTTTGAGATTGCTTTTTTTCCCTTAGCCTTGGGACAGGGATGGTGAGGGGCAGAACATTTCTTGCACACTCCACTCGTGGTTTCAGGCATCCACTGGGGGAGACTACTATACTGTTTGTCTAATTGTCATTTAATTGCAAAGGTATCTCTCTCATTTTCTCCTTTAGGCATTTAGATTTTATGTTTATCACTGTTGTTCTGCCAATTCACTAAAATATGCATTGGAGTGCACAACTGTCTTCTTATTTCTTTATACACACCTGGACAATTCCCAGCTAATATCTCTTCAAATAATGTCTCTCCTCCATTCGGTCTAGGTTCTCATTCTGGGACATAGTTTAGGTAGGTTAAACTTCCTTATTTTTATTTGCTGTGTCTATTTCCCTCTTATATTTTCTCTCCCTGTTTTTCTGTGTTCCATTATGGTCAGTTATCTGGATCTACCTTCTGATTTACTAACTCTCTTTTAAACTTTCTCTTTTTTTAAACCTCCTATTTTGTTTTAGTATAAATTTATTATAAATTATATTTGTTATAGGAATAGAATATTAATATAAACAAAAAT
Organism: Lipotes vexillifer; assembly: GCF_000442215.2. Taxonomy (NCBI): domain Eukaryota; kingdom Metazoa; phylum Chordata; class Mammalia; order Artiodactyla; family Lipotidae; genus Lipotes; species Lipotes vexillifer. Next base: position 3,263,566 of record NW_006790311.1, on the reverse strand, counting down.
TTAACATAAATATAAAAGTTCTATTGTTCTTTTAAAATCTAAGGATGTTATATGTTCTTTTTTTTCTTTTTTTTTTTGCGGTACACGGGCCTCTCACTGCTGTGGCCTCTCCCGTTGCGGAGCACAGGCTCCGGGCGCGCAGGCTCAGCGGCCATGTTCCATGGGCCCAGCCGCTCCGCGGCATGTGGGATCTTCCCAGACTGGGGCACAAACCCGTGTCCCCTGCATCGGCAGGCGGACTCTCAACCACTGCGCCACCAGGGAAGCCCTGTTATATGTTCTTTTAACTTAATTGTTGTTTTATTGTTTATTTCTTTAAACATTTCATACATTTTATATCCTGTACTAGATAATTCAATATCTTAAGTGTCTAAATTGGTATTATATTTGTTTCTGCCAACTATTAGTGTCACCTTGTTTCTTTGGATTCCTCATAATTGATGAGTATTAACTCAAATTTGGCATTCTAAGAGCTAAATTTCTGAATGGTTTACTGTGGAAACGGTTTTCATTTGACTCACCCAAGAGCTGGGGGGATAGTATCAATCCAGGACTGGTTTAACTTCTTATTGGACAAAGGATTAATGTGGGAGTCCCTATTCTCCACCCATGGTGAGAGAGCTAGAACTTATTTTTCCATTTAGGCATAAACAGTGGCATTTATCTATAGGTCAATTCCTGATTTTGCATTTGCTTATTAGTTTCTGTTGATGCTGTTGTTGGTTGTTGGTTTCTGTTTTCTTTTGTTGCATTTGTATATTTTCCTTACTTGTTTGAGAGTACACATTTTTATTTTAGAAGTTTGTTTATTATAATTTATTTAAGCTCTGATTTTATTGTTATAGGAAGATCTATCAGAGTTTCTGATCTGTGTATAATAATGGAAACGTCTGTATCTCCCTACACTTGTAGAAAATGGCCAGCTTCCATAATCTTTTCATTTTATAACCTTACTAAATATTATTTGGTAAATATTTATTTTACATAATAATTTCTATCTATATTTTAAAACTTACCTTTGGTGAAGCATTAATCCCAGATAACTGAAGGCAATAAACCCTTAGGCATAAAACCACCAATATCTCCTTATTATAGTCTGTATAGCTACTATGAGACAAAGATTGACTAAAGTGACCTACTTCTGTTTAGTAACTTGAGTTGACACTAGCCAAATTACTATGCCCAAATTCTACCATTTGTACAATACCTGTTAGTAACGAACTTGAATTAGCTAATGAAAAGCAGTAGAATATGTTATGATTAGAGAGAGTATTGTATATTCTAATAAACCAGACCAAGGTGAAAATTCTTTCTGACATTTACTAGGTATATTATATTGGGCTTCAGTTTTTCCCATTTGTAAAATGAAGATAATATAAGATCTATCTTGTAAGATTAATGTCAAGATCATGCATTTAAACACATAAAACACCCAGCAAGATACTTGAAATATAGTAAAAAATTTTAGTAGACTTTAATTTAACCATGTGTTTATTATCTCTGATTATCAGGCAGTTCAGGAATGGGAAACAGTATAGGTCAGTCTTGAAGGAAATGGGGTTTGGAAAGTTAAGTTCAAAAATCTTCAAGGAAGACTGGTCACCTGCTAGAGAGTCAGGCAACATTTATGAAGGCACCAGCTGTCAAAAGGAAAGGCTAAGGGTGTGAGTGGTGCAGAGAGATTAATTCCACAGTTTCTCCAGGGCTAGTCTAGGAAAACAAAGAGCTTAAGGTCTAAGGTTCCTTGGGAAGTATGTTCATACAAAAACAGTACTCTGATGACTTTCTTCAAGTGATAGAGGTTAGGTTCACATCTGAACAAGTATCTGGTTGATATTGCCTTATACTCATTTCTGCCAGTCCAGTCTTTGAAACATAACCCTGAGGAGGAGTACTGTAAATTCCTATTTTAAAATGTAAAGGTAGGTGGCCATAGCCACAGGGGGAAATGGGGACAAAAGAAGAAAGCTGAATGACACAGAAGTACCTTGGAGTGTGTGTGTGTGTGTGTGTGTGTGTGTGTGTGTGTGTGTAAAGCTTTGGGGATACTTCTAGATATGATTAACTACAAAGAAAAACATATCAATGATTGTAACTAGAGCCAGAATAGTGGCTATTTCTAGGGGAGATGGAGTAGAACAGATTATAGGACAAGGGAATCGAGTTGTTTTGGTAGAGTTGTTTCTTACGTTTTGTGGAGTTACACTTATGACAATTTGTTAAACAGTATATAAATGTTTTATTCACATTTCTGTATTATCTTGTGTTTCTAAATTTTAAAAATGAAAAGAATTAAAATGTTAAAATATTTAATAGCACTTGTTATTTTGTAAAAGTATATTACACATAAAGCTACTTTTTAGTTATTCTCATGTGATTATCATCCTTAGAATGGTTTATGAGGTTCTGATCTCCAGCTGGTTTATCCTTGATAACTGGCATACTTGCACGCTGTTTCCCATACATTTAGATGCTGGAAGCAATGCCTGGCTTTTACCCATTAGCCAATTGAAAAGATAATATTCACAATCTTTCTTATACCAATCAATAAAGTAATCAACGTGAAAGATTTGTTATTATAAATCCAAAAAATCCTTATTATTGAGTCACGTCTATCCTACGCCCTCTGCCAACTTGCACTAAAGCCCTGCAGTGGGGAGGCTCAGGCGTTTGAGTTTGCTCCAAAGGGAGCCTGGCCTAACCAGGAATCTGGGAACGATCTATCAACAGAGACAGGAAGCAGCTACATTCCCTAAGTGCAGCTTTTTTACTAAACGGGTTCAGAGTGTGTCACCTCAAAAAATCATGCCACTCTGGCATAGGGATTATTTTGAACTGAAGGCAATCAAGAAGAAATAGAGTCAAGCTCTCCGCCCTCCCCCTATTTGCCTAAATACAAGACATAAATTTGTAAAGGTGTCCCGTCTACCCTCTCTACCAGGAAGGACAGAAGTTTATCACTGGAGACAACTATAGACCCTTATCAACCCAGAGATGGCAGCAGAGAAATCTACAAAAAACCCTTACAAAGTAGGCCTTATCTTCCATGAGTTTCCCTATAAATTTACCTTTCCACAGTTTGCCACCGAAAAGCCTAAACCCTCCTTCCTTTGTCTTGTCACTCCTCTACAAAATTATTACCTTTGTCAAGATGCTATATAAGCCCCAAGTTTTAATCATCCCTTTACCTATCACTGAGTAAGCCCCTGTGTATGCATGATGCACATGCTAATAAACTTCTGTTTGTTCTTCTCTTCTTAATCTGTCTTTTTTCAGTCTGATTTACAGGGCCCTAGTTAGAGAATCTAGGAGGTTACAGGGAAAAGTTTATTTTTCCTCCCTTACACTACCTACTCCTAAGAGATGTCCTTTCAATTCCCATTTTGCTCTAGTTTCTGGAGTTGGTGTGTCTTTTTGGTTTACTACAAAGATAGGAGCCTATGGCTGGGGCCCCCTCTTGCCCCCTCTTAGCCCTCATTGTCCCTCATGTAGAGTGTTTCTCCTGGCTTTTATTCCTTGGCTCTGCTCTTGGAATCAGTCCTTCCCTCTCTCAGTCTCTCCACTCTTGCTTTTTGAAAGAATTTGCTCCCCAAATTAGCAGCCTACTTTTCCCCTCTCTTCTGAATTATTCATTCCATCAGTACACAGGCTGTAATAGTTTCCATCTCAAAAACAAAAAAATCCTCGCTTCACTCCTAGTAAACCCTACAACCCCATCCTGTCTCATTTCTCTCCCTACTTCACATCAAAAATCTTTGAATGATTTGCCCATGTTTATTCCCATGACTTCCTTAAAATACTGCTGCCCGTTTATCCACCCGAATCAAAATTTCTTCCCACTACGGTATTGAAATTGTTTTTGTCAAGGTCACTAAAGACACCCATCTCACCAAATCCAATGATCAATTCTCTCTCTCCCTCTTTCTCAATTTCTATACAGCATTTGACATGGGACCACTCGTCCTTAAAGAACTCTCTTCATTTGATTTTGGGAACACCTCACTTCACTGGGTCTTCTCCAAATGGCTCTCCATTCCTTCCCATTTTTCTTTGCTGCCTCCCCTTCTCTTCCTGACTCCTAAGAGCTGGACTGCTCCAGATCAGTCCCTAGTCTACTGCTCTTTATACGCTTTTTCTCTTTCCCCCGGCAGCCTGACTTCATAAA
>NW_006790311.1:3247479-3259375 GCF_000442215.2 Lipotes vexillifer | reverse complement strand
TCTTTCCCTCGGCAGCCTGACTTCATAAACCATCGCTATGGTGATGTATCCCAGAATGACATTTCTAGCCCTAAACTCTCTCAGGAATTCAGACTTGGAAATTTAATTGCCTCCTTGACATCTCCATTTGGTTTTCAAATTAGGCATATCAAACCAGTCTTACAAAAACAAAACTTTCGTTTTTCCTTCCTAAATTTGCTCTTTGCTCTACTGCTTCCAAATCAAGAAACATTTCCCTCATCCTTCCAATGACTCAGGCCAAAAACTTTCTCTTATTCACTGAATATAATCCATCAGCAAGTGCTGTCGGCTCTGTCTTCAGAGTGAGTTATGTCTGCAACTGCTTAGCAACTCTACAGCTGTGTCTCAGTCCAGGCTGCTCTGTTATTACCTGGTCTCTCCTCCAGCTGCTGCTGTCTCGCCTGGTTCTATCTGGCCTATCTGACCTGCTAGTGATTCCCTACAGATCTTTCTACACAGAGCAGACACAACTATTTTTAGAAATGAATATAATGTATGTTTCTTTCCTTCATAAAATCCTTCAATGGCTTCCCCTTATACTTTAAATGCAAATTCCACACCGGGGCCTAGAAGGCATTATATGGCCTGTCCCTCACCTATATCTCCTACTAGTTTTTCCTTTTCTTCATTATGTTCTAGCAACACTAGCCTCCTGGATTTTTCTTGGATATGCCAAACCTCTGCCCATTTTGCAGCCTTTACACTTTTGTTGTGCTCTCTGTCTGGTAGATTCAACCCTAACCGTTGCATGGCTACACTCTTCTCTGTAGAGGATTCTTTTCCAGGCTTTCCTCTAGAGTTTTTCCTTGACCTTATTTAACATACAGCTTCCCCTCCCCTCCTGATGCTCTGCTTCTCTTTTCCAGTAACCTGGCTTTTACTAACTTCGTACATACTTACTTTGCTTTGTACATTCTTAGTACATGATCGGTATGTATCATTATCTCAAATTATATTATAATCTGTTTTCTAATGGACTACTGTCTTCTTTAAAACATAAACTCCAAGAGTATTGTGTAGCATGCAATAAAAATGATACAATTTCTTCTCAAAAGACATTGCAGGCTCCTGATAACTCCACAGTGATCAGTTAGATCTCTAAGTTATATTAGACCCAGAGACCTCTTGCTCCAGGGAGAATAGTTTCATTCTCCTTAGTGCTATTTAGATAGACATTGGCCAAGATATTAACCTCTGACTACATCCTTGGATAAGAAAATGGAGTGAAATCAGCTGGGTCCTAACTCTCCCCAGGACAAATGTTTTCCAACCCAATGAAAGGTTTATTTATAGGTGCACTGAAACATCTTTCTTCCCTCTATACTCCTTGGAAAATACTGAAACAAGGTTGGTTTGAAAAGTTGGTGAACTATTTTAATAAGTCATCTTCAGGCTTGGATTTGAAGGTAAATTCATCAAGAGTAAAGGTCAGACCATGTTCCCTGAAGCTACTGGAAACCAGACTCCAGTGCTAACCACTGATAAACAAATGGTTTAAACCAAATAGCTCAGAGGTTAAACTGCCGTGAAAAATATGTTGCAATATTCTAGGCGACTCAAAAAATATAAACATTTTTCTCACTTACTAAAACCAAATATTTGGCCCATTAATTTAAAAAACAAAATCAAACAAAAAAACTAAAACCAATTTATACTAAACTCATATCTACCTTCCTTTGAATGAAATAGTGATTTTTTTTTTTAAAGTGTAAGTATCCTCAAAAAAATTATAGAAGTTCAGAGGCTACACATAGTACCAGAAAGCAAGTAATATATTTGTGAGGCAAAAATCTTTACCACTTTTGGTGCTCAAACCACACTCTATTAAAACTCATAATTTTCAAATAGAATATATGAACAGGTTTCTCTGTTGAAGTTTGCATAGTGTTAGCCCTGGATTAAATATTAAGGAATCAGGAAGGAAGTAGAATGAGGAGAAGCTAAAAGCCAAAGGCAGTCCACTCTCATAATATGTCGCTGGAAATCGCATTGTATTGAGTTTTATTTTGGGGTAAATGAAGAACTCCCTCTCACATTGATCACCGTTTACCTCATTTTAAATAGGAGAATTTCAAATGGACTCTCCTGTGATCTTTTTCTAATAAGAAAGATTTCTGATGGAAATCTTTGAGGTACACAGTGAGTCTTCTTAAAAGGTAAAAAAGAAACATTTTAAAAAGTTTATTTTTTCTCTACAAAAACTCTGAAACAAATCTATTTCATTTTTTTTGTCCTGTAACACACATCCCATAACTAAAATACATTTCTGAAATTCGAACAGCTATTTGGGAAATACTGCAAGTATTCACCCAATGTGAAAGTAGGGTGTATCACTGTGCACAAGTATTCCCAGACATTATTATGTTCCTGACACATCAAACACTTAATAATGTTTTATTGCATAAATGAATAAACCCTGTGACACATAAAGTCATCAAGAAATAAAGCATATGTTTCTTTCCAAAAAAAAGCAGGAATAAATCAGTAGTTAGGCCATTTTTATTTCTAGTTATGCCAAAAATGTATGTCAAAGTCTTGATCAAACTATATATATCCTTTAAAATTTAAATATCCCTTTTAGAAAAACTTTTACATTCATATAATTATGACTTTAACATTTTTTTCTAGAATGTCTTTCATGGCATATATAGAAGATGCAAAGATTAAAGGTACAATTCCACCTTCAAGGAGTTCATATCTGGAGAGAGAAAATAACAAGTAAACATAGAATTATAACATAGTGTAGTGGGCACTACATGAGAAGCATGAAAAGATTTCTATGACAGTACATCAGTAAGATGTCTTACCCATCCTGGGGAATCATGGCAGACTTCTAAGATAAAGTGGGGGTCTAAGTCAAAATTTGAAGGACAAATAGTAGTGGCAAGGAAAAGAGTGAGTGAGAGAGGAAAAGATATTCCTAGGAGAGGCACAAATACAGGAGTAAGAGAAATCACAGGGTAGGGAAATGAAAATAGTTCTACAGTGGCTGAAATATTAGTTGGAAGTAGAGAAATGGCAAACTCAGAATTTTCCATGCTCAGATGGAAAATTCAGAAGTATGAAGGGCGCGGTATAAAAGAATGGGAAATAATGAGAACTATGGCAGCTGGAGATTGCAAGCCAGGCTAAAAGCATTTATAGTGAAATGAATAGACAAGGAACTGCATAAACAAAATATCTGCAGGTTGGAGATAAAGTCCGTGGATCAGTAGTGTGTGATTCCATGTTAATGATTTGATTTTAAAAGGCTTTGCATACAATGGTAAATCATTTTAACTTTATCTTCAGACAACGGGAAAACACTGAAGAATTTTAAGTAGGGCAGTGACATAATATTTATAATACAAAATAATGGCAAAACTACACTCTACGTTATGGAGGGGATGGTAGGTTACTTGAGTACGTACATCTAAATGTCCATGTCCACAGTTCTCATCAAAGTAAACAAAAAATACATATAAAAAAGAAAAGCTCTGACCTTCGTTCTGAAAATAAGAAAAGGAGACTCTTGATCCTAGAAAATTTAAACATTTGTTTGCAACATAATAAATATTGAACTGCAGTGGAAGAGTTGGCTGGTTATTGACTGTCCACTGGGAAAGGAAGACTTTGTCTCAGAATTAAATGTTAAACAGGAATGTTTAACAGGAATGTTGTCAGGAGAGACTGTGGGAGATGAAAAAGGAAAATTTTTACATTCAATAATTGTAATTGATTCAATGAACAAGAATTTGGATTTTGATTACAATTGAACACACGACATTAGCATGACTTGGAAAATGCTTGCAAAACTCAGAAAAAAATAGGAGCAAAAATAATAGAGACTATATAGTGTATATTTGTTTTTGGATATTTTATATAAAATTAGAATTTCAACAGAAACAAGCACAGCAGATAAAGAATGAGAAATTCTAAAATAAAAAAACAAAAACAAAAAAAACTTTCCTAATCCAAAGATTTGAGTTTTCATAATAAAGTGGATTACTAAAACCCAGATTTTTAAAAAATAGAAGTGTTAGAGGTTTTATGTGAAATTTTTAATAGTGGCAACATCTTTATTTCAGATACAATGGAGTAATGATACCCATAGGTCTTTGGGTAGAAAGAAGATGACACAAAAATTCTACATGAACTGAGTGCATAAATGTGGGCAGAGAAAAGAATTTTAAGTTGTAATAATTCTGAGAAAGTATTCTGGAACTTTCTAAATCAAAACTACTCAAAGAACTACTTTTGTTGACTAAGAGATGGATTAAAATAAACTCAATAATGGGGAGGTTGTGCTATTATATTATTCATAGTGAGCAATGGTACCAGAAAACAGTAAATGATTCCTGTTAATATGGATACAATAATGAAATTTGTGTCAAACAAAAGTTTTAAAATAAAATATACATTATAAAGAAATAATAAGAAAGATCTAAAATTGTAACCAATTGTAACCAAAATTGAAAAGGTATGGAAGGGAAGTTGGATGTATTTCTGATTTACTACTTCAAATAAACAGAAGTCAATATATTTTTTACAAATATAATTTAAAAAATTGAAACCAGTGTTTGAAAATATTTTTAAAATCTTAAAACCAACTTTTAATAGAATTTTAAAAACAATGCACTAAATAACTTTTAAAATGTCAAAGGAAAGCAAAGAGCAAAGGAAACACTGTTATAAATGACATGAATATTAAAAGAAGAAAAAAAGAGAAGACATCAGAGAAACCCAAAAAGCAAGGTATCACGCAAGTAACAAAAACAAAAACATAATTTAATTAAAAACTCTTCAAAGAGGCAAGACCCACTTGGGAGAAAAGAAAAAAAACAAAATAACAAAAAAAAAAAGCCCCACAAACTTGTGTGCTATTTACAAGAGATACAAAATAAATAAAAACAAAACCTCAAGTCCACCCAAAAAAGAAAGGAAAATAGGTAATATTAATGGCATCCATAATCAAAATCAAAGAAATAAAGTTGTTTAAAAAAGTTATTCTTTATTAAACACTAATATACTTTGAAGATCTAGTAGGCTATAGTGGCCATTATCTTTTATGTTCTCAACAAGAGCTAACTTATAAAAAGCAAAAGTAAAGAGACATAAAATGATTTGGCTAAATCATAATTATAACGGAGGGTGTACATTATTCTCATTCTTTGTCACGTCAAGTAGGAAAGTAATAAAATGGGTGGTTTGGGCTTCCCTGATGGCGCAGTGGTTAAGAATCTGTCTGCCAATACAGGGGACACAGGTTTGAGCCATGGTCTGGGAAGATCCCACATGCCACAGAGCAACTAAGCCTGTGTGCCACAACTACTGAGCCTGTGCTCTAGAGCCTGTGAGCCACACTACTGAACCCTGTGCACCTAGAGCCCGTGCTCCACAACAAGAGACGCCACTGTGATGAGAAGCCCTTGCACTGCAAGGAAGAGTAACCCCGCTTGCCACAACTAGAGAAAGCCCGCACCCAGCAACGAAGACCCAGCACAGCCAAAAATAAAATAAATTAAAAAAATTTTTTTAAAAGGTGGTTTAAAATATACTCTTAGATATGCTTATTTGGATAATGGGAAGTTGATTTATGAAGAATTTTACTTAGCATTCTTATTTCAACTTTGTGCAGCTCACAGAGGAGCTCAAAACTGAGAGCAGAATAAAACAACTATGCAATCACGTTTGCAGTGTTATACTGAAACATGGTGGTTTAACTTGCCTCTCACAGTACCCATGATTTGTTAGTAATCACGTCACATAACACTCTCTAATAATTTCATATATCAAGTTCCTAAAATATGAACTTTTCATTTCTTTCTTTTCTTTCTGTTTTCATTATTTTATTTTTGTATTAAAGGTTGAATAATATAAGTTATGGGTATTATACGTTATATTTTGTTTACATGGTTTTAGGAGTATGGAAAGAGAAAAACAGCCATAAGATAGAGTACTTAATTAGATGAACAGTATCTATTAAAATTGTGTTTTATTTGACTGTTGAGGGAATATGTCCATTTAATAAGATTTGGTAAAAATTTAACAAAAATTAGCATTGATATGGAATTGCGGAAAGCAATTTTTCCCCATTGAAATGAATACTATTGACCTGAGATACTTAACCTATTACAGGGCTTTCATGAATTTAATATGTTTGAAAGGCAGAGAAGAAAATATGTGTACCTACAGTAGACATCCATATTTTCCCAAATATTCATAGAGCATTTACAAAATGCTTACACTTAATTTTAAAAAATCATTATATTCCCCAAAGTAAATAATATTATCTTCTCTGGACACAATAAATTCAAACTAGAAAGAAACATTGAAAAACAAGCCAAAGCAAACTTAGACCTTAGAAAATACTGTCCTTGTATCTTTGGATCATAATGAAAAACAATTCTAGAAATACATACCAATGAGGAAACAATATTTTAAGTGCCTTATCAAAACATCTAGAATGCAGACATAGAAATGTTAAGATAAATCTTCATATTTCTAAATACTTTCATTCTTACTTACAAAAAGGTGAAAATAGGGCTTCCCTGGTGGCGCAGTGGTTGAGAGTCCACCTGCCGATGCAGGGGACGTGGGTGCGTGCCCTGGTCCGGGGGGATCCCGCATGCTGCGGAGCAGCTATGCCCGTGAGCCATGGCCACTGAGCCTGTGCGTCCGCAGCCTGTGCTCCGCAACGGGAGAGGCCACAACAGTGAGAGGCCCGTGTACCGCAAAAAAAAACAACAAAAAAAAAACGAGATATCACCTCACACCAGTTAGAATGGGCATCATCAGAAAATCTACAAACAACAAATGCTGGAGAGGGTGTGGAGAAAAGGGAACCCTCTTGCACTGTTGGTGGGACAAAAAAAAAAAAAAAAAAAAAAAAAAAAAAAGTGAAAATAATGAAACTAACCATTTGGATAAAAACATAGAAAAGAACCTCAAATGAGTCGGGAAATAACAGAAGGAAATTTCCTCACTTTGGCAAGAAATAATAAAGAATGGCATAAAGGGTAAATATCTGGGAAAATATGGAAAACATTCTATCTTTATTTTAATATAATGTTACGTTCCTAAAGAAGATTATTGACAGATTAAATATAAAAACACCACAATATATTGTGAGGTATATAAATATGTAGAAGCGAAATACATGACAACAAAGTTACAGTGTGTGGGAGACAATTGTAACTAAGATTTTTACACTGTGACATAGTGTAATAGTTGAAGGTAGATGTTGCTATGGTAAAGGTGCATAATGTATTCTATTGAGCAATACTAAAAATAATAATATATTTTTAGCATATAGCTAAAAATGCTAAAGGGGGTAAATACTAAATCCTCACTGATTCAAAAAGGGGCACGAAAGGAAGTGGATCAAGAAACTGATGGGACAAATAAAAATGAATACCAAGATGGTAAGATTAAACTCAATCACATCAATAATTAAAAGAAAATAGACTAAATACACCAATTAAAGGACAAAATTCATCCGACTGGATACCAAAGCAAGATCCAGCTAAATGTTATTTACAAGATACACACTTTAAATGTAAGTGCAGACAGTTTGAAAACACAAGGGTGAGAAAAATGTATAATATATTTTATATAAATATTAATCATAAGAAAGTTCTTATAACTATGGTAGAGTCAGGAAGAGTAAATTTCAAGATGAAGGGCAATACCAAAGATAAAGAGAGACATATGGTCAAGAAGATACAACAATCATACGTACATATGAAGCAAAAATAACTCTTTAGATATAAAAACAAATAAAAAGAATTAAAGGGAAAATTAGAAAAAGACACAATTATATTAGATGATTCTAACACTATTTGGTTAAAAATAGTAGAAAAATAAGTAAAGATATAGAAGATTTGAAAAAAAATATTCATCAACTAAATTGTTCATTCAACCCAACTGGCGTTACAGAAACAAAGAAACAAAATCAAAATACTTGAAAATGCACACTTCTTGCAAGTGTGCATGCAGTGTTCACCAAGACAGACCATGCACCAGGTCATAACACACACACCAATAAATTTCAAAAGATTGAAATCATTGAATATGTTCTCTAACCACAACATTATTAAAGGTAAAACCCAAAAGATATCTTTTAAAATCCTTAAATCCTTGAAAATTAAGCAGCTTATTGTTGAAACAATCAAGAGGTAAAGAATAAATATTTTTTGAACTGAATTATAATGAAAAGCCAGCATGTCAAAATTTGTGAGATGCAGCTAAAACAAGGAAATGTACAAGAAAATGTATAGTTTTAAGTGCCTATGTGATATTATTCATACCAACTAGTGTGGCAGCTGAATTCAATAAGACTGACAATATCAAAGGTTACTGAGAAATTGGATACCTTGCATAATGCTGATGAGGGTGGTACATGTCTTGAAAGCTGTTTGACAGTTTCTTATAAAATTAACTCTACTACTCAGCTTCCACTTCTGGATATTTATTCAAGAAAGTCCTCAAAAGGACTTTAGTAAGAATATTCATACCAGTCTATTCATAATGACTAAACACTGATAGCAATCTAAATGTCCATCAAAAAGAGAATAGGTAAAAAATTTGTGGAATCATCACGTAATGTAATACTACTTGACAATAACTAAGAAATGTTATAACCTGGTTGAATCTAAAAAACATTGTGTAAAGTGATATAAACCAGACAGAAAAGAGTATATACAATATGATTCCATCATATGTAAAACTAAACTATAGTAATAGAAATAAGAAAGTCATTGCCTCTGGATATGTGGGTTGAGGGTGAAAGGTAAGAAAATTGCCTAGACAGGGGAAAAATGAAACTTACTGGGATGATGGAAATGTTCTATATCTTGTTTTGGGTGGTGGTTACACAGGTGTATATAGCTGTCAAATCTCATCAGACTAAATCCTTAAGAACTAGGTATTTTATTGTATATAAATTATAACCCAATAAGATTTAAAAAATATATTAATGGAGATTTTCTATATCAGTCATTGTTAAACTTTTTCTGAAAAAAGCCCATTTACTAAATATTTTAGGCTTTGATGACAATACTGTCTATGTTACTCAACTCTACCATTATTGCAAGAAAGTGGCCATCAACAAAGGTAAACAATGGGCATTGCTCTGTACCATTAAACTGTATTTACATGTTAACTAAAATTACTATGGTGATCTTTTTGCAATATATATATAAGTATCAAATCATCATGCTTTACACCTGAAAGTAATATATTGTTATACGTCAATTATACCTAAATAAAATTCTTTTAATTTAAAAATTAAAAAAAACCTCACACCTATATTTACAAAAGCAGATGGCAGTTTCGTTTTATAGACCAGAATTCCCACCTTTGTTCTGTATTCTTACTTATTTTTTCTAATTGATCAGTTAATTATTAAAAGAGGTATTAAGGAGAGGTATTAGTGAACTTGTCAAATTCTTCTGGCTGTTCTGTCAAATTTTACTTTATGTATTTTGAGTTTTTTTTTTTTATTACATGAATACATTCTATGTACTTGTAAACATACTGGTGAATTGACACTCCAAATTTTATTGTTGTTGTGTGTGTTCTTTATCTGTAGAATAGTAAATTATTGGCCTTAAGGTCTAAAACTAGTTAAGCCCTGTTTCTAAAAGTAAAACACTACATTTTTAAAGTAAAATATATCTAATATATATTTTCAATTTTTAAAATTTTAACTTTTCTGTGCCTTTGTATTTTTAGAAGAATTCCTTATAAGCAGCATATAGCTGGATTTATCTTGAACAAGTTTGAAAAACATCTTTTAATTGGAAAGTTTAATCTATCTATCATATTATTTTGGTTTCTCTATGTCCCTCATTTTATGTATATTACTTTCGTTTCTGACTTTGTGTGCATTTATTGAACATTTATAATACATTTTGCCACTGTACTGTTTTATAAACTACACACTAGTTCCATTCTTGGAGCAGTTTCTAAATACATGCGTATTTTACAAAAAATCAAATTTTAGTCATTGCCTCTGCAAAATAGGTTACTATAACATATTAACTTCAATTGCATTACTCCATCTTAGCATTTTATCCTTTTTCAATATTTTAATGCTATTATGTTTTATCTCCCAAATTAGACATGATTGTTATTATTTTGTAAGCCAATTTATTATTTTTCTTATATCTCAAAATCTCCTTTAAAATTGTTTCCTTCTACCTGAAGCATTTCTTTCAGAAATTATTTATATGAAAGTCATTTGAGTCAACTCTATCAGTTTTTGTTTTAATAAAAATGTCTTTATTTTACTCTCTTTATTCAGTAATAGTTTAGTTGAGTCTCCCTCAGAACCTTGAAATCATTATTTTACTGCCTTTTTCTTTCCACCTTTGCTGTTGAAAAGTCTTCTCCAAGTCCGTCATTTCTTCATAGGCAATTTGTTGTTTGTTTGTTTTTTTATTCTGGGAGTCTATGATATCATCTCTTTAACTTTCATTATTTTTAATCCTTCTTAGGATTCATTGGTCTTCCCAAAGCTGAGGGATTTTTTTTTTTCCTTCCACCTTTTCTAGACAGTCTTTCTCTTAGCAAATATTGCTTTTCTTCCATTCTTTCTTGACCTTTAACCAAATATTTGATCATGCTTTTCATTCCTTCATCCATCTCCTTACCTTATAGTCAGACTTCATATTTTGCTCTATGTACAAAATTCTGATAATTTCCCTAGATTTATTTTTCATTTCACCAACACTGAAATATTGTCAAATCTGCTATTTGAAATATCCACTGATTTTATAAAATTTCAATGAAATAAAATTTTTTATTATTATAATTTCCTCTAAGGTTATTTAAAAATCTTTCTATAATTTATTTGTGTTTTAAATTCCCTGTTAAACTATTTAAACTATTTTGATTTTGATGACAACTATTCCAATATATGTGTGCTGTTTATTATTTTGGCTGTCACTCATGGTGGCTAGTTTCCCTCTGTTTTGAGATCTGACATTGGAGGGGTGTTCTTCCTCTGACCTTTTGTCCTATGTGAGTTATAATTCAACTTCTGCCTTACTACCAGTGAGAGCTCAGCCTGCCTGGTTTCCCTTATTACTCATTTGAGAAATAAGTACCTAAAGAAAATCAAGCTTTATTTATTTATTTATTTTCCCAGAGACAACAAATTATAATCCTGTAGTGCTGAAAGAATATTTCTCCCTTGACCATGTTTTTAAAATTTTAAATTTATTTTGCCTCTGGAACGAATACCTCGTCACATTATTCATGTGTGCTGTGTTTGGCCTTTTCCTACCCCTCCAGAAGGCCACTGCATGAAAATGTTGGCATCACTGCTCTTTGCTACGGAGTAGGAATGACACTAGCTCTAATTAGATTGCCTTTATTATAGAAACGGACAACCCTAAATGGTTACTTGTGTGTGTTTTTTAAGCAACGGTTTCTCCTACAGAGTGACCTGCCTCATTATCTTATCTAATCGTATCTGAGCTTCTCAGTTCCCACCTCCTCAAGTCACCATCACCTCTTCCTTGGGTTAGAGCTGACCTCTTGACTCCCCTCAGACACTCCTCAAATCTGTTCTTCTTACAAACACTTCAAAAACCAGTTCTTAAAAATATATATTTTTATTTGAGATGACCAGTAAAACCAAGAAGAAACTGAAGGCTTTACCAGGCACTTGTTTAGTCATACAGTAGTCTCAGTCTAAAGAAAAGGTCCTGGGCGGAAAGAATGAAAATTAAAATGGGGGTGAAAAAACATAATGAGGAAGAAGAAAAAGGATAAAGGGTTGCAAGATGCAGGAGAGAGAAAAGATAAAAGGAGAACTGAGAGCTGTTTGGAGAAAACACTATCCATTTTCATCAACTATTCTTTTTTTTTTTTTTTTTTTTTTTTTTTT
>NW_006790311.1:3245406-3247469 GCF_000442215.2 Lipotes vexillifer | reverse complement strand
ATTTTTTTTTTTTTTTTTTTTTTTTTTTTTTTTTTTACTTTTCCATTATGGTTTATTACAAGATATTGAATATAGGTCCCTGTGCTATACAGTAGGACCTTGCTTATCTGTTTTATCTAGCTTGCATCTGCTAGCGTTATTTGGCATCAACTCTTCTTTTAGTTAGAACCCACGAACTGAGCATAGGAATGGTGTGGAAATCACAGGGTGGGAGAAAAGGAAAACCCAATGCCTCTCTTGCTCTAAGCAGGCGCAGGTGTGCTAAATCACATGCAGCCTGGCAGTATATCCCATTAGACCTTGCCTGGGCACAGGCTTTTGGGGCTTGGACAGGGTCCAGTGACAACCCACGAGCACCACAAACCTCCCAGGCTGTGCTGTTTGCTTGAGCGTAAAGCTGTTTGCGAGAGAACAGGAGGGTGTTTGAAACAGCTGAGTTGTTTGGGGCCTGAACTGGCTTCTACTCAGGAAATCTGGGGAGAAAGTAGGTGAGAAAGAGTTGGAGGAAGAAATATACATGTATTGCCTGAAGAGAGAAACAGGACTGAGGCCCTGACACGATCTGATCCCTCTAAGTAAAACCCTATTTGCAAAGCATGCATGGTTTTCAGAATTTACTAAGCTAAAGAAGTGTAGAGTATAGGGTCACACCTACCTGTCATTCTCTGCTGTCTAGACTAGGAGAGGGAAGATGAGGGACTCATGAATAAGAACAGAGATATGGGGGCAAGGGAGGAGAAATAAGAAAGACTTGATTCTTCTATATCTCCAAGTTGCTTCTTCTAACTCTGAGTGGTACAACAATGACCTTTGTTGCACCTCCTCCAATGCAGTACATATTTATCAAACTAAGCATTAATTCCAAATATTACCTGAGGGCAAATCAAGAGTATCATCAGCATATTCCCTGAATAAAGGTTTGTGGTGGAGGGGAGGGGGTCTCATCCAACATTCGTACATTCTTTCTTTTCCTTAAGCATCTAATGGATGTAAATCCTGCCTCATGGAAACGAGAGGCACAGATTCTGAAGCTTCACTGCTTGGGTTCTGTATCCTGGCCCTGCCTTTTACTAGTTCTGCTGTCTTGGATGGGTTACTTAACCTCTCCTTACCACAGTTTCTGCATATGTAAAATGTAAGAATTCATCCTGTTAGTAAATATAAGTTCTCGGAACAATTTCTGGCACATAGTAAGCACCGTGAAGTGTTTGCTATAATAATCATGCCTCCCAACCCTCAATGTCAAGTCAAACCTGGTTCCAAGGACTCATTCACCGAAGTCCTTAAGATATCTAATACAAATCACTTTGGTGGTTTCTTCTTCTTTCCATGGTGGTACAAAGACTCGGGGATTATGCAGTCCAGGTGAGGATAAGCAAGGAGTCATATGGCTGTTAATCCATGCTCATCCCAGTCATCACTCTTCTGCCACACGATGCCCTGGTCAAGCAGGTCAGGGCTCTTCAAGGTCATTGAGTACACAGAGATGCTGGTCATAATCAAGTTCATTATGTGGATCCTTACCACAGCTCTCAAGGACATGATGCTCAGTGCCCAGCCTCCACAACCTCCAGAGAACCGTCCACAAGCTGAGGTCCTGGCGCCTCCAGGTGGTGTACAAGGGAGGACAGGTGTTTGCCATTTTACGTCCCATGGCCTGTCCTTCCCAATGAGCAGTATATCACCTCTGACAAGTCCTTTCTTCCTCTAATAGCACAAGTTTACATCCCTTTCCTCTTTGGGAACATCCATACCAATCCTCTTCATAAGTCTAGGATTAAAGCAATAAGATTCTGTTAACAACCCCATGGGTCTGTGGGAAGCACAGACCTCAGCAACACAAAGTTACCCTCTTAAGATATTTTTGCCTAAACTGTTAGTCAATGGCAGAAAAAAAATACACTACTTATCAATCTTAAATCACTAAAAGTGGGGAAATTACATATTATGTTACTCCTGCTAATGTAGTAAAAGGTAAACAGAAACACCTTTGAAGTATTAATGCCAAAAATATAGTTTCTGTGTTTGGGAATAATGGGATACAGAGAGGACAGGAACACAAC
>NW_006790311.1:3224234-3245396 GCF_000442215.2 Lipotes vexillifer | reverse complement strand
TTTCCCTTAGAGAATGTAGCTTCTAGTTTGGATGTCACAATCTTTAAACTCAGCAGGCATGCCTTAGAATAATGGCATGCAAATACAGAACAATTCTGGCAAGCCACCGTGAGCCATGTTGCTTTTATAACTCATACATCTATTCACCCCCTGTTCTGCTTTACTACCTAAACTGACCCTTGTGATCAGATCTGTGGGCAACAAGATAGACTCATACTTGAGTAGTTTCTTCTCCTATTGGTATTTGTACCCAAAGTCCCTATTAATAGAAACTGAAGCTCTGAGAACAAACCTCTGGGAAGGAATAGACAGGTGTCTACATTTTCATAGGAAATTCACTGAGCTGCAGCCAAGGGAGTTATTCAAAAACCCAGGTTAGGGCACCGCAGTCAGAGCTAGGAACACCAGTGTATCCCAAGAAGACTTTTATTTACATCTGAATACAGTCTCTATCTCTAAAAGAGCTGCCTGACTTGCTTTCAGGCTGCTGTGAATATTTTGGTGGGAAAGTCTGCTTCGAATTCAGGGTAGCAACACACAGCTTCTTGCACCTCCCCTCCTGACACCTACCCAGGAGCCACTGAGAGAGGATTCCTGAAAAAGGGGGCCAGCCAAAACCTTTTAGGCTTTGTTGCTATGGTAAAATGGCCTTTCCTCTCTGCTGCAGATATGGGAAAGGAAATACAAGGAAGTTTAAGAAGATGTAGTTTAAATAGCATTGGATTGATTCCAAATGGCTTCATTTTTGCATAAGAGAGTCCCAAATCAGATCTAAAACATAATCACTGCTATAGTTGTAGGCTTTCCTTCTAGCTATCAGATTCTGCTAATTATACTCCAAAATGTGAGAGAGATTTGCTTTGTTTCTTGAATCAAAGTACCAGTCTTTCCTAAGATCAGGGCTAACCATTTTCAAATTCCTTATGTGAATCAAGGAATTTTCTCTACAGAGGCAATATAGTAGAGTAGTTATGAAAATGGCCTTTGGGTCAGAACAAAAGTTGAGTGAATAAAAATTCTCTGCTGACCTTGAGTAAATTATTTGCTTCTCACTGCTTCACAGGTTTGGATCAGAAGTGTGTTCTAAAGGCTAAATGTTATAATGAATAAAAAATGTTTGGTACAGAGCCTGGTACGTAATGAAGGGTTAATAAGATAATGATCATTATCTCTATGTTGTTGGCTCACATCTAGTAAGTGTATTCCATTCTGAATTGCTAGACTCATCCCCACTCAGGAAAATAAAGTCATGAAGATTTTATTTATTTATGTGTTATTTAGTCAGCCACATGGCTAACATTTGGATCACAGACTTTGCAAATATAATTAAAGCCATGAATCCCCTTCTTCCAAAAGAAGAAATACAGTACCAAGATACACCAATGTTCATAACAGCATTATTCACAATAGCAAAAAGGTGGAAACAAGCCAACTGTCCACCGATGGATAAATGGATAAACAAAAAGTAGTATATACATACAATGGAAAGAAAATACATTCCTTTAAACGGAATGAAATTCTGACACATACTACAGCATAGATGAACCCTGAAGACATTATGCTAAGTGAAATAAGCCAGACACCAAAAGACAGATATATGATTCCACTTACTTGAAGTACCAAGAGTAGCCAAATTCATAGAGACTGAAGGGGAAGGGTGGTTGCCAGGGTCTGGGAGAAGGGGAGAATTTGGAGTTATTGTTTAATGGGTAGAGAGTTTTAACACAGGATGATGAAAACCTTCTGGAGAGAGATGGTGGTCATGCTTGCACAACAATGTGAATGTACTAATTGCCACTGAATTGTACACTTAAAAATGGTTAAAATGGTAAATTTCATGTTATGTGTATTTTTCCACAATTAAAAAATAGTAGTACCAGGGGACACTGGTTTAGTAAGTCTAGAGGAAGATAAATATTTTTAAAGCAGCTTTATTGAGTTATTATTTACGTACATACCATAAAATCCACCCACTTTAAGAGAGAAATTAGTATTTTAGTAAATTTATACAGGTTTGCAACCATTACCATAATCCAATTTTAGAATATTTTCATCACCTGAAAATCTTACTTTGTGTACTCTAGTTGTGCCTTTTCTACAAATTTCATAAAAATTAAATCACACAATATATACTATTTGTGTCTGGCTTCCTTCATTTAGTATGTTTCTGAGGTTCATCCACATTTTTGCATGTATCAGGATTTCATTTTTTTTGTTGACTAGTAGTATTCCATTGTGTGGATAATTGCTTATCCACTCACCAGTTGATGGACACTGGGGTTGTTTCCAGATTTTGGCTATCATGAATAATGCTGCTGTGAACATTCATGAACAATTCTTCAAATGGACATAAGATTTTATGTCTCTTGTGTAGATACCTAGAGTACAGTTGCTAGGTTATAAGGTAAGTGTACATTTAACTGTTTAAGAAACTGTCAAATTATTTTCCAAATTATGTGTACTATAGTTTACATTCCCACCAACAATATATGCAAGTTCTTGCTTTTGATGTTGTTTTGTTTTATTGTTTTCATTCCATTTCAGATTCCATTGGCATCTGATGAGCATCTGTGTTTGTGGGCAGAAAGAGTATATTGAAACCAGTTGATTATGTATTTAGTTGTTACCTAAAATTTTGTGGTCTATGTGTAACCACTGATAAAGAAATTCTTATTGCTCTCACTGTCCTTGTTTTCAAAAGATAACAGAAATTTTGTATTTAATCCTACAAGTTTTTTTTTTTACCTTGCTCTTTTAACCTTTCTCTTGTCCCAGATCCAGGGGGTCTGTAAGTCTGGGTTACACCAACTCATAAGGAAGTGTTTAATAGCTAATGTGCTACTTTTTCAGGATTATCTCGATATTTAGGAATAATTGCAGATTGGGGAAGAACATGTCTAGTTTCAAATTCTGGCTCCACCACTAACCATCTCTGTGTCTTAGGGGACATTATTTAACCTCTCTATGTGACATATTTTTTTAACTTAAAGTGGAGATAGTTATAGTTTTACCTCATAGAGATGTCATGAGAATTGAAAAAGAAAACACATGTAAAATACTTAGAACAGTGTCTCATATATTATACATACTTCATTAGAGGCAGAATCCAGAGATATTGTGGGTTTGGTTCCAGAACATTGCAATAAAGCGAGTCACATGGATTTTTTTTTTGTTTCCCAGTGCATATAAAAGTTATTATATGGCATATTGTAGTCTATTAAGTGTGCAATAATATTATGTCTCAAAAATGTATACACTTTAATTAAAAATACTTTATTGGTGAAAAATGCTAACCACCATCTGAGACTTCAGTGAGTCATAATCATTTTCCTGGAGGGGGGTCCTGTCTCCATGCTGATGGCTGCTGACTAATCAGGGTGGTGAGCACTGAAGGCTGGGGTCACTGTGGCAATTTCTTAAAATAAGACAACAATAAAATTTGCTGCATCAGTTGACTCTTCCTTTTACAAATGATTTCCCTGTAGTCTTTCAAAACTGGAGTCAATCCCCTCAAAGCCTGCCCCTGCTTCATCAACTAAGTTTATGTAATGTTCTAAATCCTTTATTGTCAATTCAACAGTCTTCACAGTATCTTCACTGGGAGTAGATCCCATCTCAAGAAACCCCTTTCTTTGCTCATCCATAAGAAGCAGCTCCTCATCCACGAAAATTTCATCATGAGATTGCAGCAATTAAGTCACACCTTCAGGCTCCACTTCTAATTCTAGTTCTCTTGCTGTTTCCACCATATCTGCAGTTACTTCCTCCACTGAAGCCTTGAACACCTCAAAGTTATCCATAAGGGTTGGAATCAACCTTGTCCAAACTCTTGTTAAAGTTGACATTTCTGACCTCTTCCCATGAATCACGAATGTTCTAATGGCATCTAGAACAATGAAGATCAGAATGCAAGATTTCTTTGGTTCTCTAATTTCTTTGTTCCTTCACCCTAGAGGCACTCGTAACATAATCCTTTATCCTCCTCTGCTACTCCTGCTGCTCTGTCTGCAATACAGACACACAATGCACACACACACATGCACACAGTATGGGATTGTAAGATCTAGTACCTATTCATTGGAAGGATGCAGGTGGGATAAAAATTCAATGGAAAAAGAGAAATGTTTTAATGATGCAGATTAATAAATGAGGATATTAGGTAAGGATAATTTTGAGCTTAATTTCACAAGATAAGTAAAGATTTATAGTATGTGCAGGTTTATATAAAATGATGGGACAAAGCTGTGGATGACTATGCTTCCCACCCCCTCCTCAGGTGGTCACTATAGTCAATCTAGGCTCCAAAGACAGCAGAGAAAATCACCACCTGTTATGGAACAATTCTTTGTAGCCTTACTCTCAGTAGAACTCACAGGAATTCAGGGATTTAAAAAATTTAAAAGTCCAACCATCTCCCTTTACTAATGAAAAATACTGAGGTCTAGCGAAGCTAACTGATAATTTTGAAAAGACTGATTTTAGCAGAACTAGGGCTAGAATGCTGAAGAACATTCTTTCTACTAAACCATGCTAGGTCAGCCAATCTTAGCCTCTTTAAACCAGAAGGAATGGTCATGAGAAAGGAAATAAGCAGCTGTAATTTTCTTTCCTATATCAGTCTGACGCTTGTATTTCATCAGCTCATGAGCTCTCTAAGAGTAAGGGCCATACTTTCATTTAGGGGACAAGTTCTCTTGTCCCCACTGGAACCCAGTTCTGATATTGCACCCTAATAGGACTGTGGCACCCCCTTCATGCACACACTGCAAACATTAGGCAGCCTTAACTTCTGACCTCCTTTCATTCCACCCTCCTTTTAGGAGCACCTGCAAAAAGCCTCATCCCCCTCACTATCCCATCCTATTATCCCCAGCCTCTAGCTCCTGAAGATCCTGGTGGGAGGTTCATGACTAGGTCAACAGCAATAAGAGCAGCCATTTCTCTGAGGCCCAGCCCAATTCTAGTTCTTCTGGGCTTTGTACCAGAGTATCTCTTGGTTAATGGCTTCAGTGAGAACCCAGTGTGACTGAGTAACAGGGAGGGATGAAAGACTTAAGTCTTGACATGAAAATTTCCTCCAAGATAGACATTACATGGAGATATTAAAAATACAAGGATACATAGTCTGAAAATACAAATGTATTATCCAAACACTAAAGCAAAGTAATTGACAGGATGAATGCCAAGGGTTGTTTAGACTTCTCGTGGCTCTACAACTATATTCCAGATCTATCATTCTCTTACATTATCATCAATTTGGGAGTGCAAATCCTTCTAGTCCAAATCTGGGTTCATAACACTACACAGAAGAAATAAATACAGAATAAGGAACTATATATAGTTAGCATTTATGAAGCACTTAAAATTTGCCAGACACTCTTCTAAATCTTTTACCTGGAGTACCTCATGTATCCTTCATAACAGTCCAAGATAAGGCAGTTTTGTTATCTCTATTTTACAGATGACAAATCTGAAGTTAGGTAGTAAGTGGTACAGTGAAGCATGAGCCCAGGATGCCTGGTTCTAGAGCCGGTGCTTTTATAACCACAATATCATTGGTGCACATAATATACCTTAAATGTTATTCATAGTACTTGAATTTCTATAATCAGTGCAAGTCTTGCCTCTGCTTTCTGTCTTCTTCATTCTTTTTGCTATTCTATCTCTGACATATTTCCTCTTTCATTTTTTTTCCCTTCTGTGCCTTACCACTACTGTGATATCAGTAGACATACTTTAATCTTGGGCTTATAGGCAACTGACCCTTGCCTGAGTGCAATGTTGGCTGTCTTTTTTGAGATCTGTATGTTAGACGTTTCTCTGTCCAACCTTTCATATATATTTCTTCATCTGTTTCCTCCTTTCCTCCATTCCTTCCTTCCTTCATCAAACTATCAAGTTAAACTATATGCAAAACTGATCTAGATCAGTGGTTCATATGGGGTTAATTTTTGCTAGTGCTTACCCCACCCCAAGAAAGAACACTTTGAAATATCTGAAAACCTTTTTAGTTGTAACAAATAGATAGGTCAGAGAGAGTGTTTTACTGGCATGTAGTGGGTAGAGACCAGGGGGGCTGCTAAAGATTCTACACTTAACTCAAGAGCCAACCAAAACCAAAGAATTACCGGTCCAAAATGTCAGTAGTACCGTTGTTGAGAAACACATAACAAGATGGAGAATAAGCAAAGATGTCACGAACAGTTCATTGTCTAGAGGAAGGAAAGATAGACAACAAAAATATGACAATAGTACATATGGTTAATTGCTGCAATTAAAATATGTTAAAGTTAGGAGGTACAGAGGAAATAAGTGTGAGAATAAAGGAGATTGACTAAGAAGGCTTCACATACTAAGAAGGCATACTTCACATACTAAGAAGGCATATACTAATACAACTGGGTCCTAAAAGTTCAATAGAATTTTCCCGTGGTGACAGAAGGAAGAACTCTGGCAATAGAAAGAATGAGGGATAAGCACAGTCATTTGGGGGAAACTCTCAATAATTTAGGTTGCTGGAGAATATATTACAAAGACTTTAGGTTCCACATTACAAGTTTACCCTTTATTTTATAGACAGCAGAGAATCATCCCAGGGCTTAAACAGATATGCAGAATCAGATGTGCTCTGTGGATATTACAGTTCACAATGTAGACTCTGGCTTCTGTGAAGAAGAGACAGAATGCAATACTAGCGAGGAAGATATAACTAGAGCCTGGGAACAAAACATTGAGGACATCAACCATGACAGTGGGATCTGGGATAGAGAAAGTGAGTGAAAATAAGAGAAGCTTAACAGACAGACCCAACAGTATTTAATAACTAACATGTAGATATTGAGAAAAAGTAATTGAGAAAGCTCCCTAGGTTCTGGCTTAAGCAGTTATGCAGAAACCATGCAATGCAATATAAAGGGAGGAGCTGGGGTTTATGGGGTAGTGGATGGAAAGCATATTTGAATTTTTAAATTAAGTGTATTAAGTTTGTGGAAAGTGTGAGCCATAGAAATTGAGGCATTCAGGAAGCTGTTGGTTAAGCCTGGAGCACAAAGGAGAGGTGGACATTGCATAGACAGGTGGAGAATAGGGGGAGATGGAACTGGGACATAGGGAGCTCCCTGAAGGGGGCAGTCAGCACTTCACTACTCAGTGTTGAAGGAAGGAAAGCAAAGCAAGCTCAGACCTAAGTGACTTTGGTAGCTATGGCTTTCCATTCTGATGGTGATGCTCCAATAGCAGGAGTTTTCAGAAAGTAAAAGATGCTGAGTCAGGCTGGGAGATAGCATTAAGGTTCTGATTATGGGTGAAGAGTCAAGTGACAAGAACTAGACCCATGACTCAGGCCTAGACAAGCAGGTTGTTTTGAGAAAGAACTCTGGGCTCAGCAGGAACTGAACAGAAGGACAACAGACCAAGATAGATGAGCAGTCTGGGCTAAAAAGTTAAGGTTGATTGTATACACAAATAGTGGGGCTCCAGCAATAAAACCAGCCCTAGAACCACCAGCTGATAGGTTGGCGAGTATTCCTTGCCTTGTGGATAATGGACTCAGGTAGTGGGCAGAGCTGAATCTCTAAGAAGACAGCTTTGGGGCAAACAGCTAACAGGTCTGGGAAGGCAGGGCTAGCACATGTCACCCAGCCAAACCACGTGGAATCTGAAGTTCAACCTGCATCAGAAGAGAGCTTTTCAGAGAGGGTCCCCTTCCATTATGTCTCACGCTTGTTATATAGATTTTGTAACTTAGTGTCACTAGTACCTCCGTGCCTTTTGATCTGCCTTGTGAAACTGCATAACTCCTACAGGGTACCAGCTCAAGATTCATCTTAAATGAATCTATCTCCGACAACCCTGGGAAAATTCAATCACTCTGTTCAGAGGGGACCCCAAATATAATTTTCCCATTATGTTATTATAAATGTGTTCTCCTGAATTACAATTATTAATTTAAATGGCATGCTGTATTTTTCTTGATATTCCTGGTGCCTTGGGTGTAGTGAGAAATCAATACATATTAGTTGGTTAAAAATAACAATAATGATGTTCTCTTAATCTGTGTGTTGATTTGTGTGTCCTTGCCATTGAGTTTATTTCTTAATCACTGGTCTGTCCCTTTTTCTTAAATTTGTTATTCATAGACATACACACACACACACACAAATTTGTGTTTATTTAACAATGAAAAACATTCCATCTCTATGAGGCTGGTACTTTCCTGTTTTAATAAGCTGTCTCATAACCATCATCCTAATATTATTTGACTGGTGCATTTGGGGGATAAAAAATGTTTAAGCTGAAATTCTCAAATTATATTTGGCAGAATATGACATGTTTTCCCTCTCTTAGCACCAAACTATAAAGAAAAATACCTGATCAAATTTCTAAAATAATGTAAGTGTTTTAAAAATGATGTAGAAGAGTGGTCTCAGCTTGAGCCTGAGCTGTACCCACCACTGGGACTCAGGTATGTTTGGATTTGACTGGCAAATTAGTGGGACAGGCAGGGCTCTGGCATCTCACTGAATGTGAGAAAGGAGCCTACGGGAGGAAGGATAGGTGTGAAATGTCCAGAGGACTGAGTTCCCTGGACCAGAATTAGCGGCTACTAGTTGAGCCCTATAGGAGACAAGGTGAAGGTATAAGTTGTTTGCACAATGTCATGGTCTCCTGCAGGCTCTAGAGCACAACAAATTCTGCATCAACACTCTGGTGATACAGTCTAGGAGAGGAGCTTCTACTGAAATCTGTGCAAAATCCAACATAGGCTTGATGAAGTAAGAGCTCTACTCTGGCATCAAGCGGGCGTACAGATTTTCTGGCATGGATAGAGATGCTCTGTGGTGGGCACTTTTAGAGGGGCAGGAGTGTGGCTTTCTGCACTGGCTTACCAGGAAGCAGACACTGAAGGGGGTACTGAGGCAGGAGAGGAAGAATCTCACTGATACCGTGTGGCCATTGTAGCCCAAGAGATTGTTTGCAAGCACAGGTGACAACCCTCTAAGTCACTCCTGGAAATGACTGGATTAGATTTTGAAGGCTTTTGGAGATTTTGTGGGAGCAGGTGGGAGATGGCATTTACGCAGCTATTACTACTGAGTCTTTACTAATTATAATCACAGCTGGAAAAGCCTGTAGAAATATACATTAAATTATTTGATATAGCTGCATTTAGATTCTAATCTATTAATAAGTGATAGGTTAGTTTTCTCCCTCACTTAAACAATCTGTTCACTTATATTTTTATTTTTTCCACTTACAATTCTATTTTTTTCACTTATGTTTTTTTTTTTCTTCCCTAGATGTTTTTAAATGGGTATTTGGAAATATTTATCCATTTATTCAGTAAATACCTTTTCATAATCTATGAGACATAATGGGTAATTTATAGGAATCCAGATCAGGCAGGTATGGGCTTGAATTCTGTCCTTGCTACTTGCTAATTGGGTGACCATAGTCAAATTTCTTAAACAATCTGTACCTTAGTTTCCTCATGGGAAAAACACACACGCAGGCACCTACACACAGCTATACCTTATTGAGTTGTTGGGAAAATATACGTAAGATATTTCAACATCTGACATAGAGTAGGTGCTCATCAGTGTCATAATTATGTCATAATTATAATTATTACCACCCTCAACATTATCAACTATTCTGTGCATGGCATCATGTTATGCCCTGTCAGGAAAAAACACCTCCCAGTCATTGTCAAGGAACTCTAGTCCTCTTTTTACCTGGTTAAGTCTTTTTTTTTTTTTCTGGAACAATCACGTTGTCATTGAAAGATGGGCTTTCTATCTATGATTCTTCTCTTCAGGTCAATCCTTCCTCCTTGGCATTTGTGAATGAAGAACAGAGCCTTCCTTGCTAGTCTCTTTGGTCAGTAAAGTAGGGACTATATGGTTGTGCTTTTTCTTCAGTTGGTTGTATTTCCTCTCGTTAATGTTTTCCTTGATTCCACTGGGGAAAATGCTGATAGAGTTGGAGAAAAGAAAAGCCTAGAAAGAGTGACTGGTCTGTGCTTTCTCACCAGCTGTGTGCAGCGGAGGATCTTTTCCCCTCTAGTGTTCTCCAGTTCTCACCTGGGACATGTTCAGGACATCATTCTGGTTTTAGGGAAAAGATACGCATGAATTAATTTTTAATTACACTTATGAAGGAATTGGTCAAATAATCAAAAAGGAAGAGTAAAGAAATAGAGGGCTGTACATGCAATAGGATCTCCAACTTCTGGAATTTGCTAATTCATCTTTGTGGCTTCCCTGTGATAGGAAACTGAGGCAAGAGGTGGAGGGTGAGTTAACCAGGGTCAGTTATAGTGAAATTCTTGCAGAGTCAGGAGCAGAAGTCAGACCTTCTGAGCAGCAAGTCCTGGACCCCATCACTTGGACCATCACTGTCAGCAGCTCTGGTCCAAGAGCGCTCAGGAGGCAGCTGACTGATGCAGGAGAAACAGGGTAACATGTTGTCTGACGAGTCACTGTGGCAGACTTATAACCACTTTTTCATCAGATAAATCTGTTCTTTTCCACTCAAATAGCATAGGAAGTCAGGGAATCAAATGAGAGGAGCCGTAGCTCTTTTCAGAGAAAGAAGAAAGGGTGAGACGTGGAGGGAGTGAACACTGACTCTGCATTCTTTTCATATTTACCCCTTGAAATGCTCCCTAGAGCAAAACCAAATCCAGGCACTTTAACATATGTTATTTTGCCCGATGCTCACAAAATCCATCAGCTGAATCTTACATTAATTTTACAGCTGTGGAAACTCAAGCGAAGAGAGGTGAAATGATTTCCCAGTATCACACATGAGAAGGTGAGAAAGAATTGAGTCCATATCTTCTGACTTACCTTTTCTTTTACTCTGTAACTGTAGTTTCTAATAATTTCATGAAATGTCACAAAATATCTTCTAATTTTCTCTAAATATTTCATGAGATTCTTTACTCCAATTTATAATAGTTATCACCTTTCCTGAATTCCTAAGCTCTCATTATTTAAATAGCTTGAGATTTCAATAATATTTTGTCTGGCCAATGAGAATAGAAGTACCCAGGGCAGGAGCTGTGCTCAGGATTCCCTTCTGTCTTTCAAAATACCATGGGCATGTATTGATTCACAATAGGTGTTCAATAAACATTTGTTGAATCAAGGAATTCTTTCAGATACTTGTTTATTTTGTTCCTTATTGTCCTTGTGTCTCTCATTTTGAGCAATTTTCCTGTGTTAAACACTATGCTTAGCACAATTCACCCATTTTTTCATTCAGATGCAATTATTATCTTCCTTTTTTTGTTAAGGAAGCTGAGGATATGGGGTTCCTTTTCATAAAGTCACAAAGTTGGAGCCTTCATCAGCCTGATCTCAGGGGCCAACCTCTTAATCACGACAGTATTTTGCCTCAAGACCACCTATCTGTGTGGTAATGGGACCTGACCCCAAGAGTGCTGGCTTCTTGTTTGTCAGAGTCATTATTAGACCCTCCACCAGGGGAAATTAACCAGTCAAAAAGCTGTTCATTCCCTCCCAATGAGCTCCCTCCACCTGGACTAACATGGTAGCTCCCCAGGGTCACTTTCTACTCTGGCATACATGCTGCAAGTAAAAAATATGGGGAATCAAACTCCAACATTAGTGCCATAAACACTCCACCTAATCACCCTCCTAAAATCAGCAGACCGAATCCCCAGAATGCTAAATTCTTCTCTTCATTCCCCTCTGCCTCTTCTGAGGCTTTCATTTGAGCCTTTCCCTCCCAACTCAAACCATATATGTAAGGATGGCATTATGTTTCTTCATAGCTAATAGCTAGACTATGAAATCATTCAGCAAGCAACTCCCAAGCCATGGGAATCCGTCGTAACAAATTTCCTTCATTTTTATAACCCTGAAGATAGAAGAGGGGCCAGGAGGTGGATGAAGGAGAGGGATATTGCCAGGTATTTTTAACTTTGTCCCTGGGTAGTTGAAGTGAGAGCAGCTCAGGTCAGATTAGAAGCAAGATCTCCTTGGGAAGGCTGGGGCATAACAGGGGCCTGGTCGACCCATATTGGATTGATTATGAAGCAGGAAGTGAAATCTGACATGGCTGACACTTAACACCTTCACACGCATCCTGTCTCCTAGACGATGAGAATAAAGATATTGTATTTTCAGCAGCACTGACATTTTTATACCTCTTAACGAAAGGGGAAACAACTCTTTGGGCTGGGTTGAAAGGATAAGGAAGCAGAGAACGCCTTCAACAGCCTTTGGGAAGATAGGTGATGCGAGTAGGAAGTTGTATACGGAAGGAAACATCAACTCCTATATTTTGGGTGAATAAAGCAAACGAGTTTGCCTCAGAATGGTTTGGGTGAGAGCAAAAAAAAAAAAAAAAAAAATGAAATAGCAAGTCAAAATAGAGAAATCCAATACTGATTTCTTTATCACCTGAAATAGCTGAAACTTTTTTCAATGTTTTCACTCCCAGTGTATTCAACAATTTCCAGAACTGAAAACATTTTCAAAATTGCATTAACTGTTTAAGGCTACTTGAGGATACATGCAATTGAAGCACAACTGTAAGTGTCTAGATCAACAGCACATCCTGACTTGATAAACTGACAACCACTTATAATAACACAGTCTGGAAATTTGAACAGACCCCCAGAATCACCCCTTTCGGCAACACCTGCCCCCGCTCTAAGAGCTTTTCCTTCTGAACATCTGAAGGCAGGCAGGGAATTATTTCTACCAGCTCTAGCAAAGAGATACATCTACTTCCCTCAGTAACCATTTTCCATATGCATAACAGCAGGAAATTATTTTTTTTTATTCCAAACTTAAATCTCTCTTGTTGTAATTTATGACCGTTTCTTCATATTTCATATCGGGTGAAAGTGGGGAAGAGCCAGCCCACTACTATTTCTTTCATGGTAAGATGTGTGCTTGATTCAGTAGCACCATCCATTCTACTGTCTCCAGAGGGCTGGATGGGCAGGCCTTTATCTATAAAGAGGAGCTACAGCCCCCATATATGATGGGGCTCAGTACATCACTGGGGTGGTGAGACAGGGGTGGTACTATAGGAAACACCATCAAGTATGATATCAACAGCAGTAATAGCTATGATGACGTGTGGCACCACAACAACATTTCATAATGTTTAGGGTATTTTCACATAAATCATCTCATTTGACAGCCATTTTAATTCTTACTTAAAAAAAAAATACTTTTACTTTATGTGCAACTCTTGCCTCACCATCACAATAGCCCATTAAAATTTCCAGAGAGAAAATAGAAATTTCTTGAGACTCTCTAATATCTTTTTTAATAGATTTCATTCTTCTCTTCTCCAAAGTAGGTTATCCTCATAACCTCATATTCTACTTTCAGTTCTTTTCTGTGCTCTTTTCTACATTTGTATGATTCCCATGAAGTGATTCTCTTTTTCTTCTTTCCACTTTCATTTTGTAAGATTGCATAATTCTTTTTGTAACTGTTGTTTTCCTGCTTTATATCCATTAAACCTGCCCCACATCTCCCTCACAAACTTCCGCACCACACACACACACACACACACACACACACACACACACACACACCAAAAAACAAACAAACAAAAAAAACAATAGCAAAAGGATTTGGTTTTGGTTATCTGGATCAAAAATTTCTTATTTTTCACCAGAGAGTACATGTGATGGGTTCTGCTTCTCCTCATTATTATTAAGAAGGTACTCTTTTTCTTTTTTTGCTGTGGTTATTCCTACCACTCCTGTGTGCCTGCGCTTGCTTGTGTGCGCATGAATGTGTGGGAACTCCCTCCTAAGCTCACCTTACTATGCTACAGAGACATAGCATGGGTCCCCACTTGGTGGAAAGTATTTGAATGCATTATTTAAGATAACTGGCATTAGGAATTTGATCAGTTTTAACTTAGTTTTTGGTTGAGTTAACAGCTACATTGTGGGAAGTTCATAGGATTTGGAGTCAAAAAGACAAAAAGATTTAGGTCAAAAAGACCTACCCCTAACTGTGGGACCTTGGGTAAGGCTCTAGGGCTCCCTGGGCATCTGTCTCTTTCAGCAGCAACATAAAAACTGTTCTCTGTGCAACTTTACTCATTATTGGTTCATCTGATATATATATATATATATATATATTTCTATTTAACCTTTGCACATGGAATTCTAGTCGTTTTATAACACCTATGACACACAGTATTTCTGCATTGTCTTGGAAAGGAATTGTTTGATCAATCAGATCTTTATAAATAAGTACCCTTGATTTCTTGCTTTGGGGTTATTCTATATTACCTCTGTAATTAAAAAAAAAAAAACCTTCTCCTTGCCCCTCTGTGCCCTGGCTGCATTGTCTGTCACTTCCATTATTCTGTTCCGGCTTCATGGCAAGTTTCCTGGGCCAGCTTTCTAACAGGAATTTACAAAGCTTATTGATCCTCACTTTACAGTATCATTCTCTTGCTTCTCTCAAAAAAAGTCCCTAATGGCTTCTTTCCTCCTTTATACTAATTGTTTTTGTCTTTCTCCCAGTTGCTATTAGCAGCCAAAGGTAAATCCCGTCCCCCTTGTAACAGAGCAGCCTCTGCATTGAGAATGGCCAGCTCTTCTCCAGGAATTTCTCCCCACCACTTAGTTTCTAAGCTGCCATGGCTATGGCTACATTATTTTACTCTTCCTTCTTTGATTAATAACCATATTGTGTTCAGCTGTTGTTTACCTTGATTTTTTTCTCCTTCTCTTGAAGGAGTTCAACACAAAAGCTCCACATCACCTCTCCTTCAGGCAGCCTTCCCTGGCTATCTTGTCTCCAAAGCCCCTCACCACCACCCCTTCTCCCTCACTCCTAGAGGGCTGGAGTTGGAGCTTTGATTCTTCCTTAAACTCTTCATCATTCATTGCTTTCATCCTGTCTTCATGAACCTCTTCCATTTTTGGTCTTTACACACACACACACACACACACACACACACACACACACCAAAAAACAAACAAACAAAAAAAACAATAGCAAAAGGATTTGGTTTTGGTTATCTGGATCAAAAATTTCTTATTTTTCACCAGAGAGTACATGTGATGGGTTCTGCTTCTCCTCATTATTATTAAGAAGGTACTCTTTTTCTTTTTTTGCTGTGGTTATTCCTACCACTCCTGTGTGCCTGCGCTTGCTTGTGTGCGCATGAATGTGTGGGAACTCCCTCCTAAGCTCACCTTACTATGCTACAGAGACATAGCATGGGTCCCCACTTGGTGGAAAGTATTTGAATGCATTATTTAAGATAACTGGCATTAGGAATTTGATCAGTTTTAACTTAGTTTTTGGTTGAGTTAACAGCTACATTGTGGGAAGTTCATAGGATTTGGAGTCAAAAAGACAAAAAGATTTAGGTCAAAAAGACCTACCCCTAACTGTGGGACCTTGGGTAAGGCTCTAGGGCTCCCTGGGCATCTGTCTCTTTCAGCAGCAACATAAAAACTGTTCTCTGTGCAACTTTACTCATTATTGGTTCATCTGATATATATATATATATATATATATTTCTATTTAACCTTTGCACATGGAATTCTAGTCGTTTTATAACACCTATGACACACAGTATTTCTGCATTGTCTTGGAAAGGAATTGTTTGATCAATCAGATCTTTATAAATAAGTACCCTTGATTTCTTGCTTTGGGGTTATTCTATATTACCTCTGTAATTAAAAAAAAAAAAACCTTCTCCTTGCCCCTCTGTGCCCTGGCTGCATTGTCTGTCACTTCCATTATTCTGTTCCGGCTTCATGGCAAGTTTCCTGGGCCAGCTTTCTAACAGGAATTTACAAAGCTTATTGATCCTCACTTTACAGTATCATTCTCTTGCTTCTCTCAAAAAAAGTCCCTAATGGCTTCTTTCCTCCTTTATACTAATTGTTTTTGTCTTTCTCCCAGTTGCTATTAGCAGCCAAAGGTAAATCCCGTCCCCCTTGTAACAGAGCAGCCTCTGCATTGAGAATGGCCAGCTCTTCTCCAGGAATTTCTCCCCACCACTTAGTTTCTAAGCTGCCATGGCTATGGCTACATTATTTTACTCTTCCTTCTTTGATTAATAACCATATTGTGTTCAGCTGTTGTTTACCTTGATTTTTTTCTCCTTCTCTTGAAGGAGTTCAACACAAAAGCTCCACATCACCTCTCCTTCAGGCAGCCTTCCCTGGCTATCTTGTCTCCAAAGCCCCTCACCACCACCCCTTCTCCCTCACTCCTAGAGGGCTGGAGTTGGAGCTTTGATTCTTCCTTAAACTCTTCATCATTCATTGCTTTCATCCTGTCTTCATGAACCTCTTCCATTTTTGGTCTTTGTTTTCTGCTATTTCTGCTCAAATTTCCGCACCTTTTTTTTTTCCTGTTCAAGAAATCTATTACATTATTCCACAGCTGGAAATATCTATTCACCTCTTTAAAGCTGGTGGCTTTATATTTTTTTCCTTCAAAGCTTTCTCTCCCTCCCTCCCTCATTCCCTCCTTCCTTCCTTTCTTTCTAAATGTTCATTGCTTTCTGAAATTTTGGAAGGAGTACAGGGCATTCCTTATTTCTCTTATAGTTTGAATTTGTTCTTGTTTTAACAAGAACTTGCTCACCTTTCGTGTACTTCTGTCAATTTGTTCATGCCTGAGAAATTTAATTTAGCCTTTACCAAAGCTTGACTAAAGCAGGTACTATTATTCATTTAACACTCCTCAAACTCCACCTCTGTGTCCATAAGTCCAATCTAGTCTGTTTCTCCACTTTTCTTGGTCAGTGTATGTCATTGTTGGGTCATTTTCACAAGCAGCCAGCCCATTCTTACCAGGTGTGTTAGAAATTCACTGACAATACCATTTTTCTTGCCGTGTGTAAGATTTATAATATACATAACAATAACTATTATCAATACTATTTTTCAGATAAAAGTAATATTTAATGAGAATTTGTAGTGTTAAGCATTATACTAGATATTTTCTCACATTAACTCTTTTTATAGCTGTAAAATATATTTTGAGGCAGGTAAGTAGCCAAACAATTTTATAGGGGTTTTTTTTTTTTTGTAGATATAGATTTTTATAGATAGAAACAAAGGATTGACAAGGGTCATTACTATTGAGCAGCAGAATCAAAGTTCAAATGTATGTCTCCCAATTCCTCCTATGTCACACAAGTCATTTTTTACCTTAACTTTTTTTGTCATTAAAAAAGGTCATGAAGTCATGAACACACTGAGAAATGGAGACAATAATCCACATAATTGATTAAACATGAATGTTTTACCCTATTTCAGAATTGTCATTAGTTGTAGTGCTGTTATGTGTTGTAGCAGTAACAGTAGTAGTATTTTACATAAATGAAATATTAAAATTGCAGTTGAAGACCTCTGTGCACTCCAGTTCAACCCTCTTATACTGAATTTGGTGAATTATTATTATTCTCAACCAATAAAGCAAAGATATAGTGTTGTGCTGAAGGAAGCATTTAGTGTTTATTGAATGATTTTATTTGTGTTTTTGTTTGTCTTGCTTTATGTTCCTAAGGATCGTGTGTTTTAATTGGTGTCTTATTACATTTCTCTCTGCAGCATTCAGAGATGGCTGAGGCCGGGGGCATGTGTGGAAGTTAAGGATTGCTCTACTCAATACACTGGTAGAGATGGGAAGTCCTGCAGTTCCCAGAAGCTGGAGAGCCATTTGCATTTCATAGTGCTACTCATGTCATTCCTTATTTAACTTTTGTGATTTTCTCATTTTTGAAGAATGGGATAAACTGGTTAGCTTCTTTGAGTTGAGTTTGAGGAGCTCTTAATTATTTATTGAACCCACTTTCAATGAACTAAGTGTAATTGTAAATGTGGCTTTTGTTTTTCCAACTTATGACTAAAGTGAAATTAATGGAAGAGTTGGTACCCTATTCCTAACTATGGAATTGGGTCTGGGGAGAAATAGAGTATGTGTTGTGTATTATTAGAATGCCTGTGGACAGGGCTAACTGAGACCATCCCCAGATGTGCTAGTAACTGAGGACTAGATGATTATGTTTCTAAAAGCCATGGACCTGAGCTCTTGTATTTCAGAAGACTGATGGAGAACTTACCCAGTAAGGGTTTCTATAATTTATGAAGGATATTGGGAATTTCAATAAAAGGAAAACATTTTCACAAAACTAATATTACAGCAAAGCATCAACAAATAGTATCTTTGTTACAGTAAAGCTAATTATTATTGTATGCCTACTTGGATCAGACACAGTGGAAACTACTTTGAATATATCTCCTCATATAATCCTCATAATTGCCCTATTAAGTATTCTTAGTCTCATGCTATAAATAAGGCAACTGAGGCTTAGAGAGTTTAAGCAATTTGTACAAAGCACCCAGTTATTAGCAAATAGAAAAAAGTCTGTCTAATTCTGGTAATAGGAGCTGAACTTTCTCCCTGCAGAGGCTGTCAAATCATAGAACTTAATGTATAAAAGTTATCCAGCAAAGTAGGAAAAAATTAAATGAAAAAGTGAAAGATTTGTTGGCTCCTTTATGTGTTTCTACAGCAAACACTGCATATCAGCCATCCTGTCCCACTTATATTGAATTTTCAGTCATTTGACCTTTTATCTGTTTTGTTATCACATCACATCATTTTAGTCTTGTACAGCGCTAACTACTAATAAAGGGAAGTTCAGAATAAAACATTTTTTTCCTCTAGCTTAGCAGTTCCCAAGCTTCATGGAACTACATAGCATGTTCTTTATTTTTGCACAACACACCTCTTCCCAAAGGAGTAATGTGAATGTTTGTTTTTGTCTTCCAAATAAAAGATAATAGTGATTACAAAATGAATACTGTTTCAAGAATGTCCTTATGCTCTTAGGATATTGAAGACAACAGGTAGAGTTAGTCTCTGCTAGCACAATGCCTGGTACATAGTAAATCATCAATCAATGCTATTTAATATAATTATTATCTTTAGTAAAAGAAATCATGACAAACATAGCTGCAATAGTGCAAGCATGAGATATATGGAGACAAAAACCCATAATGACAAAACTTTGACTTTTGATCTAGTTATCTTGGCACAAAAAAAATGACTAGTTTTGAGTATATGGCAAATTTTTTCTTAGGTGAAAAAACTAGTTTAATATTTGCAACATGGAATTTCTAGTAGAAATTACACTAACCAGGTTCTTATTTATTTCTGTTCTAAAAGATAACCGTTCATGAAATGAAGGAAGAACTTCTGCTTTCATAAGAACTTATATTACATGAAAATATTGCCTGAGGCTCAGATCCTGTGAACAGTCATTTTCATAGGACTTACCTAGAATTTTCACACACGTTTTTCTAGCCTTTAAAATGCTCTAATAGGGTAGCTGTAGCAATTTACAGACAGGGAAACTGAGCAGAGGTTAGGTGAGTTACTCAAGGGCATGGAACAAACAGCTCACATTTTCCATCTCCAAATAAGGGTGTTTTGAAAATTCAACCTCCCATCTGTGGGTGTGGAGCACATTACCAGCACTAATTACCATAATAAACTGTGGGAAATCCAATTCAGAACAATGAATTATTAGGCTTGGATAACAAACAATTAATCACTACCAAATTAATAAATACGTAACATTTGTGTTTTAATTGTTTGACTAGAGTTTCGCTTGTGTGCTTGGCCAAGGCAATGTACCAGGCATTGTGCTAGTAGAGACAAACTCCACTTGCTGTCTTCAATATCCTAACAGTGAAGTTCAGATCACCTGCTGTGGGGAGTGTAATAGACTAACCACTCTATCTGCTGATATTTTGGACCTCCCACTGTGGTCTCTATGCTCTTGATGAACTAGTTTTTTAATATGCAAAACAAAACTATAATTTAAGGGTTATGACTTACATAGTATTATTGTAATACATGCTATTTTTTCCAGAAATTGAGCTATCATAATTGTTTTGGTGTTTGTGTGTATAGGATGTGCCTAGCATTACATGTTGCATTTTACTGCAAATTTCCATCAAGACCGTAGCTGAAAATTGTGTTCATCCATCACAACATTAAATCCCACAAAGGTTTATTTTATCCAAAACACTTTCTCCCTCATCTAAATTAAAATCATCTAAAGATAAATATACCCAGGACATTGATTTGGGCTGAATAGAATTTTATCA
Organism: Lipotes vexillifer; assembly: GCF_000442215.2. Lineage (NCBI taxonomy): Eukaryota > Metazoa > Chordata > Mammalia > Artiodactyla > Lipotidae > Lipotes > Lipotes vexillifer. The sequence continues at coordinate 3,225,238 of NW_006790311.1, read as the reverse complement.
CACCCGATTTTACAGAGCAGAAAATGTGGGGTGTAAGAAGGGATTTGAACCAAGGTGGTTCAGTTCTTAACCACTCTGCATTATTACCTCCCAAAGTCTTGCCAATCAGTTAAGCAGCAAGATTGTAAGGAATAAGATGGGAAGTTACAAGACAAGAAAACTTTGGTTTCAAATTCTGACAGAGAAGATTTTCAATATAAAATTCTTTACCCAGACAAAAGATCAGATGTGGTGATAAATAAGTCAGGTATGCTGAGATTGAAAAATCAACTTATTACCACCTTTTCTCAGGATGATATTAAAACAAACAAAAAAAGATTTTCAACAAAATTTAAAGTAAAAAGGAAACAGGAAGAGGGTGTTACATCCAGCAAACTGGCCATCCAACACAGGTGGTCATTAAAAGGAACATTCAGGATGGTAGCTGTGTAGATCTAGAAACAAAACAGTATGGACTAGAACAGAAGGACCAGAACCGATATCTTTGGGAGTTTGTCAGAAAAAAAGAGATGTATTTGAGTACATGGAAAATAATATTGATAGGCCTGTAGGAGAAAGAGTGGAACTCTTGAAAAGATATCAGTTAGTTTGTTCATAGAGAACTAAACAAATGAAAAATTATGGTAGTGATGAACTCCAAAAACAGTAACAACAATAACAACAGCAAAAGGTTTATAAGAAAGGAGGGACACAACAGTGAACAATATTTGGAAGGTTCTAAGAATATAAGCTATTAATTTACTTAAACGTTGTGATATAATTTTGTTGGAAAGCTGGGAGTAGGTGAATTTAGGATGACTGGTGTGGAAAAGCTAAATCCTTGTCTCCAATGGCAGGTTGTCAATACACAAGGCTTAAAATTAAAAACAATACTGAAGGCTAGTAGAATCACATGCTGTTCAGAGATATGGAAGCATCGGTCATGTGAAATAGCTAGAAGAGTTGAGTAGTTGATTTTGGGATAAAAAAATCTGAGGAATGGGTTGGGGTAGGATACTCTTTCC
>NW_006790311.1:3213943-3224223 GCF_000442215.2 Lipotes vexillifer | reverse complement strand
TCTTTCCCTTTAAGACTTTAAGAATTATTTGACATTAAAAACTGTTTACAGTTATTACTGATATAACATTAAAATTATGTAAAATTTAAAAATAAAAATACTTTTGCTACATGTTTCCCAATATATCAAGGAAGATTCTGGAGCAGGAACAGAACTGGGGAGAAGAGAGAGCTGTCTTTCCCTTGGACCCTAGAAGTGAGTCTTCTATACCTTTGCCTCAGAACTGTTAAGGTCAAGGTGGACAGACTCTGGAGGAAGGAATGTGACACATGAGTTTGAAACGTTGGTTTTTGGTCCTCAGATCATGAGCCATGAAGAGAAGGTCACCAAAGGTTTTTTTGTTTTTGTTTTGTTTTGTTTTGTTTTTTGCTGCTCCCATCAATGCAGGCACAGACCTGAGCTCCTTGAGCTGCAGCTCTGCTATGGACACGGGGAGAGCTGCCTGCCCCTCAGTCCTGGCTCCCTCACCAAGAGCAGGGAGCTGCCAGTTGAGTTGGACTGTGGACCCACTAATCATGCACGTGACAGGCATTCTCTCTCTTCAATCTCTCTGGGTGACTGAATGAGCCAATGGAGCCCTGACTATTTACGGCAGGTTTAGTGCTCTGCATCAGTCTGTCTGACCATCCTTGGATTTCCTGCTTTTGTGACACTGATTATTAAGAGTAAGGTCCAAGACTTTGATTTTGGCTTTGGGGCGGGCACATGCCAGACTTAGGACTTAGCTCAATTTGGACATTGGCTCAAGCCAGGTATGCCAGCTTTTCGAAGAGCCCTCTGTCAAGGTGGGGACCTTCACCCAGCTTGCAGTAAAGTAATTTCCTTTTTCTTATTTGCCTACTGAGCCTTTCACATCTATCCCTTGGCAACCTTACTGGTGGGGAGGTAAGATGGGTTGCAAAGCAAGATCCAGGCAATCCTGGGTCCCTGATTCTAATAATCATAAAAAAAAACAAACACAAAACACTTAAACCTACTCACCTTCACTCCTAACAGCAACCATGAAGAACAAGCAATCACACTTATTTTATACAAAAAACAGTTTTTATGTGTAAATGTAAGATGCCAAGAACACATTGTTTAAAGTCTGTTCCATCACAAATCCTACACAAAAGACCAGCCCTTGCTATTGATTAAAGACCTAGAGATGCTCATAAAAGTCTCTTCAAGCAGCTGTGGAAGTCTATTGAAATTATATTTTCATGTGCTTTTACAATAATAGTAATAATAATTCATTTTCTAGTGATGAAACAGAACAAAAGAATGAACAAACAAAACCAAAAGAATAAAAATGGAAGGCTTATGTTAGGTAAGGAATTAACAAATACTGGAAAAAGACCCAGTGTTCCAGTTTGCCAGTATTAGGCTAAGAGTTGTAGCTTTTGTAACACAGATAATTTCATTTTAAAAAATGAGGATCATATTCTCTTACTCAGATTGTGGAGCTCTAACCTTCTGCAGCTGAGACATCACTTAAATTCAGTAGATGAGACACTAGCACAGGGTTGTTTCCCTATAGGTACTTGCTAAATCCCTGTGAAATAGCCTTACATGGATTTGTGAAGGGGTTGGATAGAAGTATTTACCTTAAATTCCCTAATTCTCAGAAAAGCAAATTCTGTCACTTAAACATCAGTTTCTCAGTAATTTCTTCATGAGAAACTGGGAATCCCAAACTTATCTCTCTCAGCTAAAATTTTATTTATATTTATTTATTTATGTTATTGAAGGATAGTTGATTTACAGTGTTGTGTTCATTTCTGCTATACAGCAAAGTGATTCAGTTATACAAATATATACATTCTTTTTCATATTCTTTTTTAAACTTTGTTTTATATATATATATATATATATATATATATATATATATATATGTTTTAAGATTTTATTTTATTTTATTTTTTTATGGCCGTGGCTTGTGGCTTATGGGATCTTAGTTCGCCGACCAGGGATCAAACCCAGGCCCAACGGCAGTGAAATCATGGAGTCTTAACCACTGGACCACCAGGGAATTCTCTATATTCTTTTCCATTTTGGTTTATCACAAGATATTGAGTATAGTTCTGTGTGCTATACAGTAGGTCCTTGCTGTTTATCATCCTATGTATAATAGTTTACATCTGCTAACCCCAAACTCCTAATCCATCCCTCCCCCAGGCCCCACCCCTTTGGCAACCACAGGTCTGTTCTCTATGTCTGTGAGTCTGTTTCTGTGTCATAGATAAGTTCATTTGTGTCATATTTTATATTCCACATACAAGTGATATTTGTCTTTCTCTTTCTTACTTCACTTAGTATGATAATCTCTAGGTCCATCCATGTTGCTGCAAATGGCATTATTTCATTCTTTCTTATGGCTGTCATTCACCTAAAATTTTGTTTGCAGAAGCAGACCCAACTCAGAGTGATGCTCAGTGGAAATAGGCAATGTGGGATGGGCTTGTCTCTAACTACAGGGTCTCTAATTTTTTTGCTGTGAAATTATTTAAGTTGAGTGGTTTTTCTCTTGGAAGCTCCTGTTACTTATCCAGCTTCATTTTTTAAGCCTAAACATTTTTACTGCAAGGAAGTTATTCAAATGTGTTGAAATATTAGTCTCCCAGTGAAGACTCTTAAAACAACATATTATTTCAACACTCCCTGCTTCAAGGACCAGTTGTTTCAACATTCCCTGAGTCTCAACCCATATCACAGCCAAGTCTTTCTTCTGCATGTGTCTGAAGATTTACATTTCCATCCACTTAGAAGGGGAAGTCTTTGATTTTGGTCCAGCCATGATGGAGGCAACATCGGTGCTGGTATCTGAACGTTCTCTTGTTGGGTGAGGCGCCGTTTGGTCTTCCTACTAGTGGTTTCATTACTCTCGTTACATTCATTGTTTCATTCTTTCCTCATGCTGTTAATATTTTAGAAGAAAGGTTAATACTGATTACCATGAAAATCCACGTGGAAGTTCTGCTTATATTGACTCACATAAAAATCTCAACTCTCATCCAAAGCATGTTTATCAAATGACACAAATGATCATTAATTCTTTTCCTCAAATAATAAGGTTACTCTTTTATCATAAAAATCAACTTATTCAGAGTATGGCACCTTATTCAAGATTCAAAATGTATTCTTTCAACTCCCGAATGTTATTCGTTTTACTCATTGACTCCTCATAATAAGTGTCACCAATGAATTTTGCTTTACCTTTATTATGATAATACAGTTAGGCAAGTTAAACAAATACCATTAAGCACAGAAAATATAAGTCGCTATTGTAGACACCATGGAGGAAATGAAGACCAGTAAATGACAATGCCTGCCCTGCCAGGTTGAATAACTAATACATGACTGACTGTCCTAAGTACTGTACAAATGTATGAATAAAATACTTCGGGAATACGGAGGGAGAAGTGATTAATTCAACAATTTCTAACATACACGTGAAAGAGATATACCAATGCAGCCTTACAGAAAAATCACCCTCATCAAATCCTCTCATCTTTTCCCCACTTGTTCTTACAAAGACAATCTATTCTGGGAGCATGTGAAGCTCTTCAGCACCCTCTGTCACCACTCACACTCAACTCTCTAAAAATTACGGTCTACACTTTAAAACGGGTTTCACATGCCCTCTCTCCCCAGCTACCCACTCACCCTCTTGACGGCCTCATCGCAAAAGTCATGAGGGGCGTTGCCTGTGTGGTTAGCTGAGTACAGGCCAGGCCAGGAAGCCTCGTGTGAAAGAGGAGTTGCTGGTGGTTTGGCTGAGAGAACAGAAGTCTTGCCAAAGATGGCTTTGCTGCTCACTTTAGAAGTGATGTGTGGTGGCCACAAGACTGTTTTCCCCACAGGGCTGAAAAACAGTTCATGAAAAATGACATGATGGCATATGGAGATTATCTTGGTGCCCCCTCCAAGCTCACACACAGAGTGTACACCCTCCCTTGGCCAGAGGACTTAAACATCATTTCCACTGACCGCAGACTTTGAAGCTCTATGTGCACTTGTAATTGGCCTTTAAAGGGCTTCCTTGAGCAGACTCTGTGATACTGAAAGCTTTGCACACACAAGTCATGTAGACCACACCTCCACTGTAAACCACAGATTTGGCCACATCATTCACTGACTCATTGTTTTGTGTTTACAGAGTCCTTGCTCACCCTGGGGTCCAACATCGAGAAAGAGTTCATTTCTAGTTGAATTCCCAGAATATCTTCGAAACTTCTCTTGCTTATTATTCAATAAGAGCTTTTCCCTCTATAAAAGGAAGAAGAATATCTTATCCTATTAGATATTCAAAGAAGTTTTCTGTAATAGATGTAAAATAAACCAAGAGAAACAAAAAGATACAATGTAGGACAAAATCCCCACTGCCTTCTACACTACTCACATAACCAAGAAAAAGACATATATCTGACTTTGAATTTAGAATTAGAAAAAGCAAGGTATGTAGGATTAGAAAGTAAATTGATGATCTTTTGGACCCACGTTGTTCCAATTCACCAAACATTTGTGGGGAACCCTCTGGGCACAGGCACTCGACTAAATACATACTTGGGATTCAAAGATGTGTAAGATGTGGTTTCCAACCTCAAGGAGCTCACTGAATATGCAGACAGGAGAAAGTCAACAGTCACTGGAAACGTGGCTTGGTGAGTGTTGAAACAGCTGGGATGGCCATCACCTTGGGAGCACAGAGGCCAGACCCAGCTCTGCTGTGCAGGGGAGATTCAATAGCCTGAGGGGAAGAGAAAATATTTGCGGTGGGCATTTAAAGATGAGTCCAACCATTTCCTCAGTCTACACCCAGAAAGATGGAATCACGCGCCTTGGGGCCCTCAGGTAACAGGCCAGTGTCTCCATAGTCAGAGAAGAGCAAAGATGAGGGAAGGTTGGGAGGACAGACAGCTCAGCGGCTCTGACAGAGTAGAAATGCCGGATGCAGCTGGAGCAGGTGAGGGAGGAGGTCAAGGCTTTTTAACAACAGCCTGAATCTCTTGGCTCAGATATCTTCGTGGTTGCTTCTTCCATTCCATGAAGTCTTGACTCACACATGAGCCTATCAGAAAGACCTGTACCCCAAGCCCCCTGTGAAGTGGGAGCTGCCATTCCCAAACACCCTACACCGCTTTCACTGCTTTGGTCTTTGGGATTTCTTATATATTTTATATTAATTTTATGTTGCGTGTCTTAAACTGCTTGACTATCTGTTTCTTTAAGTCAGAGACTTTTAATTTTTTTGTTTACTGCTGTATCCCTAACATCTAAAATAGTCTTTGTCACTTAATAAAGGCTGAAAGATGCTTTCGAATGAGTACGTAAACAAATAGAAAGACATTTGTAGTGATTTTCCCATTTACTTCCCCCCATTTTAACCAGTTCTTGTGGCTTTCTTCTTCTGATATCGTAACTCTATTGTTTGTTGCCAAATTGGCCACAAATCCTCTATTTCTTGGAGTCAACTTTTGCTTTAACATTTATATCAAAAATGGAGTGCACTTCCATCCCAGGGGGGCAAGAAAATATTCCTGTGCAGATAGATGGGTATTAGAGGTATCAATAATTCAAGACTTCTAAACCCTGCATATGTATGTATACTTCTCCGGTATATGTATGTATGTGAGTGTGTACATTTGTGTGCATGTGTCTGTGCTTGCAGACATTTCCTAGCTCTGTCAACGGGAAGAACCCAGAAGTAAAGATATTCCTAAAGTAATGAGTTTATTGAGTGCTCAAATCTTGATGTCTAATACTGAAAGGAAACAAGAATCCTGAGAAGAATGGCTGATAGGGTAGGAGAAAAATCAACCTAGAATATTTTGTTGCGTGAGAAAGCAAGACAGCATGAAAACCATAATGAGAACATGTCACAAGGACACAGGAGCCAGACTGAAAGGGCTCCCATGGGCAACATCTGGGACACTTTGAGCATCACAGTGATTATGCATGGTATGCATAGTAGTGAACTGTAAATCACTGAAAACAAATTAAGTCTAAGCAGAAAATGAGTAGAGAAATAAACAGACCGGGAGAAGGAGTGCTTCCGATTACAACAGAATGCTGGGTGCTGACTGGTAAATGGAGGGTAGAGACAGGAAGTTATCATTTGCAATCATCACTGTAAAGATTGGATCAGGGAAGACTAATTAATGGATGCTGGATCTTGTGGGAAATTTTGAGGAAGAGCAAGACATTTGTATAATTTTAACTGTCTCCCTACAGATTGCTTACTGTTGCAAGGGGAAAGTGTAGTAATTACACAATGAGGAAATCATGCACCTTGAGCAGGTGATCAAAATTAACATCCCCTGCGAGGGACAGTTGGATATCACATGTCTCACGGAGGATACCCTGAGAAGAATTCAATATTACCTGTTCTGTATTCTGGGAGAACATACATAATCTGAATGTATGCACGAAAATGTATCAGGCAAACCCCGAATGAGGACAATTCTATTTTTTAAAGTGGGTGGTTGGTGGCGTTCTTCAAAAATATCAGTGTGATTGAAAAACAAGATATGCTGTTCTAGACTCACTAAGGCTAAAAGAACATAAACAACAAACTTAATAACTCACCTAAACTACATCCTGGATTGGAAGAGAAAAAGTGCTATTCAGGACCTCACTCGACAGACTGTAAATATGGATGGCCAGCTAAACTATTGCATCAATATTGAATTTACCGAAATTGGTAACTATACTGCAATCATGTGAAAGAATATTCCTGCTCTTAGGGAATGCACACTTAAGTATTTAAGGGTGAAGAACCTTGATGAATACAATTTATCCTGGAAAGTTTCTGGGGGAAAAAAAAAGTGAGGGTATATAGATAGACATATAAAGCAAATGACAAAGCAACTAAAGTTAACAAGAGGTGAATCTGGGTAAAAGGTATATGGCTTCTTTTGTATGTATACAGTTAGACTCTGTATCTGCAGGTTCCGCATCTGTGGGTTCAACCAAACTCATATACAAATGGGCCGGCTGTAATCCACCATTTTATACAAGGGATTTGAGCATTCGAAGATTTTGGTGTCCTCTGGGGGTCCTGGAAGCAATCCCCTGTGGATATTGAGGATGACTGTATTCTTATTCTTCAATTTTCTTGAAGTTTGAAATTATTTCCAAATAAAATGTTTAATCTATTTTAAAGGCACTACCACATATTAGGGAAAGGTCTCTTCCCTGAATTTCTGCAGACCCCTAGAAGAGTCTGTCGGCTGCACTGCTGGGATGCCTACCATGAACTCTCTCTCTTTGGGACCTGCTGCTGCCCCTCCCCTCTGAGGGATGGCAGCCCCAGCACTAGTGACCCAGTAGGTGTGCAGAAGACCTTTGTGGAAGGCTTGGAGATAGAGAAAGCAATCACATCATGGTATAAGGAACAATTCAAAATTATTTATGGCACCCTGTTCTTAACTTTTCCTGGCTGTCTGAGTCCATGGAAATAGCCTCGCCCTGGCTCAGTTCCCAGGCCATTGGCCTCCCACCATGGGGTTCTAAGACAGAAATGGCTACAACCAGATTTTGGGTCTGAAATATCTTTTTTTTTTTTTTTTTGCGGTACGTGGGCCTCTCACTGTTGTGGCCTCTCCCATTGCGGAGCAAAGGCTCCGGACGCGCAGGCTCAGCAGCTATGGCTCACGGGCCCAGCTGCTCCGCGGCATGTGGGATCTTCCCGGACCGGGGCACGAACCCGCGTCCCCTACATCGGCAGGCAGACTCTCAACCATTGCGCCACCAGGGAAGCCTTGAAATATCTTTTTTTTCCCCCTCCTGCTTCTACCTGCCCCTTACTCTGCTACTGCGGCTGCTGGTGTTTAAGGAGAAGACATTGCAAACATATTGAGAGTTTATTTTGTCTCCAAAACTGTGCAAAGCACTTTACAGAAATAATTTCATTTAAAACTCACAACACCCAAGGCATAGGTACTATTATGATTCCCATTTTCCAGGTGATGGAATCATCATTTATCAGTATCTTGGCTAAAGTCTCAAGCCCCTCTAAGCTCCTACTACATGTTTCGACCGAGATGGCTGACTTCCAATTCCAGAGAAGACAAAACAAGCCTGTCGGAAGTCTGCAATGAGAAATAAGTGTAGTGTAGGTGTGGTGTTCATATTTCTTTAAGTACTTAGGTTGCTAGGCTTCATTAGCAACCCTGGGAAATATGAAGTAACGTGGGAAGAACTCTGCTGCCCTCTAGTGGACATTCTTCACTATGACTCCCATCAAGATGTTAGCAATTTGGTTCTGCCAGTGTGAAATCAATACCCGAAAACATTAAGAGGTACGTATAGAATCCATTTCGTTTTTATATCATATCTGGGGCAGAGCCTTTTTGATCCCAAACCATGCTAAAGCTTCTCCTGGAAATTAATCTGCGGTGCCAATTGGCTGTCACCAAACACACCCTCATGTTGGAGCAATCGTTTTTTTAAATGATTTGAACCACAGGACATTTTACAAAGTGGGTTTTTTTTTTACATACTCTAAAATTGTAATCTTTATAATATTCTTGTGGCGTATATATAAGTAGCCCCACTTTATAAATGAAAATCCTGAAGCTCAAAGATGTAGAGAGACTTTCTCAAGTCTCTACATTTAGTTAACAATAAGGCTGAAATATGAATATATTTCCGCTTAATTCAAGTCCAGACTTCCTTTCCTCCCTCCCTCCCTCCTTCCCTCCATCTTTCCTTCCACTCCTCCTGTCTTCTCCTTCCTCTCTCTCTCTTTCTTCTTCTTTCTCTTCCTTTTTTTCCACATCTATACGTTGTCCTCTGGGGCAGGAATAGTTGCCTGGCTGGTGCCCCACCAGCGCCCGGCCCTCTGGAGCACATTCCGGCCTGTGAGACACCAGCGGACACATGAGCTGGGGTCTGGTGTGCCCTTTGTTCTCCTGGGGCAGGGCTCTCCTTGCCTCCCTCTCCTCCTTGTGTGACAACAACACGTGACTCAAGCTGTAAAATGAGACTTGCTGGACTGGGGCTGACACTGTTGAGCTGGTGTACACCAGCCGCCATCCCCTGGGAGGGCTCGCTCGCTGTATAAGAAAAGGATCCTTCTGTTTGTTTGTCGCTGTAGGCAGAGCTTTTGAAACGTTTCTGATGGATGGGGTGTCCACCAAGGACTGAGTCCCAGCCTCCTGAGCTCAGAGTCTACACTGCCTGGGCTGCAGGGCCCATGATTTTCAGAGATGATCCCAATTCCAGCCATCCTTTCCCCAGGCTTTCCTCAGCCCTCCCCTTAGACATTCCCACTTTATTTTCTATAGTTTTCCATCAAAAACACTGACTAGTTTTGAAAGAGGAAAAAAAAATCAAGACGTAGAAACCATTAGGGGAACAAAAAGCCCATTTTGCCTTAAATAATCTGCAAAGTGGGTTCGTTGGTAAATCATTTTCTGAAAGCCAGAGGCCACAGACATTTGAGCCAGGCTGGAAGATAATAGCTTTGGCCAGAGCCCCCCATTGCTTCCTTGATGCTCCTTTGTATCAATTCTTCTTCATGAACACCTGACTGATGCTGAGGATGGGCCCAAGCAGCTCTGTGCAGACACCCAGTACAGTCTCCATCCTCGCCTCCCTGGGAGAGTCACACAAGACACCCCTTTCATCAGACCCACCTACTTTCTGATAGGTCCTCAGTGTCTCCACTGGCTCAGTGACCATCCCCAACCTCTCTGTAAAATGCCCCTGAAGCTCCCTCCGGCACTCCAGGGCCTCTGTCCAAGGCTCACCTCCTACCCCTGTTCCCAGCCCCACCTGGAGCTCAGTTTCCATCCCGTGCTTTGTACTTTTTCACTCCTCTTTCCAGGCCCCGTAGACAGATTCTTTGAAGGGATCAAATTGCTTCATCTCTTCCCTGGAGGCCTTCTCAGCTCTCCTTGGGCCTCATGCCACGTGGCGCTAGGTGCCCTGTCTGTGCCTGGAGTGGGCAAATGTAACTCCAGACCCAGATCCAGGTCATGGGGAGTTCAGACACTTAGCACAGCACGCGGGAGCTTTTTTTTGCAGGCTGATTCACATGCATTGAAATAGTATGTCAATCCTACTGAATCAACTGCCTCTAATTCTTTCAAACACTAGGATGTTACTGCTGGGAAAAGCCAAGTACAGGCATCTGTGTCCAGCCCTCGAGAGTTACCCCTTTCCCTCTATCAACATGACAAGTGTCACCTGGAAGTACAGCAGGGCTGCATTTGACCCAGTGGTAACAGTTACAAGACACTGGGTCAGTGGTTCCAGCTGGCAAACTTTTGGGTTCAGCCGCTGCCAGATGGGCA
>NW_006790311.1:3193437-3213933 GCF_000442215.2 Lipotes vexillifer | reverse complement strand
CAATCTTTTGGTTTCAGCAGCTGCCAGATGGGCAAAGCTTAGCAGTAATTCCTACAGTGGCTCTTGGGAAAGGTTAAGTCTTTCTTGGAGAACTGAGGTCAAGAAACTTGTGGTTGATAGTAAGAAAAGAGTTCAAATGCACAATGTAAGGGAGCAGATGGCAAGAGATTCTTCCCTACCTACTGGGAGATTCTATCCTCTTCCAAAGGCCAGGTCTTATAAGCATCAATAAACTTGATTATTTTCTTCTTTGCTCCCAATATCTATGCAGCTGGGCCTCTGTTAACCACACCCCACCTCCCCGGTGTTTGCTGGGAAAGACGCAGTAGAGATCAGCTCATAGAATATGTGTGTGGGTTCTTTGGCTAAAGAGCTTGTCCTGGTCTAGACAAAATGTGAGGTTGGAATGTCAGCTGTCACCTCTATTTGTTCTAGAGATGTGGATTGAAACTATCTAGCTTAGCAAAACGAATTTTGCTATAAGATGGAAGACTGTATATGTAGATCCCAGAAGCCACCTTGCAAATGGCCCTCTGCTTAGGAAATGTGACTGGATTTACCCAAATATTAGTAGCGACCAGAGGATTTTGGAACCAGAAGTGGGTATTTCAACAGAATATCATGGGACCAGAGTCTACTTGGTAACTACAGTGAGATGTAGTTATTGAGCAGTGTGTCCTACCACTCACCCCTCCAGCCAGACAGCTCTCCACTCATTTATTTATGAGTTTCAAGTGTAGCAAAGTGACTAAGAGCCCAAGATGTTAAGTCAGGCGACTGGAACTGATCCTAAGTGCTATTCAGCATCTGTCTGCTTCAACCTGAAAAATAAGGATAATAGTAATGGTCATAAGGGTAATAATAACTAAACTTTACATAGCATTTACTAGATGCTTGGCATCATTCCAAGCACTTTGCATTTATTTAATATTAATAATTCAATTATTTACATTTATAAAGCACTGCTTTATAGCAGAAACGCTGCTTGCAAGAGTGTTAAATTCTAGAGTCGGCTCACGAGCAAAGGAAGCATATGCATATTCAGAATGAGCCCCTGGAAATTCCTTAAGTTTCCCATCAAATATAATACATGATAGAGCCGACCCAAGCTAGTGGGTGTTGATTCTTCTAATACTGTCCCTGCACACTGCCTTTCTGTGCAAGTTGCTGCTGGGGTTATAGGAGATGATGCATGTACAAAGCCTATCACAGGCCCTGGAGCATAATACAGCTATAATGTGAGTTCATATTACAGCTGGGTTCCCAGAATGCCCTCTGAGTCAGAGCAGGACATTATTACACAGTCCTCCTGGATGGACACGTGACAAGGGAGGGAAGGACACAGGACTGGACCGAAGGACCAGTTGAGCTGCAGTGAAGCCCTAAGTCCTCAGCCAGTTCCATGGGACTCTCTGCAGTTGGAGTGGCTGAGAGCTGTCCCCATGGAGGTCTGACAGCTGAAGACCGCATTCCTGGAGGAAGAAACTGTCACATTCCTGCATACACCAGTTTCGGAGATGCTTACAGTATGTATTATTATTGCCATTGCTGTTGTTGGTTGATCTCATAGCAATTTTTTTTTTTTGAAAAGCATTCCATCTTTCTCCCTCTTGTGAGAGCACCAGAATCACAACTAACTGCTGAACAATCAGCGACAGGAAGACACAGGAGCTCACCAAAAAAGATACCCCACATCCAAAGACAAGGGATAAACCTCAGTGAGATGGTAGGAGGGGCGCAATCACAATAAAATCAAATCCCATAACTGCTGGGTGGGTGACTCACAAACTGGGGAACACTTATACCACAGAAGTCCACCCACTGGAGTGAAGGTTCTGAGCTCCATGTCAGGCTTCCCAACCTGGGGGTCTGGCAATGGGAGGAGGAATTCCCATAGAATTAGACTTTGAAGGCTAGCGGGATTTGATTGCGGGACTTTGACAGGACTGGGGGAAACAGATACTCCACTCTTGGAGGGCACACACAAAGTGGTGTGAGCATCAGGACCCAGGGGAAGGAGCAGTGACCCTGTAGGAGACTGAACGAGGGAGCTGAACCAGACCTTCCTGGTAGTGTTGGGGGGGGGGGTCTCCTGCAAACACGGGGCTGGGGGCGCTGTGACTCACTGCGGGGACAAGGACACTGGCAGCAGAGGTTCTGGGAAGTACTCATTTGTATGAGCCCTCCTGGAGTCTGCCAGTTAGCCCCACCAAAGACACAGGTAGACTCCAGTGCTGGGTTGCCTCAGGCCAAACCACCAACAGGGAGGGAACCCAGCCAAGCTCATCAGCAGACAAGCAGATTGAAGTTTTACTGAGCTCTTCCCACCAGAGCAACACCCAGCTCTACCCACCACCAGTCCCTCCCAAAAGGAAGCTTGCACAAACCTCTTAGATAGCCTCATCCACCAGAGGGCAGACAGCAGAAGCAAGAAGAACTACAATCCTGCAGCCTGTGGGATGAAAACTACATTCACAGAAAGATAAACAAAATGAAAAGGCAGAGGACTATGTACCAGATGAAGGAACAAGATAAAACCTCAGAAAGACAACTAAATGAAGTGGAGATAGACAATCTTCCAGAAAAAAAATTCAGAATAATGATAGTGAAGTTGATCAGGGACCTTGGAAAAAGAATGGAGACAAAGATCGAGAAGATGAAAGAAATGTTTAACAAAGACCTAGAAGAATTAAAGAACAAACACCTAGAAGAATTAAAGAACAAACAAACAGAGATGAACAATACAATAAATGAAATGAAACATACACTAGAAGGAATCAGTAGCAGAATAACTGAGGCAGAAGAAGAGATAAGTGACCTGGAAGACAGAATGGTGGAATTTACTGCCACAGAACAGAATAAAGAAAAAAGAATGAAGAGAAATGAAGACACCCTAAGAGACTTCTGGGACAACATTAAATGTACCAACATTGGCATTATAGGGGTCCTGGAAGGAGAAGAGTGAAAGAAAGGACCTGAAAAAATATTTGAAGAGATTATAGTTGAAAACTTCCCTAACATGGGAGAGGAAATAGCCACCCAAGTCCAGAAAGCACAGAGAGTCCCAGGCAGGATAAACCCAAGGAAAAACATGCTGAGACACACAGTAATCATACTGACAAAAATTAAAGACAAAGAAAAATTATTAAAAGCAACAAGGGAAAAATGACAAATAACATACAAGGGAACTCCCATAAGGTTAACATCCGGTTTCTCAGCAGAAACTCTACAAGCCAGAGGGAATGGCATGATATACTTAAAGTGATGAAAGTGAAGAACCTACAACCAAGATTACTCTACCCAGCAAAGATCTCATTCAGATTCGATGGAGAAATCAAAAGCTTTACAGAAAAGCAAAAGCTAAGAGAATTCAGCATCACCAAACCAGCTCTACAACAAATGCTAAAGGAAATTCTCTATGTGGGAAACACAAGAGAAGAAAAGGACCTACAAAGACAAACCCAAAACAATTAAGAAAATGGTCATAGGAACATACATATCGATAATTACCTTAAACATGAATGGATTAAGTGCTCCAACCAAATGACAGAGGCTTGCTGAATGGATATAAAAACAAATCCCATATGTATGCTGTCTACAAGAGACCCACTTCTGACCTAGGGACACATTCAGACTGAAAGTGAGGGGATGGAAAAAGATATTCCATGCAAACGGAAATGAAAAGAAAGCTGGAGTAGCAATACTCATATCAAATAAAATAGACTTTAAAATAAAGAATGTTACATGTGACAAGGAAGGACACTGCATAATGATCAAGGGATCAATCCAAGGAGAAGATGTAACGATTGTAAATATATTTGCACCCAACATAGGAGCACCTCAATACATAAGGCAAATGCTAACAGCCATAAAAGGGGAAATCGACAGTAACACAATAGTGGGGGACTTTAACACCTCACTTACACCAATGGACAGATCATCCAGACAGAAAATTAATAAGAAAACACAGCATTAAATGACACAATAGACCAGATAGATGTAATTGATATTTATAGGACATCCCATCCCCAAACAGCAGATTACACTTTCTGCTCAAGTGCACACGGGACATTCTCGAGGATAGATCACATCTTGGGTCACAACTCAAGCCTTGGAAAATTTAAGAAAATTGAAATCATATCAATCATCTTTTCCAACAACAATGCTATGAGATTAGAAATAAATTACATGGAAAAAAAACGTAACAAACACAAACAAATGGAGGCTAAACAATACGTTACTAAATAATCAAGAGATCACTGAGGAAATCAAAACAGAAATCAAAAAATACCTAGAGACAAATGACAATGAAAACATGATGATCCAAAACCTATGGAATGCAGCAAAAGCAGTTCTAAGAGAGAAGTATATAACAATACAATCCTACCTCAAAAAACAAGAAAAAATCTCAAATAAATAATCTAACCTTACACCTAAAGAAAAGAGCTAGAGAAAGAAGAACAAACAAAACCCAAAGTTAGTAGAAGGAAAGAAATCATAAAGATCGGAGCAGAAATAAATGAGATAGAAACAAAGAAAGTAATAACAAAGATCAATAAAATTAAAAGCTGGTTCTTTGTGAAGATAAACAAAATTGATAAGCCTTTAGCCAGACTCAACAAGAAAAAGAGGGAGAGGACTCAACTCAATAAAATTAGAAATGAAAAAGGAGAACTTACAACAGACACTGCAGAAAAACAAAGCATCATAAGAGACTACTACAAGCAGCTCTATGCCAATAAAATGGACAACCTGGAAGAAATGAACAAATTCTTAGAAAGGTATAACCTTCCAAGACTGAACCAGGAAGAAATGGAAAATATGAACAGACCAACCAAATTGAAACTGTGATTAACAATTTTCCAACAAATAAAAGTCCAGGACCAGATGTCTTCACAGAATTCTATCAAACATTTAGAGAAGAGCTAACACCTATCCTTCTCAAACTCTTCCAAAAAACTGCAGATGAAGGAAACACTTCCAAACTCATTCTATGAGGCCACCATCACCCTGATAGCAAAACCAGACAATAATACTACAAAAAAAGAAAATTACAGACCAATATCACTGATGAATATAGATGCGAAAATCCTCAACAAAATACTAGCAAACAGAACCCAACAATACATTAAAAGAATCATACACCATAATCAAGTGGGACTTATCCCAGGGATGCAAGAATTCTTCAATATATGCAAATCAATCAATGTGATACACCATATTAACAAACTGAAGAATAAAAACCATATGATAATCTCAAAAGGTGCAGAAAAACTTTTGACAAAATTCAACACCCATTTATGATAAAAACTCTCCAGAAAGTGGGCATAGAGGGAACCTACCTCAACATAATAAAGGTCATGTATGACAAACTCACAGCAAACATCATTCTCACTGGTGAAAAATTGAAAACGTTCCCTCTAAGATCAGGAAAAAGACAAGGGTGCCCACTATCACCACTATTATTCAACATAGTTTTGGAAGTCCTAGCCATAGCAATCAGAGAAGAAAAAGAAATAAAATGAATCCAAATTGTAAAAGAAGAAGTAAAACTGTCACTGTTTGCAGATGACATGATACTATCCATAGAGAATCCTAAAGATGCTACCAGAAAACTACTAGAGCTAATCAATGAATTTGGTAAAGTTGCAGGATACAAAATTAATGAACAGAAATCTCTTGCATTCCTATACACTAGCAATGAAAGATCAGAAAGAGAAATTAAGGAAACAATCCCATTCACCATTGCAACAAAAAGAATAAAATACCTAGGAATAAACCTACCGAAAGAGGTAAAACACCTGTACTCAGAAAACTATAAGACACTGATGAAAGAAATCAAAGATGACACAAACAGATGGAGAGATATACCATGTTCTTGGATTGGAAGAATCAATATTGTGAAAATGACTATACTTCCCAAAGCAATCTACAGATTACCAATGGCATTTTTAACAGAACTAGAACAAAAAATTTTTAAATTTGTACAGAGACACAAAAGACCCTGAATAGCCAAAGCAATCTTGAGGGAAAAAAACAGATCTGGAGTAATCAGACTCCCTGACTTCAGAGTATACTACAAAGCTACAGTAGTCAAGAAAATATGGTATTGGCACAAAAACAGAAATATGATCAACAGAACAGGAGTGAAACCCAGATTAAACCCATGCTCTTATGGTCAACTAATCTATGACAAAGGAGGAAAGGATATACAATGGAGAAAAAGACAATCTCTTCAATAAGTGGTGCTGGGAAAACTGGACAGCTACATGTAAAAGAATGAAATTAGAACACTTGCTAACACCATACACAAAAATAAACTCCAAATGGATTAAAGGCCCAAATGTAAGGCCAGACACTATAAAACTCTTAGAGGAAAATATAGGAAGAGCACTCTTTGACATAAATCACAGAAAGATATTTTTTGACCCACCTCCTAGAGTAATGGAAATAAAACCAAAAATAAACATATGGGACCAAATGAAACTTAAAATCTTTTGCACAGCAAAGGAAACTATAAGCAAGTTGAAAAGACAGCACTCAGAATGGGAGAAAATATTTGCAAACGACACAATGGACAAAGGATTAATCTCCAAAATATATAAACAGCTCATGCAGCTCAATATTAAAAAAACAAACAACCCAATCAGAAAATGGACAGAAGACCTAAATAAACATTTCTCCAAAGAAGACATACCTATGGCCAAGAGGTACATGAAAATCTGCTCAACATCACTAATCATTAGAGAAATGTGAATCAAAACTACAATGATGTATCACCTCACACCAGTTATAATGGCGTCATCAGAAAATCTACAAAGAACAAATGCTGGAAAGGCCGTGGAGAAAGGGAACCCTCTTGCACTGTTGGTGGGAATGTAAATTGATACAGCCACCATGGAGAACAGTATGGAGGTTCCTTAAAAAACTAAAAATAGAACTACCATATGACTCAGTAATCTCACTACTGGACATATACTCAGAGAAAACCATAATTCAAAAAGACACATGCACCCCAATGTTTAATGCAGCACTATTTACAATAGCCCAGTCACAGCAGCAACCTAAATGTCCATTGACAGATGAATGGATATATATATACAATGGTACATATGGTATATATAGACATATATATATTATATACAATTATATATATATATATATATATATATATATATATATATATATATATATAGTGGTACATATATACAATGTAATACTACTCAGCCATAAAAAGGAACAAAACTGGGCCATTTGTAGAGACGTGGATTGACCTAGAGACTGTCATACAGAGCGAAGTAAGTCAGAAAGATAAAAACAAATATCGTATATTAACGGCTAAATGTGGAATCTAGAAAAATGGTACAGATGAACTGGTTTGCAAGGCAGAAACAGAGACACAGATGTAGAGAACAAATGTATGGGCACCGGGGGGAAGCGGGGGATGGAAGGGGTGCAGGTGGGATGAACTGGGAGATTGAGATTGACATATACACACTAATATGTATAGAGTAGGTAACTAATAAGAAGCTGCTGTATAAAAAATAAAATAAAATTCAAAAGAAAAAAACACGCTTTATTCATTTAATAAAATATATGAACAACTAAAAAAAAACAATTCCATCTTTTCAAGTTTCTGCTTTAAATCAGCTAATTCAGTCCCATACGAGATGGAACATTGAATCCTAGAGAACCGGCTGCCTCCTGGAGCCCCAGGGTATCCAGGTCAAGGTCAAGGTCATGGCCCAGGCCACTTACTTTCTGTCCTGCACTCACTCTTTGATCTCCGGTTCCTCTCTCACCGGACCACAAGGTGAACCAAGCCTGTGTCACGGTCTCCACCATGTATGAATGAGAGAAGTCACCCCAGACCCATATTTCTTTCACTGGAGTCCAGTATCTTTCTAAATCCAACCTTTGCCTCACTAGACATTTAGGGGCTAGAGATGCCATTAGAAGAAATAGGATCTAGTCTGCGACTCTGGGGTTTATAGAAATAGGATTCATGAGATTTATACCCATGAAGGCCTTTGGAGAGAACATTCATGGTTATAAATTAGATTTGGTGTAAATGATGGTATAATTATGTATTTCCCCAAGAAACAGCACGAAAGAGGAGATGTTATGGGTGTTATTAGCATTGTTACTGTCATGTAAGATTTGAGACCAACTATCTATAGTACTATTGTGATTGTGTAAGATTTGAGGCAAGTAAGTATGTGTATATACTGGCCTCAAATAGAAGGTATTTTAATATATAAATTGTAGATGTGAAATATTGGAGAATCATCAGCACAAAAATAAAAGATAAGAGCTGAGCAATCCAGGAGTGTGCGGGAGGGTCAACGGTGCCTGAATCCTAGTCTTAAATTAGCCACTGCCCTTGCACACAAAACTTAGCTCTGAAGCTTTTGGTAGCCAAATAGGTCTCAGAGATTAGCAGTCCGCTTAGCACTTCATCTTTAAGAAGGAGACGAGGGGCTCAGAGAGAGTTGTGGCCCAGGCTTAGGAGAGTCCCTACCTGAGTCAGGTTCATCTGGAGATTGTCTGGCAGATGGCAGGCAGGGAAGCCCTAAATTTCGTTGGACACTTGGGAATGTGTGTACGTGTGTTTGTGTCAGTATACTTGTGCCTAAGTGTGCGTGTGCATGTTTGAATCATCATATTTATTGCTGTGCAAATTTGCGGTGGCTTAAAATGTCTCAGCAGATCATACGCTCTGTGCAGGACTTATCTGTAGGTACCCAGGAATATTCAACCAGCATTAACTCTGTAGGAGAAAGTACTTTTCTATACCAACTTCTAGGCAGATGACAAGTGCAATTGTCCAGTTGTCGTTCTTGCCCCGGGGGCCTGAGCAGGATGTATTAATGAGGGCCAGCCTGCTGCAGGTGCAGGCGCTGTGTGAGAGGCTCTACTTCTCAATCATTTAGCTGTCTGATCGCCCGGCCCCCAACCATAGCCCCTGCTTCAGAGAGGCAGAGTGCCTAGGGAAAGTGCAGGGAGCTTGAGATGGTGTTGACAGTATGGGGAGCATTTTCCTTTGTAACATGACATTAGAACCACACCCCCTGACCACCTCACATGATCCCACTATGACCCACTGGGACCCCTGAGGCTCTGACAGCAAGACAAACACCAGGGTAGGTAAGTAACATGTTCTCTGAACTTCTTTGTATCCACCATTACCGATTGACACAACTGAATTGGTGTCTTTCTTTTTTCCCTTTGGTAAGACAAGAACATGACTGTAGCTCTAATGGATCATCTTCAAAGACAGAAGACCTGCTTATGCTCCCAGTTAATACACCAGTATGACTATTTGAAAAAAGGGCTGGGATGGTATTAGAAACTAGCTCTTTTTAAAATTGCCAACCTTATATCAAGCAGTTCTAGGGTCTTGCTTTAACAGCTTTATCCCAATAATAAATAAAGGGTCGAGTGCTTTTGAAAGGTGCCCTGTGAAGCAGGAACTAATATCAGCCTGTTTATAAATAAGGAAATTGAGGCTTAGCAAGTAGTTTGCTAAAGATTACTTAACCCGTGGAGGGGCGATCCTGACCCAGTGCGGTCCGATGACAGCGCCAAACCTCTTATCCATCACACTCTACTTTCTTTCATTAAGATATTAGACAAAACAGAGAAGACTGATTTCATTTCTGCTTCTCCAGGGTTCTTTTTGGGTCACTGCTCAGTCTTCACACCTACAGATTATTCTTATCAGAATTTGAGCTAAAAAATTGTAGTCGGCCTCCTAGGGTTGACTTGTCTATCCTTAGCAGACTTGAAAGCAGCCCAAACACCCCATTTCATACCTTTACTTCATGCTACATATTCACACCCATGATGTCAAATATCTTAGTGTCTCTGATGAAGGCCGAACCCTTAGGAATCAAGGACTCCACAACCTGGTCCCAGGTAACCTGCTCCATCCTCTTGCATCTCCAGGCTCTTACCAGCCTGGGTACCACAGACCAGAGTGATTGAGGACCACTCCATCATTACTGCAAGGATCTCTGCTCAGGTCATGTCTGGTTATTCCCTTGGCTTGGAGAATTTATTTCCCTTTCCTCATGTGGAGAACTTCAATTTGTCCATCCTTGAAAAAGTAACCCAAGTGTTACCTCGATCCCCAGGCAGAAGAAGCCTCTTGCCTGTGATGCCTGAATGCTGTTGATTGCAACTTCGTATAAGCCAGGGTTCTCCAGAGAAACAGCATCAATAGGAGAAATCTATATGTCTCTATCTACCTGTCATCTGTCTGGAGACATTTATTTTAAGGAATTGGCTCATGCAAATGTAGGGGCTGTGAGGTCTGAATCTCCAGGGCAGGTCAGCAGGCTGGAGATCCAGGGAAACGTGAATACTGCAGCTGAAGCCTGAAGGCAGAATTCCTTCTTCCTCAGGGGACCTTACTCTTGTTTGGACCTCAGTCTTTTCTCATAAGGCCTTCAATGGATAGGGTGAAGCATGCCCACATTACAAGAGGATAATCTGCTCTTCTCAGAGTCGTCTGGTTGTAAATATTAATCTCATCCAAAAGATACCTTCACAGCAATATCTAGACTGGTGTTGGACCCAAAACTGGATACCAGGACCTAGCCCAGTTGACACATAAAATAAACCATCACAGGCTCTTATCACACTTCTCTGCAATTGTTTGTGCCTGCCAGCTCCTCTAGAATCTGAGCTGCTTAGGGGAAGCAAAACTAAATTTTTGTCTCATTGGGACAATACATACATGAAAATCACTTCTTTTAATGTATAAAACTGCGAGCACTGCATTTGACATCGAAAAAATGTGTTCCCAGAGTGGCACTCAGTGCAAAAGGCAGGCGGTGGCCAGGGAAACAGAAATGGCTAAACTAGAGTCTGACTACAGTGAACTGAGTAGTCATAAATCACTAAGATCCCTGGCTTCAAATATGAAAATAGTTTTTTTCTGAGAGGTCTGATGCTTTTGTCTGGACAGTTGATTACCGGCAGCAGGCTGGATACATCCCAGGTTTCAGGGTCCCAGGGGCTGTACTCTCCCAAAGTGGCAGGTCCCCATCCTCTGGAATGGTCAGAGATGCACGCATTCAGAAGTGGGACTGATTGTCCTATGAGATGCACTAGGCCTAAGGAGGACTTTACGTTAACTTCTTTCTTGGCCGTTTCCTTCCCAGTCACCGTGAAGGCCTCTGGAACGAGGGGGACAAGGAGGCGGTCCCGTCACTTCCCACTAGGTGGCAGTAGACTCCCACCTCTGACGGCCTCTGTGTGTCCTGCTCACTCAGTCTCCAAAATCTGGAGAGAAAACTTCCAACCCACAGGCAGAGCCATGCTGGGAATTTCAGGTTAACTGACTAAGTCGCTTTAATTTTCTTGGGAAAATAGTTGCAGTCACCCATTAAATAAGAGGCTCCTCAGGCACCGAGACCTGCGGTGTGAGGCACCAATTTTTTCCAGCCCCCAGATGTAGAGATGCTTCTCTTCCTGCAGTCATCATATGCCCCCAACCCGGTCCAAACAGCAGGAGCAAAGCTCACTTCTGGCATGACCCCACCAAGGCCTGTTTACTTCCTCCCCTTGAGTCCGGGACGGATTTCATGCTTAGAACCTGCCGGTGATTTCTCTCAATGTTCTCTCTCTGCTTCCCACCTGCCGTGCCACCGCGCACAGGCTGCCAGTCCATAGCTGGCCACAGAGTTTGCAGGGTTAGGATTAGACTTCTTGCGGTGTAATCACAGTAAATGTAAGTGGTAAAAATAAACACAATTCTCAAGCCAGCCCAACATGGAGATGTCGACATTAAACAAAAAGTCTTTCTCTTCCTCCTTCAAAACCTTTATCTCCTCTATGAATATATTTATATCAGCTCTACAGCAAACCATTTTTGAAGGGCACACGTCCCATAGACAGGGGCAATTTGCAGTTTTGGTTAATTCAGTGTACACGATATGAAATGGTGCACAGTGCAGAGTGAAGACTTATAAATGTTAGTTGCATCTGACACCACTCTCTGGAAATTTTATGTAAGAGCTCCTTTGTCTTTGGGACTTTAAAGTCCTTCACCTACAGGTTCTCATTTTCCACTTAGAGTGATAACAAAGGGCCATAGATTATTATCCTCAATTTACAGGAAAGGAAATTTAAGTCCAGGAAAGATTATTTGCCTGAGAATAGAGAGCAGGTCAGTGACCATTTCTCTGTTCTTGCCAGCAACCAGAGGTGCCAGCCAAAGCCCTGAACCCCAAGGAAGTAGAATCAGAGTCTCTTGAAATTGACTGAAGGCTTGGACCTTGCATCTCCTACTCTCTCTGGGGCTACCTCTTGTCTCTTTACACTGCTCCGTAGTCACCGACAGGACAGATCAGCAGTGCAGTCTTCTAGTAGATCAATAGTCAACAATATCTCATTACCCCAGGAATCAGATAGCTCCAGCAGCCTAGTTCTGATTTCCCTCAAGTCAGAGCATTTAGAGGATGGAGCATGCTTCATCACCAAGCACTCCATACCGTTGACCTGAAACTCCAAGCTAACTCCAGACTTTGGGGCTGGAAGGTGTGAAGTCAGTACATGCATCATACAGAGTAATAGGGGCAAAAGTTCCAATTTTGTGCAGCTCCCATCACTTCCATCAACTGATATTCTATCCTCCTTCAAGACCTCAGTCATGTCACCTCTGCAGACCTTCTCTTAACCCTCTATTTCAGTTGGTATTAGTTGACTGCTCCTTGAAACTTACATAAAATTTAGGGAATATTTTTGGTTAGAAACATCTCCTGTAATGCCTGATATTAGAGATATTATCCAAAGTTCTTCTTCACTGCTCCTTTTACTGAAATTATGATGTCCTAAGGAACATATGTCATATTATATTTACTTTGTCTTATACCTGGAGCCAGTGCGTTGCTTGTTCATAGTGCAATGGATAGCATATGTCCATAGGAAAGCCCAACAAATGCTTGTTGAATGGAATTGAATCCTCGTAACTAGATCTATAGCTTTTATAGCCATATCTAATTCATTCTGATGTTGCACACATTAATCTTCCTGAAACAGCTGTGTTTCTATGCCATTTCCCTGTAAAAAATTCTTAATATTCACCTATTGCCTGTAGAATTAAGTCTAAACAGGAAGACTTAGTAAGCAAAAGTTGACTGGTTTCATCCCTGTCCTACTTTTCCAATTTTATCTCCTCCTATTTCCAACATACATCCTTCATTGCCCATGGGCTTGGCATTGTGCCTTGAATCATCCTTTCCTACTTCTGTTTACTTACCTTTATTTTATTTTTTAATTTAAAAAATTTTTATTTAATTTTAATTTTTATTGTGTAGTTGATTAACAATGTTGTGTTAGTTTCATGTGTACAGCAAAGTGATTCTCTTATACATATATCCATTCTTCTTCAAATTCTTTTCCCATTTAGGTTATTACAGAATACTGAGCAGAGTTCACTGTGCTATACAGTAGGTCCTTATTAGTTATGTATTTTGTATATAATAGTGTGTATATGTTACCCCCAAACTCCCAATTTATCTCCCCCCCCCTTTCCCCTTTGGTAACCATAAGTTGGTTTTCTAAGTCTGTGACTCTATTTCTGTTTTGTAAGTAAGTTCATTTGTACCAGTTTTTTTTTAGATTATGCATATAAGAGATACCATATGATATTTGTCTTTCTCTGTCTGGCTTACTTCACTTAGTATGATAATCTCCAGGTCCAACTGTGTTGCTGCAAATGCATTATTTCATTCTTTTTTATGGATTAAAGACCTAAATAAATGACCTGATACTATAAAACTCTTAGAGAAAAACTTAGACAGAACACTTACCTTTATTGTAAAGCTATGTTTCCACCTGAAATATCCTCCTTACTTCTTTGCTTCTCAAAGTACTTACTTTTCTTCAAGGAAGTTGATTAATGGGAAAATCTCATTGGATTTGGTAGAGGAGGGGACACTAGTAACATTTAAGAGTGGAGAATGGGATTTCTGTAGGGTTGGGGACAGAAATAAGATTCCTGAAGCAAAGAAAGGGAAGGGAGGTGAGCCCAGCATCTATGATTCATTAGTTTAGTGGTTTGACAGTAAGAAAATAAAAGTGACCAGTCATATGACATCTAGGTGAGCTCAGTGGTTATAAAAAGCATTCTGTTTGGTTTGGTCATTGGTACACAGAGGTCCTCAGCGTGACTGAGAGCAGTGGGGCAGGGTCCTCGAAGAGAAGATTCAGTTTACTGGAGAGGGACAACCTGAATTTGGTGGTTTCTCGCCAAAAGCTTGAATCCAGGCATCTTCTTCCACATCATCCTGCTCCCCATCTAGCTCTCTGTTCAGGGACATAATCTCATTAAGTCATTGCTGGACTTCATCAGGACACTCCTCTTTGTTCTCACCCATTTATTTTTCCACTTCCCCCCTCTTCCGACTTGCACTCTGTCATCCATCATATCAATAGTACTAGAAATTCCCCCTTTCCCTTCTGTTAAGTATTACTCCTATTTGTTAAAACACCAACCCCAATAAATGCAAACATCCACTATGTTTGTGCTTGAAACCAAGATGTGATAGAAAGAGCTATAAGAGAAAACACATCGGTTCTACATTAAATTTATTCTCACCCACATCAAAAGGTCCTGCAGAACTGTCAAGATGCACACCGTAGTTCAGCAAGTCAGCTCGTTCTCCCACCTGATGCAGGACGTTTCAAATTATCTCCACGTTCCTAAAAGGCTTGGCCGGCTTGGCCACTCACGCCCCACTCCCCCTGCACATACAAACACACACACACACACACACACACACATGCACACGATCTTATTTTGCAGGAGATGATCTCACTCTCATGTTTGAAAAGAACATAAGAGCCTAGAAGCTATCAGAAGGGAAATCCCTCAACTCCCTCTGCGTCCTTTCTCTCCCCCTTCCCTCCTGTTGCAAGAGAGGAGCTGTCTGGCCTCCTACCTGAGGTCAATGTCTTGACCTAAGCTCTGGAGTCCAGTCATTCCTTTCTTCTTCCATTCCTCCTCTCTTTTCTCTTTTCAACTCTGCTTCTCGATTTGATAATTTCCATCTACTTGTCTCCTTTGCAGACTTACTTTCTTTTGTCTAATATTGATAATAATGATGATAATAATATAAAAAATAATAATGCTGTTGAAGAAGAAGCAGTAAAAGAAGCAACTAACATTTGGATGGTGTTTATTAGGGGCCAGACACTGTACTTAGAACTTTACATGTGTTATTTCACTTAATCCTCACAAAGCCCTAGGGGATAAGTATTATTACCTCTATTTTTGCCAGTGAGGGAACAGAGGTACTAAGAGATTCAGTAAACTGCTTGAGACCACACAGCTACTATATGAAGGAACGAGAATGTAGACAAAGACAATCTGACTTCAGAACCTCAACTCTTTATTACAGAATTATCTTGTTTCCTGTGCTTGGAACTCCCTGGTATTGGACTTCTCAGCATACTTTTCTCTGTGCCCACAACTTCACTTACACCTCTATGCTGATGACTCACGAATTTATATTTCTAGCCTTGACTCTTCTTGAGCTCTAGAATTGACCATCTAGTTATCTATTTGATGTATACACTTGGGAGACATAAGAGCTTTCCAATGTTGATCTAATATCAAACTGGGAGCTCCCACCAGATGGTTTCTTCTTCCATTGTTCCCTATGTCAGCCAGTAGCATCACCATCCATTCAGGCGCTACTGCCAAAAACTTAAGAGTAATCATCTTTAACACACCTGTCATCCTCGCCCTTCTTATCTCCATATCCCATATCAAACATAAATCTGATTCTGCTATCCCCTTGCTGAAAATCATTCAATGGCTTCTTATTGTTTAATTAGTAAAGAATAGTAAAGAACAAGAAATAAAGAAGCAACTAAAATTCGGTGAGCCTCATCTCACCTCACTCTCTTATCCCCTGTGCTTTAAAAACTTGACCTTATTTCAGACCAAAATGTGCTGTGTGTGCTCTTTCTGTCCCAGGATACATCTTTTCCTCTTTCTGGAACACTCCCTATTGCTTTTCAATAACTCCAATCCAACTTTCAGTTGTCTGTCCATGCACTTTTCCAGAGAAGCCTTTCCCCTTTTGCCCAAAGTAAATCTGGTCTCTTTGTTATACACTCACATCAAGTACTCTTTAGGGCACAGCACACTTCTTTGTTGCAATGTTTCCTTTGTCTTAGTTAATTATCTGATTGATGTCTCTTTCCTAACTACACTTTAAGCGCCATAAAGGCAGTGGCCTTGTCAGGTTTTGGTCACCATAAAAATAAGCATAATACTCAGACCCAGGGTTCAAAGAACTCAGAATAGGGCCAGAAAGGTTAGACAATGTGCCTAATCAAAACTATGTTTCTTCTCTTTTATAACAATAAGGAAATCTGCTAGTAGGATGATACGTAGTATGTTGGCCATGAAAAGAGAGCTTGGTTTTCTTCGAATCACACAGTAGGGAACTATAGAAGGCAAAAGTATATATATGTAGAGGCAGAGGGGAAAAAAAAAAGAAAAAATAA
Source organism: Lipotes vexillifer (assembly GCF_000442215.2). Classification (NCBI taxonomy): domain Eukaryota; kingdom Metazoa; phylum Chordata; class Mammalia; order Artiodactyla; family Lipotidae; genus Lipotes; species Lipotes vexillifer. Next base: position 3,197,406 of record NW_006790311.1, on the reverse strand, counting down.
TAAATCTGCTCTCAATAATCTGAAGATTTACTTGTAAAACTGGACACTGAGTCAGTCCATGTAGACTGTCAACAAATTGGAAAGCAAATGTGCCATAACTTGTGCCATGGAGAATTAGCTGCCTTGGATGGAGAGACTTAAGAAGGGCCTGGGTCTAAAACCAGCCATGTCTGCTGGGCTAAGGCAGATGGCAATGAGAGTGGAACATGCAGACCGGTTCACGGTGGAGGAGGAGGCTAAACTCCAGCTGTGCAACTCATAGATAGTATGCAAACTTCCTAATGAGAAGTGTGGAATGTCCTCACGTATCATCAGAACAAGATAGATCTGTCTTAATAAATTGGGGGACTCTAGGGAGAAAGCTGAGACTATTGCAAAGTTTTCTGGGCTGTAAGATTCCATAAGGGAGTATTTGGGACTTAGGGGATAGGAAGAGGCTCTTGGAATTAATCAGAAGTAACTAGATAGGAGATACTTCAGCAAAACCAATTTCCTAAGATGTTTGATCCGGGAGTGTGCTATGAACTAAGCTCTGTGCCCCCCAAATTCATATGTTGAAGCCCTAACCCTCAATATGAATGCATTTGTAGCTAGGGTTTTTATGAGGTAATGAGATTAAATGACTTCCTAAGAGTGGGGCCCTAATTCAATAGGATTCATGACCTTATAAGAAAAGGAAGAGAGATCGCTCTCTCCATACACATGTACCGAGGTAAGACCACCTGAGAAGGTGGCCATCTGCCAGCCAGGAAGAGGGCTGTCACCAGAACCTGATCATAGTGGAACCCTGATCTTGAATTCTCAGACCTCCAGAACTGTGAGAAAATAAATTTCTTTTGTGTAAGCCATCCAGTCTATGTATTTTGTTATGGCAGCCCAAGCAGACTAAGACAGAAGGGAAGTGAGAACAAGGTCCTGTGTTAGATGGGCTAATGGGAGAATTTTTCCAGGTAGAGACTGGCCACATCAAACACTGACTTGTCTTTGGAGTTTAAATAAAATGGTTGGCCAAATGCTTCCTCTTGCCTCTCTTCTCTAAGCCTCAGACACTAGCATCCTCTGTGTCATTTCCATTTTGGTCATCCTGTGCCCACTTATATTTCTCCTTTGCTTTCTCTTGCTCTGTTCATGTAGCTCAGGGATCATTATTGCCAGTTTCAGGATGCTCAGCACCCATGCACGTGGGGATGATTAGAAGGATGGGATATGAGCAAAAACAGGAAGCTTCACAAAGTAGAATGTCCAGGGACCTGCCTCTGTGCTGTTCATAGGGCTCTGACTTGCCAGAAGACATTATTCCTGGTTTTCAACAGTGAATTCTGTTGTTTTATAGGACTCCCAACAGAGGATTCTATCCATATCTTTTACCTACTCCACACAGGAAGCAACTCAGCTGGTCAAATGCCAGGTCACCGATAACTATGTTGCCTCTTTCCCCTGCCTGTGTGATAGCTCCTGAGCTGAAAATAGAGTCACACTTCTGAAGCAAGTACAAGAACTTGGATTCTGTAACCTGAAATAACGTCCCCTGTTCTTAGGCACCCCTTTGTTGTTGGATCTCCTTTATGCATTTTACACCCTCCCGATACCCAATTTTGTTTATCCCACTGGATGCATTATTATTGGGAACCAGAACCATCTCTTTTCCAGTGCTTACACCAATCCTAAAGCACACAACTAGTTCCGGTCCCATCTTCTCCCTATTTGCTTTATCTTATTAGGTTTTACCAATCCATCTTCAGCTATATAGCTGAAATCTCACAGAAGGTCAATTTCAAGGCCAGAACAGATCTCTCAGAGAATTTCACTCACTCACGGAAATTCTAGTTCCAGAGCCTGAAACAAGACTGGGTGTGCTGGTGGGAACATGTAACTCTGATGCTGAAAGGATGTATGAATAAATTCGGGGATAAAACGGATGAATTTCCATTGAAAGCTCTTTTTAATTTTTGATTTTATTTTTATACCAAACCAAAAATATTTTACATTTTTCAGTATCAAGAGCTTGTTTACTTGGACACGGAGCAAAATTTGTCATGATCTTTTGGCACTTAAGTTTAGAATGTGAACTATACCTCTTCTGTTTGGATAATTTCTACGAAGGTAGAGCCAATACTCACAAAGCCAGGATGCTCGTAGGTATCTTGAGGGTTGTGAGAACATTGCCACCTAATAACCTCCCATCCCAATGAAGTGCAAAAGTATGGGTAATGAAATGTTCTTCTTAAGGCCTTTGGGATGGTTGTTTTAGTGACTCTAAGGAAAGAAACTTAGAGTCAGCACTTCTCTCTCTTCTTTCTCTCAGGTATTACTGTTTCTTAAATTATGTTGGCGTAATTCGATCCAAGAAAGATTTATCCAAAGAATTTATAGTATGGCTGGAGTCCGACTATTGGCTTTTTCTATAGAATGGAGATTTTAAAAGCAGCTGATGCTGGAGGCCAATGCCCAGGCTTAAGAGTATGAGCTCTCTTTTGAGTAGTTCCTGCCAACACCAGCATGTGAATCTAGCATCTGTATTTAAATCCTTACCTCTACCAGTGTGCTTTTAATCTGTGTGCTTCTGTACAGTTAAAAGTATATAATTTCTAAATGAAAGACACAATGATTGACCCTTAGCCAGAACAAAACTGACTTTCAAAATCTTTGTATCACACTTTCCTGTAGGAGAATGTTTCCTAGAAACACATCATCCTTTCTAAGGACTTATTTCAGTGCAAGGAGACTTATTTTAATGAAAAAAAAGTATTCTGGAAGCATTCATAATGCTCAGGTGGGATAGCTCAGGCCTGACCTAGGCAGTCAGTGTGGGGTTTGAGGGAGCAGGTTCTGGCATAAGACTAAATGGGCACAAATCCCAGTTCAGCCTGTTAATACCTATGTTATGGTGACGTGCTAGTTAATTTCTTTGTAGGTCACTTTTCTCATCTGTACAGAGGGAATCATCATACTACCTTACAGGAACCTTGTGAAAATGGACTGATGTAATTCAAATACAGTATTTATCTCAGTGAAAACCCCAGAACGGTTAGTTGTTGATGCTGTTATTTTAAAACCCCAACTCTAATTAACGATCTTACATTTATTCAGTCCAAATGGTCATTGTGCATCCTGACTGATGGAGAGGATTTTTCAAGGTAATTAGTTAATGGGACACTATCATCTACACATGAATGTGAATTATCATATCAAATAATAAAGGTTCTTTTGGTTTCTGTGCGTGCGTGTGTGTGTGTGTGTGTGTGTGTGTGTGTGTGTGTATTTAATAAGGACAATAGTATTTTCAAAAAAGCTCTAGTCTGATAATCAGATGAGCTAGACTATAATCTTTATAACAGTCCTGATTCTTAGTTTGATTTCAGTTTCTCTATATACAAAGTAGAGAGAAACCCTTTCATTTCTACTGATCTCACAGAGTTAGTGTGAGCACAGGGGAGATGGATGGATTTAGAGTTTTTAATATACCTTTTTAATAGCCCAAACTACTATGTTGTTTAGACTCAGTCATTTTTTTTTTTTTTTTTTTTTTTTTCTTGCGTTATGCGGGCCTCTCACTGTCGTGGCCTCTCCCATTTGCGGAGCATAGGCTCCGGACGCGCAGGCTCAGTGGCCATGGCTCACGGGCCCAGCCGCTCCGCGGCATGTGGGATCTTCCCGAAACGGGGCACGAACCCGCGTCTCCTGCATCGGCAGGCGGACTCTCAAGCACTGCGCCACCAGGGAAGCCCTAGACTCAGTCATTTTTAAGGGGATTATTTTAGACTCATCATCTTTGAAGTATTATTTTTATCTCTAAAAGACGTTATACCTCTTTCCTCTGAAATGCCCCATTTTAAAAAAAAATTACCAAATATTACTTCATGTTATTATCATCAATAAGTCATTTTATTAATTACCTTATTAATTGATATCAGCTTTGCCACAAATGGTCTACTATTTCTGACATAATCAAATGTCATTCGTTCTTTC
>NW_006790311.1:3178846-3193427 GCF_000442215.2 Lipotes vexillifer | reverse complement strand
CTAAATTAGCACTTGTTGTATTACAAAATAAGGAGAATTTAACCCAACAGCAAGGGGGTCCCAATTCCAACAATGACAAAAAGAAGTTTGGAACCAGAAGTTTTCAGTCTGTTTTTCTATAGTTTCATTAGATGATGTGAATAAAAATCAAGGGAAGGGTATTTCTGACCTTTACTTCATGCTTTGTAAAAATAACCCTTATCTGTGTCACCTGTTTATTTGTTTACCCTAAGATTTCATTATTTTACACAACAAATTCTATATAGTTTTTTGTCCAATGACTTTATTTTAGAGTTCTTATTTTTTTATTCTCTAAGATAACAAGTAAGTGGCAAATTACTTTTTCTGCTTCCAAGAAGGGTTAGTTTTTTCTATAATGTTTTCTCTCTTCAATTTTCTTCCTTTTCACCCCCTGAATCCAGTGCTTTTAATTTTTGAATGACATTTAAAGACTTGCCATAGTGGGGCTCCAGTGCAAAGGGGAAAGCTGTAATGAAAAGACGGCAGAATTTGTTAATAGCCTCCAGGAGGTCAGACAAATTCTTTTTCTTAAAGTTTAGATACCCTGTGCAGTGTACCATCCAACTTCTGCCAAGGAAACTATCTGTGCATAATGACTGAGGTTCTGGGAGAAAGAGTTGGTATAGTATGATAAGCCAATGACCTTTCAGCTATTCATTTGTTGTGCTTAGAACTTAATTTATATCTCAGTCATTTGATGAGTATAATACAGAGAGAGTCTCTGGGTTTTATCTACTCTGGACAGCATAGCATTTTGCTCCAGTAAGCATAAAGGGTGGAAATTAGGTACAGAATGCTGGCTGGAGAGTTCTCTCCATGTGAGGATAGTAGATACAGATAAATCAGTCTCTCTGTGTAATGCCTTTGCAGTAAACCAAGGAATAATGCCATGGGGAGCAGATGGTGGCTACAGCTCAGAAGCCTCCATGAATAGCTCTGAGAAGTAAGGACAGTATGGTCTAAGACCTGTATGGATTTGTCACTTCCTCTAAGCCCTGCCCTTGACTCACTCAGTCACTTTCTTTGACTCACCTTTCCCAACAGCACCAGAAACTGATGGTAAATTTTGCATATCTAAAATGTTAGACAGGTACTTCCCAGGTGGTGCAGTGGTTAAGAATACACCTGCCAATGCAGGGGACACAGGTTCGAGCCCTGCTCCAGGAAGATCCCACATGCCGCAGAGCAACTAAGCCTGTGTGCCACAACTACTGAGCCTGCGCTCTAGAGCCCACGAACCACAACTACTGAGCCCGCGCGTCACAACTACTGAAGCCCGCGTGCCTGGATCCTGTGCTCCACAGCAAGAGAAGCCACTGCAGTGAGAAGCCCACACACCACAACAGAGTAGCCCCTGCTTGCCACAACTAGGGAAAGCCTGCACGCAGCAACAAACACCCAACACCACCATAAATAAATAAATAATAAAATGTTAGACAACTAGTAAGAAATTATCTAGTTACAAATTTACTTTTGTAAAGTTAAGGCAAAAGTTCTAAGAGGATGGATCACAAAACTGAGCCAGGAGAACTGAGCTTTTTTTCCCCATGAGGAAAGATAATGTAAGGAAGCTTGGAAATAAAAATAAACACAAAACAAACTACTGTGTTTACACACAGTAGTTTATAATGTGTGTAAACTATATTTAGTTTAAATAAAGTAAAAAATAAAACTATAAATTGTTATATGCTTTTCAAATGACATCCACAACTACTAGCTCATTTGAACCTCACAATAAGGGCTGTGGGCAAATATAATTCTCTTTGTTTTGCTGTTATAGAAACTGAAACTCAAAAAAGATAAAACGATTTGCATAATTTCACAGGACAAGTTAGTAACACCACTTCACATTGCCTGGCAAATATAAATCACTTGGTAAATATTTGTTGAGTGAATGGACATGAATGGAGTCTGATCCCTAGTTCATTGTTTCTGTCTAATACAATGTATCATAAATTACTGCTGCCTCTGGTATATTGTTGGTGAGAGAATTAATGTGAAACACCCTACCTAAATAAATTTAGAAACTTTCAGAAAATTTTATTTGTATTGCTCATTGTCAGGTGGATTTTAAAATAATTCTGTTATTGTGTATCCCTGTATTCTCCTTTCTTCACCCTGATTAAATTGCGGGATTTTTTTGCTTGTTAGTTTGTTTTTAAAAGTAGCAGTTTTTGTAAAGCTTTTATAAATGATAACATGAGCAACAGAGTTAAACCTTCTTCTTTTAGTTTAATAGTGAGAAAAAAGACAATGATTTTAATTTTCATAACCAAGTAATCTGTTCAATTGAGTTGCTTCTAGTTGGTGTATGATGGCCACTAGATCACCTTTTAAAATCCAGGTTCCTAAAATGTCATGGAAATAGATTGAAAATTAAAGTATCATTTCATGTTAAAATAAATCTTGTAGCAAATCCCTTATACAGACTGTCTCTGAGGAAGATTTCTTAGGGAAGCCAGATGTCCAGAAAGGAAACAAAAACTAGGACACCAGAAGAATTTGAAGCATCTGGCATGTATCAATACAAGCATTACACACAGCCAAGAGAGATGGGTAATGTAAGCAGAGAAATGGAAATAATCAAAAGGAAATGTTAGAAATGAAAAAAAAAAAACAGAAAGAATAATGTTTTTAATGGGCTCATCAGTAGACTGGACAGAGCTGAGGATAAAATCTATGAGCTTGAACATAGGTCAGTAGAACTTCTCAAACTGAAATGCAAAGAAAAATAATATTAAGGAACAATGGGACAATTTCAGAAGGTGTAACACACAATTAGTATGCCAGAAGGAAATGAAAGAATAAAGCAGAAAAAAATATTTAAAGTAATAATGTTTGAGAATGTTTCAAACTCAATTATAGACACTACACCACAGATCCAGGGTGCTCAAAGAACACAAAGTGGGATAAATAGTCAAAACACACCTAAGAATACCATATTTCTAAAATGGAAAATCAAGGGCAAAAATCAAAGGCAGAGAGAAATCTTAAAGAAAGTCAGAGGGGAGAATAAAGCCACCTTACTTACAGAGGAAAAGGATAAGAAATATAGTGAGTTTCCTGGCAGAAAACATAGTAGTATAAAGAGTAACATGAAATCTTTAAAGTATAGAAAGGAAAAAAGCAAAAAAAACTAAAAAAAAAACCCCTGCCAACCTAGAATTCCTTATCCAGTGAAATGATCTTTCAAAAGTAAAGAAGAAATAAAGATTTTCAAAGATAACAATTGAGGAAATGTATTGCTAGCAGAGCTTCCCTGCATTCAATGATTAAACAAACAAAATTTCTTTAGGGAGAATATAAATAAACCTCAGAGTGAAAACTCAGATTTACGTACAAAAAGAAAGGTCATCAGAGAAAGAATAAGTGAAAGTAAAATAAATTCCTTTATTTTTCTTATTCTTCATTTATTTAATGTCAGTTGTTTTAAATTAATAATGGTAACAATGTATTGGGTGATTATAGCATATGGACAAGTAAATAAATGATAGCAAAATAACAAGGGGCAGAAAGGAAGAATTAGAAATAGTCTAAATTACCTGCAATTTATATGAAGTGGTATAGCATTATTTGAAGATGGACTTAGATCAGTTAAAAATATATATTGGATGGTTTGATGAGGGCAGCATTCACTTTTTTTTAGCAGTAATCTTTTGATGTTTGACTACATGTTTTTTTCCCCCAGCAAAACTCTTATATACCCTGGCTTCTCCCTTACCTCTTTGGAACAGAACAGTTCTTCAAAATTTTCTGAGAGGCTGCATCCCAGGTTATATAGTCCTCAGTAATGTCCATGAATAAAACATAATTCTCAAAAAAAATCCCATATATATATTTGTCCCATATATATATATTTATCCTATATATATATATATATGAAACACTAGGCCAACCAGTAAAAAAAAAAAAAAAAATTGAAAAAAAGAATATTTGATATGCTAAGAGAGGAGAGAAATGAAATCTTATAAAATGCTTAGGTAGAACCAGAGAACTAAGAAAAAGAGGACCAAAAAGAAATATAGAGCAAATGCCATGAATAGAAAACAGTTACAAACATGGCAGACACTAAGACAACAATATCAATAATCACCTTATTTGTGAATGATCTAAATATACCAACGAAAAGACAAAAGAAGTCAGAGTGGATACAAAAATAATCCCAACTCTATAGTGCTTAAAAGAAACCTACCTAAAAGATAAAGACTCTGATAAGTTAAAAGTAAAGGGATGAAGAAATACATACCATGGTAACAATAATCAAAATAAATCTGAAATAATAATATTAATTTCAGACAAAGTTTACTTTAGAATGAGGAAGTTATCAGGAATTAAGAGAGATGTTACATAATAACAAAGGTTAATTCTCCAAGAAGACAAAACAATCCTTAAGATGCATGCTCCTAACAACAGAGCATAAAATTATGTGAAGCAAAAAAGTAATAGAATTGACAACTTCACTACTATAGTTGGATATTTTAGCATTCCTCATTCAGTAATTGATATGTAGCATACAGAAAATCAATAAGAATATAGTTGACCTAAACAGCACTATCAACCAAATTGATCTGTTTGACACTTATAGAATTCTCCATAAACAGTAGCTAACTACACATTCTTCTCAAGCTTTCATGGAACATTTACTGATGGCATAGACCATATTCTGGACCAGACCATAAAACATATCTTAAACTTTTTAAAAGAATAGAAATTATAAAAAGATTGTTCTTAGACTACAATGGAATTAAACTGGAAATCAATAACAGAAAGGTAACTAGAAAATCTGCAAATATTTAGAAATAAATAGCACACTTCTAAATTTCAAATGGGTCAAAGAAAATGTCTCAAGAGGGATTTAAAAAGAGTTTAATGAAAATGAAAGTACAACTTATCAAAAACTTTAGGATGCTGCAAACTTAGTATTTAGAGAAAAATATATAGTATTGAATACATACATTAAAAAAAATAATAAATCCAAAATAAATAACCCAAACTTCCATCTTATGAAACTAGAGAAGAAGGAACAATTTAAGACTAAGCAAACAAAAGAAAATATATGATACCAATTAGGATAAAAAAATCAATGACATTGAAAACAGAAAATCAATAGAGGAAATCAACAGAACCAAAAGATTAGTTCTTTCAAAATGTTAATAAAATTGATGAACCTCTAGCAAGGCACAAATTATTAATATCTGAAATGAAAAATGATACATTACTACTGATCCCATGGACACTATAAGGATAATAAAGTAATATTATGACAACTTTATGTACACGCATTTGATAGCTTTAATGAAATGGACGAATTTCTTGACACAGTCCAAACTCACACAAGGAGAAGTAAATAATCTTAATAGGTCTACAGCCATTAAAGAAATTGAATCAAGAACTCATAACTTTTAAAAATAAAAAGCAACACAATTCTTCCAAAAAAAAGAGAAAGCACTACTGAATTCTACCAAACATTTAAGCAAGAAATTATATCAACTCTCAACAATATCTGCCAGAAAATAAATACAGAGGGAACACTTCTTAACTTATTTTATGAGACCAGCATTATTTTAATACCAAAATGGATAAAGACATTATAAGAAAGGAAGACTACACACCAATAACACTCATGCATAGAGATGCACAAATCCTCAACACAATAACAGCAAATTAAATTCAACAATACACAAACTGAATAAAAGATGATGACAAGTTGGATTAATTCCAGGTATGCAAGAATCATTCACCATTTGACAATTAATCAATGTCATCCACCGTATCAACTAACTTAAGAAGAAAAATTATATTATCACATCAGTTAGGTACTTTTCCCCTAAGATCAAGGTGAAGGCAAAAATGTCCACTCTAATCACTTATATTTATCATTATACTGGAATTTCTATCTAGTGCAATAAGACAAGAAAAGGAAATACAAAGATTGGAAAGGAAGAAATAGAACTGACATGATTTTCTATGTAGAAAAAGCAAAGTAGAAACAGAAAACAACTCCTGGAACTTATAAACATACATGCATAATAAGGTTGCAGAATACAAGTTCAATATATGAAAGTCAATTTATTTCCTATATACCCACAATTAACTATTGAAATTTGAATACAAACAAATAGCATTACAATAAAACTAAAACCATGAAATATTTAGGCATATATCTAAAATATACTAGGTCTATATGCAGGAAATTACAAAATTCTAATGAAAGAAGTCAAAGAAGATCTCTCAAAGTGGAGAGATATTCCATGTTCATGGATTGAAAGTCTCAATATTGCTAAGCTGTCAATTGTTTCCAACTTGATCTCTACATTCAAAAAAATTCCAATGAAAATCCCAATAATCTATTCTGCAGATACTGATAGACTGATTCTAAAATTTATGTATAAAGTCACAAGATTTAGAATAGCCAACATCATACTGGAGAAGCACAAAGATGAAGGGTTCATATTATCTATTTTTAGGACTTACTATAAAAATACAGTACTCAAGATAGTATGGAATTAGAAAAAAAATAGACATGTAGATTAATGGGATAGAAGAAAGGGCCCAGAAAAATATTCAAAAATATAGTCAACTCATCTTTAACAAAAACACAAAGGCAATTTAATCCCAGTGGTACTGGGATAAGTGGGCATCCATTTACAAAAGAAAAAAAAAAAACAACCTAGGCACAAACCTTACAACTTTCCTAGAAAGGAACTGAAAATAGATCTTAGACCTAAATGCAAAATGAAAACCATAAAACTTCTAGGAAAAACGAACAGGAGAAAATTTGAGTTACCTTGTGTTTGGTAGTGAGTTGTTAGATATAACACCAAAACTATCATCTGTGTAAGAATAAAATTGATAACTTGGACTTTTTATCAAAATGAAAAACCTCTACTCTGAGAAAGACACTATTAGGAGAATGGAAAGAAAGTCACAAACTGGGAGAAAGTATTTGCAAAACACATATTTGATAAAAGACATTCAAAATATACAAAATTATTTTAAAGCTCAGAAAAAAAATCCTAACAACAACTAAGAACCCAATTAAAAACTGGGGAAAGGTCTGACAGATACTTCACCAAAGAAAATATACAGATGGAAAATAAACATATGAAAAGCTTCTCAGCATCATTTATCATTAGGGAATTATAAATTAAAACAATGAGATACTAGTACACACCTATTAAAATAGCTAAAGTTTTGAAAAAAACTGACAATACCAATTGCTGGCAAAAGTGTAGAGCAACAAGAATACTCATTCATTGCTGATGAGAATGCAAATTGTACAGCCACTGTGGAATATAGTGTGGCAGTTTCTTACAGAGATAAACAGTCTTGACACAGGATGCAGACAATGCACTCCTAGCTATTTACACAACTGATTTTAAAATCTATATGGATGGACCTTGAAAGAAGTGTTATGCTAAGTGAAACAAGTCAGACAGAGAAAGACAAATACTGTAGGATATCACATATATATGGAATCTAAAAAAGCCCAATTATAGAAACAGAGACTTGAATGGTAGTTACCAGGGTTTGGGCTGGTGTGGGAGGGTCATGGAGGCAGAAAAAGGGAGATAGAATCCAGCATCTGTACCCCAACACCAAATTAAATCTCAGAGATAGAGTTTGGGGTGAAGTAGAAAAGAATAGCATTATTGCTTTGCCAGGCAAAGGGGGACACAGTGGGCTAACGTCCTTAAAACTGTGTGTCTCGACCTAGAGGGCGTAGTGAGGAGTTTTACGGTAATGGTTCAAAGAAGGCGTGATCAGCTCATGGACATTCTTCTGAGTGGTGGTGGGGAGGTAAGTGGAAGTCAGCATCATCAATCTTCTTGTTCCAACCCTTCTGGGGTCTACGTGTTCATGGACATCATGCCTTCATTAACTGTTAATTTCTCCCACCTGGTAGGGGTTTCAGTATCTGCAAAACAGCTCAAAGATATTGTTGTGTGTATCCCTTAATGGGGAACCAGGACCCTGCCCCAGTTCTGCACTATTGTTTCTCATGTTCCCCCCTTGTCTCCCATCCCCTCTCTTTCCTAATTAACAACTGCTTGAAGGAAGGTCATGGAGGCCAAATGAATCAAAGAAACGGGGGACACAGGAAAGCTGTTGTGCCCAGGAGCCCCACAAGGTCCTGCTCAATATCAAGATGTTGGTCAAAGAGTACAAACTTCCAGTTATAGGATAACTCAGTTCTGGGAATCTAATGTAGTGCATAGTGACTATGGTTAACAATACTGTATTATGTACTTGAAAGTTAGTAAGAAAGTAGATCTTAAATTTTTTACCACAAAAAGAAATGGTGATTATGTGATATGATGCAGGTGATAGGTAACATTATGGTGGTGATCATGTTGCAATATATAAGTGTATCAATCAACACTTTTACACCTTAAACTTATGCAATGTGACATTTCAATTATATCTCAGTAAATCTGGGTTAAAAATCTTATATGCACACAAAAAACCTGCATATGAATTTTATAGCAGCTTTATTTATAATCTTCAAGAAATGAAGCAACAATTATGTCTTCCCACAGATGAATGAATCAACAAACTATGGTATATCCACAAAATGGGATACTATTCAGTGATAAAGAGAAATAAACCATCAATCTGTGAAAAGACATGTGTGAGCATTAAATGCATATTTCTAAGTGACAGAATTCAGTCTGAAAAGTCTAAGTACTCTGTAATTTCAATTATATGAAATTCTGGAGAAGGCAAAACTAAAAAGACAGTAAAAAAAGTCAGTGGTGCTAGGAAGATTGTTGTGAGGGGGAGGTGCAGTGTTGGATAGGTGAGGCATAGAGAATTTTCTAGGGAGGTGAGACATCTGTGTGTTACGGAAATGCTGGATGTACCACGCTATGCATTTGTCAAAATCCATAAAGCTTTACAACATAGAATTTTACATGATTAAAGAGTGAATCTTATTGTCTGCCATATCAGTAAACAAAAGATGTCAGAGTCATCAGCGATTGCAGCCACTGCTGGTGAGCTGGTGAGCCTGAGGGAACTCAGGATATTAAAACATGGGATACTGGACCCGGATAGCTGAGGTGCACATCAAAGGAATGATTTCAGTGAGCCCAGACTCTTGCATCTTCCCATATATAGACAAGCGCCAAATTCCTTAACTTGAGATATCTGGTTTTCTTTAAGTAACAATAATCTTTTGGGGAATTCCCTGGTGGTCCAGTGGTTAGGACTTCAAGCTTCCACTGCATTGGGTGTGGGTTCAATCCCTGGTCGGGGAACTAAGATCCCAGAAGCTGCTCACATGGCCTAAAAATAAATAAATAAATAAATAATTTAAAACAACAACAACAATAGTCTTTTGACATTCAGACTACCTGCCATTTGTTGCCAAACTCCTATATATCCTGCTCCCCCCTTGACTACTCAGAGCAGTTTTCTCAGGGTTACTTGAGATGCTGCCTCCTGGGCTTGAAGTCCTAAAATTTTCCACCGAATAAAACATAGCTTTCAATAAAAAAAAAAAAAAAAAAAAGAGTGACCCTTAATGTATGTAAATTTTTTAGAAATTTGTGCAGGAGGTCACGGGGTCTCAGGATGGAATACAGAATCTGACAAAACAACCTAACTATTACAAATATATGGCACATCTCACTAAAGGAGGTGAGGGGAAAAGGTGCTGACCTAGGTAACTGGAGATGGTGTCTGTAAGATTAAAGGCAAAGGAGACTGTAAATAAGCACTCATGTCCAGTTGATAAAGATGTTCCCTCGGGAGTACAGATTAACAGTTCTGATAACTGCCATATATCTGTATTTGAATTCAACAGTTAAAATGACAGCAGATGGTAAGAGCCAGGTTACTCACTGATGAAATGAAGGTTACATATAAATAAGCAAAGGTAAGAGACTAGAATGATCCATGTGGGAATCGACTAGTGTTAAAGGCATCACTACGAACACATCTAAAGCAATATATGCAGATGGTTGCAGATATGTGTATTTGTAACACGGGTTAGCCTGTACACATAGACTCCCTTGCTCTGTAAGCTGAGAGGGGCTAGAAGCAATAGTGCCCAATAGCAATATCCTGTTGTCAAAGTGGAGAAAGCATAAAGCCAGGTTCAGACTCCCTTAGCCTGTCTGTAGTTATTACATAACCATTTAATTAGTAAATGAAACCTCTGTTATGTCATGAACTGAACCTACAGTTATCTGCTGACATCACAGAGATTCACTGCTTCCTTCATAGTTGGTAATAATATTCTAAGTTTGTAAGGGAGGTACTCTATAGTTTTCTTAAAAACGACAATGGAGTTCTTACTCCCTTTTGATGTAAACTGTCAGCCTCTAGCAGCCTTCTATACCATAAACAGGGCACACATAGACAGGTAAAAGTAATGATATAACTGATAATAAATTAGTAGTAAAATTATGTCCCAAATATAGCTAAAAGCTTTATAGGCATCTTTTCATTATTTCATTGAACACACACCACAATACATTGAGGTAACTACTGCTACTATATCTGTTTCCCTGTTGGAGTAGCCAAGGATAAGTGAAATTTAATAACTTACCCAAGGTTAAACAATAAGCAAATGAAGGAGCTGGGATATAACTTGCATAATTTGACTTCTGAGCACATACTCTTAACTAGCAGGGAAATTGTTTTGTAAAGGTAAGGCCTTATTAAACCATCCTTGCTCATTGTAGGAAGGACGCTATACCACTGACAGTCCCATCTGCTGTAGAGGACCCACATTTAGAAAGAAGAGAGACTTTTAAATGATCAACATAGTCTTTGAAGTGTGAGATTTGATTGCCCATCATTTACAACTTAAATGCTTTAATGGCACGAAATAATTTGGATCGTGTGGGTTTTCCCCCCACCCCCCACAATTTAGAATATAAAGCACATGTCTAAGAAGGCAGTGTTGCTAGAAGGCCAGAAGAAATATTAGCGCTGGATAATGGAAATGAATCAATTGACTCCTATATGTCTCCATAAGCAGACACAATGTGAATAATAATAAAAGCTTCAGTGTAGTAAGTGCCTACTGTGTGCTAGACATTGTTCTAAGCTCTTAATGTATTATCTCATTTAATCCTCACACCAGCACTCTAAAGCAGATATCATTATTTACAAAGGAAGAAACTAGTACACAGAGGGAGTAATTTATACACCTAAGATCACACAGCTAGAAAACAGTAAAGTCAGGATATCTGATTACAAAATATACACTATTAATAATAATGCTGTACAGTCTCCCTATATGCAGCTCACATCAAATGAAGATTAGAGAATGACAGCTTTCAAGAGGACAGATTCGGGTTTTTCAGAGATATCAGTGTTCTGTGTTCACTTGTAGATAATTGTTTTTTTTTTCCCCATCACCCTAAATAAGATATTTGCACTAGGCATTCTGCTAATATAGTTAAGAAAAACTAATCAGATACTCAGATGGAGTGAGATCCTTGCAAACCTCAGAAATAGAACATATGTTCCAGAATGTCTGTCTAATTCAGTTAGTTTAAAAATTGTGGTAGTGATTCTAGGGTTCAAGATTTGATGCCTTCATGAGGTAGCAGTTGTGTGTGCATGTGTGTGTGTTTCGTTGCCACAGGAAGCATCCTCGTCCCAGCCACCAGCTGAAATGGTGGTGGTTCACCATTTATTGAAATGGTCTATTACCATAGGGATCAGTGGGTAAGCATCATGACAAAAATGGACAGCGTTCCTCTAGACAGATAATGGGTTGGTGGTGATCTTTTTATTTACAAAAAGCTTCTTATAGGGCTTCTCTGATGGCACAGTGGTTAAGAATCCGCCTGCCAATGCAGGGGACACGGGTTCGAGCCCTGGTCCAGGAAGATCCTACATGCTGCGGAGCAACAAAGCCCGTGCACCACAATTACTGAGCCTGTGCTCTAGAGCCTGCGAGCCACAACTACTGAGCCCATGGGCCACAACTACTGAGCCCACGAGCCACAACTACTGAGCCTGCGTGCCATAACTACTGAAGTCCGTGTGCCTAGAGCCCGTGCTCCACAACAAGAGAAGCCACTGCAATGAGAAGCCCACACACTGCAACGAAGAGTAGCCCCCACTTGCCACAACTGGAGAAAGCCCACACGCAGCAGCAAAGACCCAATGCAGCCAAAAACAAAAATAACTAAGTAAATAATTTTTTTAAAAAAGCTGCTTATAATTCTAGCAAGAAACTGCATCTCCTTGTGTAGTAACCTAACAGATTTCTTAACAGAGGCAAAATAATGACTCAGTTGCATGCCCCTTTCTTGGCCCCAGGGCAACCCAAGGAGAGCCATGGTAATCTATTTTGGGGCAGTACTTGGCTGTGACAATGGACTCACTGATCTCTATCTGCCACAGACACATCTTAACTGGGATAAAACTGAGACTCTTAGATGCTAGGTGACTTGTCAAGCTCATTTATCTAGTACGTGGATGAATCAGTTCTTGAATTAATCTTGAATTTTGCCTACTAAAAATTTGAAATCTATTACTTCCTCAAGGCTAATTTTCTGCTCTAGTTCACTAAAGTAGAAAATAAGTTATTCATTCATGCTTCTCGTGTGGGATCAGGATAGGCACAATTTACTCAGGCTGCACCTTCCTTGACACCTATGATTTTCCTAGTGGAGCCAAAAGGGAACTTGGGGAAACTACTAGTCAGAAGCACTAAACATTTTATAACCACAGCACTTTACATTGATTCCACCTCTGATTAAGAAATGTTTCAAAATATATTGTTTACACATGTGGACTGTTGTGAGTGAAAACTGTAAAGTAAACATTACTTATATTAATCAAAACATATACAACAGAGAGTATAAGTTCACCTTTGCAAGCTGCCTGAGACATTGGCAGAGAAGGACGTTATCTAAAAATACTAAACATTTTTAACTCTGTGGCTGAAATAATACCCAGGGAGAAAATTATCTGAAATATTAGGGAACTGCCATGTATTATGACAGAGGAGTCCAGGGAATACAGAAGATGGCTGGAATGGCCCTAAAGAAAGATGGAAAGAACATGACACACCAGTTAAGGATTTATCAGCTGAGACTGACCTCATATATTCATAGCTATTATTTCAACAGTTTATCTAATCCCAGTTGGGAAGAAGAAAGAGAGCAAGTAACTTCCAAAGTGAAGACCTCCATAGGCTGATTCCATCCTGGAATTCCATGAGGAACACCTCTGCTTGTTAACTCATCAGGGCAGGAGCCCCAGAGGGCTGCTCATGGTTGTACCATCCATGGTGGTGCCGGTCTTCAGAGGCGAGTTTCAGAAGAGAATGTGGAATGTCTTTTACCTATGCTTCTTCATATGCTGTTTCTGTGGTCTGTCTCCAGGTAAATAAAGTTATGCAGGCACAATCAATTTTTTTAAAAGCCTGACTCTTGGCACAGTCTGGAGAGGGAAGGAGAAAATCTGGAACAGAGAGTGAGAGAGTTCCAGAGCACAGGTGATGTTTTATTTCTTGATCCGAGTGCTGAATACACATGTGTTCAGGTTGTAAAAAGAAATCATGGAGCTGTACATTTGTGGTAAGAACACTTTTCTGAATATATATATATATATTTCAGTAAAATGCAGAAAAAAAAAAAAAGAAAGAAAGAAAGCCTGGCTGTGTTTTGTCAGCCATGTACATGATGTAGCCTTAGGGCGAAAATATCTAATACAAAACCTTTGAATTAGGACTTTTAGATTCAGACCCAACACAGGCATTTCAAATGCCTGAAACAGTGTGCTTAGGTTCATTTCCCTCAGTGTCTGAGGTTTGTGAACCATGTAGTCTAGCCTGGCTCTTCTTCCCCTAAAGTTGTTTTATTTCAGAGAAGAACGAGAAAACTTTCTAAGAACCTAAGAACTTAAGCCATGTTGGGCAACTTACAACCATCAATACATCTAACCAGCCCTTCTCTTCCTTCTCTGTACAACCAAGTGACTTATGATTAGAGAATATAGTTATGTTAGCTAACATTAATACTAACTTCATAAGTTAGAGGTGTCACAGAAAAACATATTTTTCTAAATAATACCATATTTTTTCTTTAAAATGAGCTTTGTGTGTCTAGGTGTGGGAGGGAAGTGTGCTGACTGGGCAGGACCAGCTTTAAGGTTAATCTGTCATAATAGGCTTTCCAGGTGATTTGTTCCAGAAAATAATAAAATATCATTTATCTCTACTAAATAAACTATATGTTTTGAGTACACAGATTCATACACACACACACACACAGACACACACACTCACACAACACACTTTTTTATCCATGTGCATTTCCCTACTGCTTTTTGAAAACTGTTGAAAGTTTAATCAGTGAACCAGTTAGGTATAGTGGAAGTTAACTAACAAATCATTCCCTAAACTGAACTTATGTAATCAATGATTCTTCTATAGTAAAGCAGTCAAATGAAGTATGGCTCCTTACTTTGTAGGAGTAAAAAAAAAAAAATGAAAATGAGAGATTTAGAAGTTGAGGGAAGAGAGGAAATTAAGTCAAACAAAAGCCCTCTTCTCCAAAGTTACACATTGGGGATATACTGCAGCAGG
>NW_006790311.1:3148657-3178708 GCF_000442215.2 Lipotes vexillifer | reverse complement strand
GCAGGAATAGGATGTAAGTACTAGAATGTTTTGGGGTTGTGGTGATGTCTTAGTCCAAATGAGCTGCTATAACAGAATACCACAGACTAGGTGACATAAACAACAAACATACATTTCTCATAGTTCTGGAGGCTGGGAAGTCTAAGATCAAGGCTCTGGCAGATCTGGTGTCGAGTGAGGGCCTGATTCCTGTCTTGTAGAAGGAAGACTGTCTTCTCACTCTGTCCTCACATGTTGGAAGGAGCAAGAAAACTGTCTTTTAGAAGGGTACCAATCCCATTCACGAGTGCTCTACCCTCATGGTCTAATCATCTCCCAAAGGCCCCACCTGCAAATACCATCCCATTGGGGACTAGGTTTCAATACATAAATTTGTAGGGGGAAATGCAAGCAAGTCCATGACAGGTGATAATATGGGAAGAGGACCAAAGGTGTCTTTGCTGCCAAATAAGGGCTCTCATGTACTCCACGTGTGTGTGTGTGTGTGTGTGTGTGTGTGTGTGTGAGAGAGAGAGAGAGAGAGAGAGAGAGAGAGAGAGAGACACCCAGCTCTGAATCCCACAAAAGAAACAATGGAACTGGCTTAGCAGCAGGCCTCAGGTCTCAGGCCCCTGAGATACTCCTAGTGCACCATGCTTGCCCACAGGGCAGTGCACGATGACTGCAGTCTAGTGGCATTTCCTACCACACAGCGTGACTAGTGTGAACCAGGTTGAGGAAAGGAATTGGTTCCAAGGACAACAACAGAGCCAAAGACTGAAACTTTGAGCTTGAATAACCAGGTTTCAAACTCTGGCCCCATCACAATCTAGAGCTAAAAATGATAGTGAACCACTCTGAGCCTCATTCTCTCACCTATACAAGCTTCCTCATAAGTCTGTTAAGGAGCATAGGATGTAGTAATGTAAGGTAGTATCTAGTGTGCTACCTGGGGTATAAGGGCTCAGGACATGGCAGCTATTATTGTCAAGAAACAAAGGCTCAGAGACTGGGGTTATAGCCAACAGCCCCTCCAGATGCTGACCCAGTTAAGTGGGCACTAGACAAACTGTAGCTTTGACTGCCAGGTTCCATTTAGCTTTTCAGAATTGAGCATTAAAGACTCTGCCCACTCTTTTGCCCTCTTCAACTCCTCTTTACCTGAATAAGCTGTGCTCACTAGCTGTCCTCCCTCCAAGGGCACAGAACTTCATTTCATCAGCTGAATGTTTCCATTCCCTTTCAGATGATCTTTCCCTTCCTGAGCCTCTCTCTTCAAGCAGCAGCATTCCACTTACCTGAGCTAAAAATGTAGAGAAAATTGTTTTTATGGTGGAAAGAAATAAAACCATATATGCATATTATTAATATTAAAGTAACCATGTACACGATACACACTAGGCTGAGATGGTCATGGATTGAATTATACCACCTCCACAAAAAAAAACATATGTCAGGGGCCCTAACCCCCAATACCTTAGAAGTGACCTTATTTGGAGACAGGGCCTTTACAGAATGTAATCAAGTTCAAATGAGGTCATTAAGTTTGGTACTAATCAAATATGATTGGTATCCTTATAAAAAAGGGAATATCTGGACACAGAGTCAGGCATGCACACAAAGAGATTGCCAAGTGAAGATGAAGGTGAAAATCAATTATGATACATCTCCCAGCAAAGGAATGACAATGATGGCTAGCAAACCACCAGAAGCCAAGAGAGAGGCATGGAAAAGATTCTACCTCACAGCCCTCAGTGGGAGCAACACTGCCTACACCTTGATTTCAGACTTCTAGCCTATGGAAATGTGAGACAATAAATTTCTGTTGTTTAGGCCACCCGGTTTATGGTGTCTTGTTATAGCAACCTTAAAAAATGAATACAGGGATCCATCTACCATCATAGCAGTTTTCTTTCCATGAGTTTAGACCTAGGGGAGAATTAATGTATTTCTGGCTGAGGTTTTAATTTGTCCCTTGCTGAGTCACAATGCAAAGTAGACACTTATGTATCCCAAGTAAAATGAAGACATTGATTAAAAATAACATGTAAGGATTTTCTTGAAATTCACCCTTAGATCCAACATTTGTGGATAGAGCAAGACAATCACTTCTTAATCTGAGGGTGAGATCTTCACATCCTGCACTCAGATCTAAGTACCGTTTCCCTGGCTGGGTGGGTGGGCACCTGAAGGCATAGTGGTTGATGGTTGGGAAGAAGATGGTTGTGTATATATATCTTGTCCAAACTCTCTGGTGAGGCTTCTATGGCATCACTATCATCTGAATCTTCAACTTCAAATACAATCGTTTGCGCAGGTACCTACTGTGCTCAGGGTAGTTTGCTGAGTATAGGTGCTTAGGACCTGCGCTTTGTAAGATATGGTTTCTATCCTGTCAAGACTTAGACTTAGTTGGTGAGCTTGACAAAACACAATGCAGAGTAGGTGTGACTAGAAAGGGTGTTATAAGATTTCAGCTCTAATACATACTGTTTTTAAACTTGAGTTTGTGAAACTACTGTCAAAATGATAGAGGGTATTTAGAAAAATATAAAAGAAGGAAATTTTGATTATGCACACAGAAAAGTGGTTTATGTGTTGTTCTCTCAAGGATTGTGTGAGCAAGATGGTAGTTAGTAGAGTACAAGCAGTTCTTAATAATATTCTTATGCCAACACTTTGGTCCTTTAATTCCTATGGCCATTTTAGCCCTTATCCTAAGGAAAAATCAAATAAAATATATTTGAAGATGGGCCTTTAAAAGCAGAGATATATGGGGTATCTAGTAGAAGTAATGATGCTGGTAATGCTATTCTGGACATTAAGCAATAATGAAATAGAAAATTAATCTTTCAGGAAGCAGACATGAACTAATAGAAATGCATACATGACATGCATACACAGCACATCTTCTCTCTATAGGGCCCAATGTGCTTTCAACTCTATTGCATGACTTTGTCCAAAACTTTCTAGGTGCCTGACAAATTTAGCTATCTGCTGCGTATATTTAAGATATGTTTGTTGTATCAGAGGATAGCATCTCAAAAGCCATGCGATGGCTTTACCCCTCATAAATGAAGGCATTGTTGGATGGCATACAGTTTGTGTGTCTTTATGTGCCTTATAGAGGGTATAGCTGAGCTCCTGAGTCAAGAGCACAGAGAGGAGGGAGGCACAAATATTAATTCATTTTGAGTTAGTTTTAATCCATTTTGAGTTAATTTTGAGTGTTGTAACATAGGGGTCCAGTTTCATTCTTTTGCCTGTGGATATTACGTTTCCCTAACATCATTTATTGAAGAGCCCCTTCTTTCCTCTTTGAGTATTCTTAACTTCCTTGTTAAATTTTAGTTGCCTGTATATATAGAGGCTTATTTCTGGGCTCTTGATTCTGTTCTATTGGTCCACGTTTGTCGGTTTTTATGTCAGTACCATTCTGCTTTGAATACTATAGCTTTGTAATATAATTTGAAATCAGGAAGTGTGAGGTCTCCATTGTTGTTTTTCTTTCTCAAGATTTCTTTGGCTATTCAGCATCTTTTGTTGTTTTATACAAATTTAAGATTTTTTTTCTACTTCTGTGAGAAATGTCAATGGAATTTAATAGAAATTGCACTGAATCTGTAAATCACTTTGGGTAGTCTGGACATCTTAACAATTTTAATTCTTCTGATCCATGAAGACAGGATATCTGCTTATTTATTTGTGTCTTCCTCAGTTTCTTTCATCAATGTTCTATAGTTGTCAGTGTATAAAATTTTCAGCTTCTTGGTTAAATTTATTTCTATGTATTGTATTGTTTTGATACTATGGTGAATAAGAAAGTCTTCTTAATTTCTCTTTCCAACAGTTTGTTGTTAGTGTGTAAAAATACGACTGATTAGTGTACATTGATTTTGTATCCTGCAACTTTGAGTTTACTATTTCTAACAGTATCTTGGTGGAGTCTTTAGGGCTTTCTCTCTATATATAAGATTATGTGATCTGCAAACAGAGACAATTTTACTTCTTCCTTTCTGATTTGAATACCTATAATTTCTTTTTCTTGCCTAATTTTTCTGGCTAGGGTTTCCAGCAGCATTTAGAAGATAAGTAGCAAGACTGAACACCCTTGTCTTGTTACTTATCTTAGAGGATAAGTTTTCAGGCTTTCAGCATTGACTACAATGTTAGATATGGATTTTTAGTATATGGGCTTTATTATATTTAGATATATTCCTCTATTCCTAATTTTTGATTTTTGCTCATAAAAAGATGTTGAATTTTATCTAATGCTTTTTCTGTATCTATTAAGATGATTGTAATTTTGTCTTTCATTCTGTTAATGTGGTGTAACACATTGATTTGTGTATGTTGAACTATGCTTGCATCCCAGGAATAAATCCAATTTGATTATGGAGTATAATACTTTTAATTGCTTTGAATTCAGTTCACTAGTGTTTTGTTGAGAATTTTCTTAATCTATGTTCATGAGGAATATTCTTTTCTTGTGATGTTTTTGTCTGGCTTTGGTAACAGGGCAATGCTGGCTTCATAAAATGAGCTTGGGAGTATTCCTTTCTCTTCAGTTTTCTGAGAAGAGAAGGATTGGTATTGATTCTTTTTTAAATGTCTGATAGAATTCATCAGTAAAGCCATTAGGTCCTGGGATTTTCTTTGTTGAGGGTTTTTGATGATTGATTTAGTTCCCTTACTCATTATTGGTCTGTTCAGAGTTTATATTTCTTCATGATTTATTCCTGATTGGTTGTATGTTTCTAGGAATTCATCCATTTCTTCTATGTTATCCAACTTCTGAGCATATGGTTATTCATAATAGTCTCATAATCCTTTGTATTGTTGTGTCATTAGCAATAATTTCACCTCTTTTATTTCTGATTTTGCTTATTTGATTATTCTCTCACTTTTTTTGTTAGCCTAGCTAAAGTTTTGGCAATTTTGTTTATCTTTTAAAAAAACAGGTCTTAGTCTTATTGATCTTTTCTATGGGTTTTCTGGCCTCTAATTTATTTATTTCTGCTCTGATCTTTCTTATTTTATTTTCTATGCACTTTTGGACTTAGGTTATTTTTAGTTTTTTAGTTCCTTGAGGTGTAAATTTGTTTATTTGAGATGTATTTTCTTAATGTAGGCATTTATTGCTCCAAACTTCCCTCTTTTAACCACCTTTTCTACATCTCATAAGTTTTGGTTTTTTTTTTTTTTTTTTTTTTTTTTTTTTTTTTTTGGTTTTATGGTATTTTTAATTTCCCTCTTGATTTCTTCTTTGACCCATTGGTTTTTCAGGAATGTTTTATTTAATTCCATATATTTTGTAATTTTCCAGTATTCCTCCATTATTAATTTCTATTTTCATACCACTGTGGTAAATAAGATACTTGGCATTATTTCAATCTTCTTTATAAAGGAAATTTTCTCTCCCTTGTTGCTTTAAAAAATCTTTCTTTGCCTTTGATTTTAGACAACTTTTAATATTGTGCCTTGAAGAAGTTTTGGGGAGGGGACACAATCTTTTTGGGAATGTCTGAGTTTTAAAAACTTAAATTTATTTATTTATATTTATTTTTGACTGCATTGGGTCTTTGCTGCTCCTTGCGAGCTTTCTTTAGTTGCAGCGAGCAGGGGCTAATCTGTTTTGCTGTGTGTGGGCTTCTCATTGTGGTGGCTTGTTGCAGAGAACAGGCTCTAGGCACATGGGCTTCAGTAGTTGTGACGTGTCGGCTTCAGTAGTTGTGGCTCAGAGTCTCTAGAGCACAGGTTCAGTAGTTGTGGCACACAGCCTCCGCAGCATGTGAGATCTTCCCAGACCAGGGCTCAAACCTGTGTCCCCTGCCTTGGCAGGTGGATTCTTAACCTCTGCACCCCCAGGGAAACCCCTATTATTTCTTTAAATAAGCTTTCTTCCCCTTTCTCCTTTTCTTTTTTTGGGACTCTAATAATGCATAGGCTGTGTCCTTGATGGCATCCCATAATTCATGTAGGCTTTCACTCTGTTTTATTTATCTTTCTTTGTTTTTCCTCTGACTTGATAATTTCATATGTCTTGTCTTTAGCTTCATAGATTCTTTCTTCTGATTTATCAATTCTGCTATTGTTACTATCATATTTTTTTATTTTATTCATTGAATTTTTCAGCTTCAGTTTATTTTTCTTATGATTTCTATGTCTCTATTAAACTTCTTGTTCATGTACTGTTTTCCTGATATTGTTTAATTGTTTTTCTGTCATTTCTCATATTTCAATGAGCTTCCTTAGAAAAACTCTTGAATTTTTATCAGGCAAATCATCAATCTCCATTTCTTTGGGGTCGATTGCTGAAAAAGTTTTGTATTCTCTTGCTGGTGTTATGTTTCTTTGATTGTTCATGTACTTTGAAGTCTTGTGCTGCTGTCTTCATATTTGAAGAATCAGTTGCCTCCTTCAGTCTTTACTGACTGTCTTTGAAAAAGAAATGACTTCTTTTAATGATGGTAGGACACCTGAGACTTTCTTGATCCTTTTCAAAGGATACACCAGCACCACGTGTCTTTTTTACTGTTGGTAGGATACTTGAAGTTTTTTGAGATTTGAATATGAAGACTACTGTTTTTCAACAAATTTGGGAATTTTTAGGCACTATTTTTTCAAGTACTTTTTCTGTGTCTTTCTCCTCTCTTCCTGGGACTTCCACTGTGTCTGTGTTGGTATACCTGATGATGTTCAACAGGGCTCTGAGTTTCTGTTTTGTTTTCTTCATTATTTTTCCTTTTGCTATTCACACTGGATAGCTTTTATTAACCTATCTTTATATTTGTTGATTCTTTATTTTGCTAACTAAAATCTGTTGTTGTGCCCCTCTAATTATTACCATTTTATTTCTTATCATTTTCAACTCTTCCTTTTTTATTATAACTTCTACTTCTGTATTGATATTTTCTCTTTGTGAGATGTCACTGACAAACTTTAATTCTTCTTTTAATTATTTGAACATATAATAGTTGATCCAAAGTTTTGTCCTCTAAGTACAAAATCTGTCCCTCTCTTTGGGTACATTTTATGTTGGCTGCATTTTTTTCCATGTTTATGTAGCATATTTTCCTGTTTCTCTGAATGTCTTGTAATTTTTTAATTGAAAACTTGAAATCTTAGACAATATATTGAAACAACTCTCAATTCAGAACTCTCCACCTACAAAGTTTGTTGTTACTAGCTTTTTTGGTTGTCATATTTCTTATTGCTGCTTATTTGCTTAGCACTTTCTTGGACTAATTCTGTAGATTTTGTATTCCCTTTAGTGTTTGTCCACTGAGTTATGTGCTAATGTTTTTCTTCTTTTATTTCTTGTTTTTATTTTTCAGGCTGTCTTCCTATGAGTCATCCTTTGCTCAGTAAAATTTGGTGACTAAATAATCAGTGTTCATAAGATGTCCCTAAAGGGAAATATGTTCTGCCTTTTGTCCAAGAAAACCTATGTAAAAAGGTATGGCTTCAGCCAGAAGTTGGCTTTCACTTAGTATTAGCTCTTGCTTTTTTCTTGCACTGCCCCTCAAGGTAAGCTAGACATGAGTAACTATCGTTTTCTCTTTTCCCAGGACTTTCCTGAGCTTGCACACAGCCTTGGGAAGACTGCTAGATCCCCAAGAATTTGTTGTAGCTTTTTTATTTTTTTTACTCATTATAACAATTCTTATTTATTTATTTATTTACATCTTTATTGCAGTGTAATTGCTCTACAATGTTGTGTTAGTTTCTGCTGTACAACAAAGTAAATCAGCTGTATATATATGTATATCCCCATATATCCTCCCTCTTTTTTTTTTTTTTTTTTTTCTGTATGCAGACCTCTCACCACCGTGGTCTCTCCCATTGCAGAGCACAGGCTCCAGATGTGCAGGCTCAGCTGCCATGGCTCACAGGCCCAGCTGCTTCATGGCATGTGGGATCCTCCTGGACTGGGGCATGAACCCGTGTCCCCTGCATCGGCAGGCAGACTCGAAACCACTGCGCCACCAGGGAAGCCCTATCCTCACTCTTAAGCCTCCCTCCCACCCTCCCTATACCACCCCTGTAGGTCATCACAAAGCCTAAAGCTGATCTCCCTGTGCTATGCAGCAGCTTCCCACTAGCCATCCATTTGACATTTGGTAGTGTATATACGTCAGTGCTACTCTCTCACTTCATCTCAGCTTCCCCATCCCCCACTCTGTGTCCTTAAGTTGTTGTAGCTTTTAAAATGCTCCATTGTTTGTCTAGTTCTCCAGGACCTCCTTTGAATTCCAAGGCTGACTCTATTTTGCCCTAACTGAATGGCAACTATCTTAGGTAATTTAAATATTGCCAGTTGTTTACCATTGTTTCAGTGATGCCCTGGGATAAGTCTCCCTTACCCTACCCAAGCTGTGCTCTTAGTCAAACAAAATAGTCAACACACTCTGATTTCCAAGGGATTACCAAGTTTGGACAACAAATGGACTGTTCTCTGGGTGATTGTGCTTTTAATAAAAGTCAAAAAGTATTCACATTTCTCCATTCTCTACAATGATGTTGGATTTTGGTTACCACACCATTGAGCTGGGAAAAGAAGGAAATGGGATATTTCCAAGTTAAAACTTCACAGATCCCACTGTTTTATCAAACCTTCGTCGTTTATCTTGGGTGATTTTCAGTTCTTGCAGTGGCTTTTGGTATTGACTAGAGTTCTGAAATGATCGATTTTAGTTGTTTTGCCTATATTGCAATTCAGAGGGAAAACAACTCATCACTGGAAAACAAAATTCTTCACTGCTCCAGAAATTGATCTTGGTATCTTTTTTACATCTATGTAGTAAAGTAAAGAATTCAGTACCTCAATGAGTGGAAATTCAGTCCACCCTGAAAAAAACATTTTAAAAGTCAGAAAATGAAAAATAAAGAAAACAAAAGTCTTCATGAATTGTGGATATACAAGCAAAGTTGTCTGACTGAGTGGCTACTCATCTTTAGTATTGTGGTTGCCATTTTCTTAGAATTGAAGATGCCTCTATGGAGCTCTTATAATTTAACTGTCTTAATTAGGTTTTCAAAATGTGAAATGTTCTATGAGGCCTGCAAGAACCATTATTTCAATCAAGTGTACTCCCATCAATTTGTATGCCTGAATGTAAAACATCCTTAGACAGAGAATCTGTTCTAAAACAACACTTTAAGGTGCTATGTGAAATTTATATTTAGTATTTTTCCTAAAGAGTTATGCTTTATGCAAGAAGATATAATCTTTCTTAGAAAACAGTATCTGAAAGACTCTATATAACAGAGAATTTGTAAATATAGAAAATTACAGGGTTTTTTTCAGTATGTTGCTTAGAAAAGAATTGCATTTAAGTTATAATTTTCCTCTCAAAGCATCAATTTTCTCATCTGTAAGATGAGTTTTATAGTACCGATAAACTTTACAGGACTGATTATTTGATTAAACATTACCATGTACATCAATTACTTCCCAGGTGTTTACTTTAACTCCTGCTATTATGCGCCCTTCCCATTACCCACTGGGTAACTGTATATGTAGTTCTAACTATCTCTTTAAGAGTCACTGTGACAAAGGACAAGAATTTTGCAGCCAAACATAGTTAAGTTTGATCAAAGAAAAAAATCCCCTCATGTTTCAAGCAGGATAGGGGAAAAGTAACCATTTTGGAATATGCCTAGAGCATTCTTAGAGGACTAAGACAAATGACTTTACCAAAGATTCATTTGACCTGGTGAAAGTACAGTTAGAAAACTCCTGTCTCCTTTATCCTTCCATTCTCACAAAAGGAGAGGAAAAAAAAAAAGTCCAAGAAAATCTTCTGAAGGTCACAGACCGGGGAACCAGACCTAATTAAAAAATTGGGATTTAGTCATAGCAGCATAGAACACTTCCCCTCTCCAGCACCTTAGCAACACATAACAGGACCCCAGCATATAAGAGAAGATTATAACTCAGAGACATGAAACACATAACTCTATTTAAGGAGGTATTAAGGCATCTCAAAGTCAACAGCGTAGGATTAAAAGGAAACTGGAGAAAATTGAAGCCTCTAGTACCTAAAGCTCCAGGAAACATTAAACACAATCCAATTCCTAGCCAAATTAATATGACATCTCACACTAAAATTCTAAATACCTTACTTCCTATTACTTGATAGATTATGTTCATCTTGCTACAAAAAATTACAAGGAATGGAAAAGGCAAGAAAAACGTAGTCTCAAGAGAATAAGCAAACATCAGAACCAGACACATACAATAGAAGAGGTGGGAATTATCAGATAGAAAACTTAAAATAAGTATGATTAATAATCTAATTACTCTAATGGCAAATGGAGCAATATGCAGGAGCAGATGAGTAATGTAGGAATGATGGAAACTCTAGAAAAGTATCAAAATGAAATGCTAGAAATCAAAAACACTGTAACAGAAATGACAAATGCCTTTGATAGACTCATGAAGAGACTGGCCAAGGAAATAATTAGGGAGCTTGAAGGTATGTTAACAGAAATTTCCCAAGCTAAAAATCAAAGATGGAAAACAAACAAAGTAAAAGGTAATATCCAAGGATTATGGGGGCAATTATAAAGATGTCATATATGTGTAATGGGAACACCAAAAGGAGAAGAAAGAGAGAATTGATCAGAATAAATATTTGATGTTATAATGGCTGAAAATTGTCTAAAATTAATGACAGATACCAAACCATGGGTGCAGGAAACTCAGAGAGCATCAAGCAGGATAAATATCAAAAAGGGTACACATAAACATATCATATTAAGATTGTAAGAGCCAAAGACAGAGAAAATTTTTCAAAGACGTCAGGATGGAGGGATATCCTACCTTTACAGGAAGGAAGGCCAAATTTTCATTGGCCTTCTTTTCAGAAACCATACTAAAAAAAGTATGTAGAGTGAAAATTTTAAAGTATTACAAAAATCCTTACCAACCTAGAACTCTGTCTAGAGTGAAAATTTCCTTCAAAAGTGAATAGGTGAATACAGGAAAAGAATTTGGATTAGCAGAATGAAAGAAAGAGTGAGCAAGTGCATTAGAGAAAAATAAAGTTAAAAGAAAATCTTCCATTTTACTTATTATTATTGATATAATAATGTATCAAATTAATAATAACAAGAATGTATCAGGTGATTATAGCATGTAGCTAAGTTAAATGAATGACGACAATGTAATAAGAGATGAGAAGGAAGAATAGGAATACTCTCTTACAAGGTACTGGCACTACACATAAAGTAGTACAGTGTTATTAGAAAATGGACTTTGATTAGTAGTCAATATATATTGCAGACTCTGAGGAAACCTAGATTTAAATTTAAAAATTAGTGCAATTGGGCTTCCCTGGTGACGCAGTGGTTGGGAGTCCGCCTGCCGATGCAGGCGACACGGGTTCGTGCCCCGGCCCGGGAAGATCCCACATGCCACGGAGCGGCTGGGCCCGTGAGCCATGGCCGCTGAGCCTGCGCGTCCGGAGCCTGTGCTCCGCAATGGGGAGAGGCCACAACAGTGAGAGGGCCACGTACAGTAAAAAAAAAAAAAAAAAATAGTGCAATTAATATGTTAAGAGAGGAGAGGAAATATAAAATGTTCAAATAAAACAAGACAAGTCAGAAAAAGAGAAGTTAAAAAAGAAACAGAGAACAAGTACAACAAATAGAAAATAGTAGGAAATATGGCAGATATTTACTCAACTATATCAATAATCACTTTAAATGTAAATGGTCTAAATATACCAGTGAAGAAACAAAGACAGAGTGAATAAAAGTAGTAAGACTAATTATTTGTTGTTTTCTAGAAACTCACTTTAAATACAAAGAAAAAATGTCAGTTGTTGCCAAGTGTTCAGGTGGAGGAGGGGTAAGTAGATAAAGCACAGGGGATTTTTCAGATGGTGAACTATTCTGTATGACATTGTAATAGTGAATGCACTTGTCAAAACCTACAGAACCTTACTTCCCAAAGAGCAAATGGTAATATAAAATATGGCTTTTTGTTAATAATAATACATTAATATTGATTCATTAATTGTAATTGATGTACCTACATAATGCAAGATGTTAGTAATAGGAAAGTGTGAGTGTGTGTGTGATAGGACCTCTGTAGTATGTACCCAATTTTTATGTAAATATAAAATTTTCTAAATATAAAGTCTATTAATTTAAAAATTATGTTTCTCATTAAAACTAATCAGCCAAAAAAGAAAACAAACACACAAAATCTCTTAGCAAATTTCCATAATCTGATAAATTGTAACTGGAAAACAAAATAAGCAAACATTATATATAGTAGTAAATCATTTAAAGTCCCCTCTGCCCTTAATCTGAAAAACATTCAAGAATTCTGGCTATCATTATTTGTTAGGTTGTACAAGAGCCCTAGCCAGTGCACTAAGGCAAAAAAATGAAACAAACAAACAAACAAAAAAAACGATATAAGCATTGGGAAGGAAGAAACACTTGTTATTATTCATAGGCAATATGATTATGTATGTAAAAAATTTCAAAACATCTATAAATAAGTTATTAGAAATAATGAGTGATTATAGCATGGCTACTGGAATTACAATATCAAAATACAAAATCAATATATAAAGCTTTTAGAAATAATTTTTTAAAAGCTAGAAAACCACATTAAGAATAAACTAGGCAAAAGTATGAACAGACACCTTACCAATGAGAAACATAAATGGCCTATTTGAAAAAATGCTTAACATCAAAAGACTTTAAGGGGATACCTTACCCACCAGACTATCTAAAACAGAAAGGAAAAAGTTGGTGATAACAAATTTAGGCAAATATATTTAGCTATAGGAAGTCCCACACTGTTGGTGGTAGAAGTATAAGTTGGAAATTTTAGAAAATATTTTGTAATGTGTATTAAAACTGCATTTAGACATACCCTATGATTCAGCAATTCTATTCTAAATATACACCAAAAGAGAAATGTATACACATATTATAAAAATATAGACAAATTTGTTTACAAAGATACTGTTCAAGAGAGGCCTAACTGGAAACACCATGTACATTGACTACAGAATGAATAACTCATGATATATTCTTAGCATAGAATAACATACAGAAGATGGTGCAGGAGTAGGTAGATGTGGAGTTCATCTCTCTTCATGGATGCATCAGGAATACATCTATAGATGCAACAATTCTCACAGAACACCAGCTGAAAACTAGCAGAAGACCTTGGACACCAGAAAGTACTATAAAGATCCCTGCATAACTGGGTAGGATGGAAAAAAAAAGAAGGGAGAAGGAGGAGGAGAGGAAGCGAGATGGGACCTGTACCCCGGAGCGGGGGAGCTGAAGCAGAGGAGAGAGGCCCAAATTTGGGGAAACCCCCTCTCTGGTGAGGAAATCAATTGGGACAGAAGGGAAGCATTTGAGGCTGTTGGAAGAGGGTGAAGCGGCTAATCTGCGGCAGACAGTACAGAGTGAGAAATACACAGACTGTCTGCACTGCGGCCCTATGTGCCCCAGACTGGGATGTCTGTTCACAGGTGTGCAAGGGGGCTGGGAGCTTGTTTGTGGGGATTAGAGAACAGACCCAGAGAGAGAACTACTGTTGGCTGTGGGGAGATGGACTGAGGGGATGGAAGGGAGGAAATCCACAGCAGGGAATGCCTATAGAGGAAGACTGGACTGCCATGGAAGCAGGGTGCTATTGCCGAGTCACATGCAGGGGGAGGAGCTGCTATTGTAACCTCTCTCTCCCCACATGCCAGTGCCTGCTGACGACAATAAAAGAAGCCTGCTCTGGGCTGGCTATTGCACGCTGGCTGCTGAGCAATAAAAAAAGCTCCCTCGGTCAGAGGTGGCCCTTTCACGCCTGCTCCTGGGCGCCTGAAAAAGCTGGGCCAGGGCTGGCCTTCACATGCCTTACACCAGGCACCAGAAAAGGCCCTCACTAGGGCCATATCTCTTGAACTGTGGCTGCCCGCTTCCCTGCCCATTTGGCACCACTGGGGCTCCTGGGATCCAAGCAGACCACCTCTGCACCCGGTCCTCACTGGGGCAGATCCAAGAGCTCCAAGGCAGATGCAAGACCAGACTCCTGTGGGTGGACCATGTGCAGAGGTGGGGATAAACCCATAGCTGAACCCCAGGGACGGGGTGACTAAGGGAGAAGATAGAAAATCTTTCCATCAGCTCTACAAGCTGCAAATTAAATCCCCACAACCAGCTAGGCAGACCCTAATTCTATGAAATATCTGAGTATACAATGAGTGTTCCCACAAGTGAAAACAGTCTAGCTCTGCCAGCTGAGGACTATGGGGGCAAGAACATGCAGGAAATGGGCCAGATCAGAGTCTGAGTGGTCCCCAGGGCCCACAGCAGGTCCAGAGACCAGACCAGAGGCTGAGAAGGGCCTCCTGGGGAGATGGAGGTGGGCTGTGGCTCATGGCGTGTGCAAGGACACTTACGGCAGAGACCCCAGGGGAACATATTTATGACTATAATAATTTCTATTAATATGAGTATTAATTACGTTCTGATTCTGTTGTTGGTTTTAGCTTTTTTTTTGTTTGGTTCCTTTTTCTTTTTTTTTTTTGTTTGGTGGTGTTGTTTTAGATTTTTTTTTTTTTCATCTCTTGGTATCTCCATGTTTTATAACATATTTTTATTTTTTATGCATTTCTGTTTTTACCTTGCTTTTCTGTGGTTCTATATTCTTTTCCCTTACTTTTTCTTCTTCTTTTTCTTTAATATATTTTCCTTTCATTTCTTTTTAATATATTTCCATTTCTACTTTGCTTTTCTCTTGTCTTGTGTTTTTTTCCCTTTTTATTTTATTTTATTATTATTATAAGCACTTTTATCAGTTTGTTCTGCTTCTTGCTTTACTCTTCAGTTAGCACACTGCTTTGGTTTTGTCTTTAGGTTATGTGTTTCTGTTAGTTTTAATCCTAATTGTTTGATTTCGTTTTTGAGTTCTTCTATTTGTCTGGTTGTTCTCTTGCTTTTTGTTTTATTTGGCTCTGTTTTTGTTTCTTTTACGTGTGTGTGTTTCATTGTCTCTGTTTTTGTTTGATTGATTTTGTTTTTACCATTTCTATGGGGTTTTGTTTGTCTTTTTTTCTTTACTATATTTCCTACTTTATTATTTATTTTTTATATTTCTGTTTCTACATTGCCTTTCTGTTGTTCTGTCTTCTTTCCCCTTTCTATTTTTTTTATCATTTTTGTCAGTTTGTTTTCTTTGCTTCATTCTTCAGTTGACAATCTGGTTTTGTTTTTTGTTTTTGTCAGCTTTCTTCTTAATTGTTTGATTTCATTCATGGTTTCTTTTGTTTGTCTGGTTGTTCTCTTGCTTTTTGATTTATTTGATTCTGTTTCTGTTTTTTTTTTTTGTGTGTGTGCATGTTTCCTTGTTCCTGTTTCTCTTTGTTTGATTTTACCATCTGTCTGGGGTTTTGTTAGTCTCTTTTTTCTTTTTTTAATCACCTTTATTGCTGGTACGAGCAACTTGTGGGGTCTTGGTCCTTCAATGAGAAGTTGGGCCTGAGGCACTGGGGTGGGAGTGCCCCAGAGCACCAAGGAGCACTGGTGGGAACATCAAGTCCAGAATACTGGACTACTAGAGAATTCCTGGTGACAGGGAAGATTAATCACCTAGTGCTCACATGAAGGCCTCTATCTGAATCCAAGACCCGGCTCCACCCAACTGCCAGTAGCTCCCAGTGCTGGATGCCTCAAACCAAAAAAGAGATAGGAACACAAATCCACCCCAAAACACACAGACTACCTAAAGTCATACTAAGCTCACAGACACCGTAAAACACACCACCTGACACGGCCCTGCTCATCAGAATGACAAGATTCAGCTCCACCCACCAGAACATAGGCACCAGTCCCTCTCATCAGGAAGCGGACCACTGGACCAACCCCACCACCAAAGGCAGGGAACAGAAGCAAGAGGAACTACGACCCTGCAGCATAGAGAAAAGAGACCTCAAATACTGTAAATTAGACAAAATGAGGAGACAGAGAAATATCTTACAGGCAAGGAAGCAAGATAAAAGCTATAAGATCAAATAAATGATGAGGAAATAGGCAAACTACTGAAAAAGAATTCAGAGTAATGATAGTAAAGATGATCCAAAATCTTGGAAATAGAATACAGAAAATACAAGAAACATTTAACAAGGACCTAGAAGAACAAAAGAGCAAACAAACAGTAATGAACAACATGATAACTGAAATTAAAATTACTCTAGAAGGAATCAATAGCAGAATAACTGGGGCAGGAGAACGGATAAGTGGGCTGGAAGATAGAAAGCTGGAAATAACTGCCACAGAGCAGAATAAAGAAAAAAGTAAGTATGAAAAGAATGGAGGACAGTCTCAGAGACCTCTGGGACAACATGAATTGCACCAATATTCGAATTATAGGTGTCCCAGAAGAAGAAAAAAGAAAGAGTCTAAGAAAATATTTGAAGAGATTATAGTTGAAAGCTTCCCCAACATGGGAAAGGAAATAATCAATCAAGTCCAGGAAGTGCACAGAGTCCCATACAGGATAAACCCAAGGAGAAACATGCCAAGACACATATTAATCAAACTATCAAAAATTAAACCCAAAGAAAAAATGTTAAAAAGAACAAGGAAAAAGCAACAAATAGCATACAAGAGAATCCCCATAAGGTTAAGAGCTGATATTTCAGCACAAACTCAACATGTCAGTAGGGAGTGGCAAGATATATTTAAAGTGATGAAAGGGAAAAACTTAAGGCACATTTTCAATATTAAAATGGCTACACAAAAATTCACGAAATTTGAAAAGTCTCTTTTTAAATGCACGCTGATATGACAGCTGTCACAATACAATCTAACAAAATTGTTTCGAATGAAGTTAAAGACAACTGAGTGCTACTAGAACCATCCTACAGAAAAAAAACAACAAACATTTTGGCCAACCTAATAAGACATCCTGTCATAGATTTGAAAACAGCTTTCCTGGTATCTTACAGTATTGTTTCTTCTGACATAACATTCAATATTGCTCAGTCTATAATTGAGCCATTAATGTTCTAATTTATACAACCATAAAGCAAACAGGATATGGAATGAAAGTCCCAATTCTTATATTCAAGGACATCATAACTCAGGGGAGAGTCAGATACCAAAACTGAACACTATAATATTCTGTGATGCCCTGTATATATTTTGAGGACACTTATGGGAGCACATGGAAGGACCTCCTAGCTTAGGGGGAGTCAGAAGTTATTCATATGGACATCATATGATGAATGTCAATGAATGGATGATGTAACCATTTAAAATTACCATTGTTAGGTAAAATGCATTTGATACCTTGTAATCTTATGAGCTACTTACTACCATAGAAAAAATAAGAAATAGATACCTTGGTCATATATGTCAAATATTCACCCAAAACATCAAAACGTCCCAGGTTATTTCAATTATTATGAAATCCAAATTTTAAATTTCTGGATTTGTTTTTTCCTGAAAACTTTTCTGCATATGTAAGCACAAAACTTTCAAGACCTTAACTTTACAGAAGGTTAACAAAAAAAGATAACAAGCACTAAAAATGTATAATAAAAACTAATTTTAGAATACCAAATTATCATAAAGTAACCCATTGTACCTTAAGCATAAGAATCTAGAGATGCTGGGCTTGCCTGACATTTAAAGGGGTATAACATCATACTTCCTTATACAAATTTACCTTAGCAGACCTTTGAAGCCCTAATTGAAAAGATTATTGCCAAGCCACAGCTTTCCTAATCAATTACACATTTATAAAAAGTTCAAAGTTTGATTCCCAGGTCTGCTCCCAGCCCAGTTAATATGGCAGGACAAGCTATTGAATTAATATCTAACAGTGTGTAAAAACTTGGAACAGAATACATTTGAATGTGTTTGTTTTATTATAGTTTTTTTTTGTTTTTTACTGTACGTGGGCCTCTCACTGTTGTGGTCTCTCCTGTTGCAGAGCACAGGCACCGGACGTGCAGGCTCAGCAGCCATGGCTCACGGGCCCAGCTGCTCCGCGGCATGTGGGATCTTCCCAGACCGGGGCACGAACCCGTGTCCCCTGTATTGGCAGGCGGACTCTCAACCACTGCGCCACAGGGAAACCCTTATTATAGTTTTAAAAATCATTTGGATAGAAAAGGAAAACAAAAGTTTAATCAAATGCTTGAAAAAACACTTAAAACAAAATTCATTTGAAAACTACTGTGCTAAATCATTAACCTCTTAGAGGATGGAGATGTCATAATTTCGAAAACCTCTATTAATCAGCAATGTTTTTCATACAACTTAAGCACACAGTAAATGGTAATGATTTATAAGTGATCATTTAAATCATGCAGGAGATTGGAAGTTATATGTAATTCACAGGGGAAAATTAGAACACCAACATTTCCTTTTGCATTTGAGTCTTAGAAATAAGCAGAACCCAACCCTTCTAAATATCTGCATGTCTTGATTTAAATAATTCTGAGTCTTCTGAGGGTAAAGAGACAGGAACACTACTCTCTTCTTCTCCCTTCATGAAAATATGTCTGATAAATAAAACCAAGTCTGAAAAATCCAACTGAGATGTGATTATAGGAAGGGATGAGAGCAAATAAATAGCAGTGTACCTTAAGAGAAGAGAATCTGGACTGAGATATGGCTTATTTACTGGTCTAGAGAGATGGAGTGGAGTGTTACCCCAGAGAGAGTTCAGAATGAAACCCACACTGGGAATCTTTTGGTTCTGAGGTCCTGGCATGATAGTTGTGCCTTGAATAAAATGACTGTGCATGTTATCAGAAAGCCATAAAACTTTCATAGGTAGTTTTTTCAGTGAAATTCCATTGACTGTTTTTTTTTTTTTTTTTTTTCCTGCTGCACTGCATGGCATGTGGGATCTTAGTTCCCTGACCAGAGATCAAACCCATGCCCCCTGTAGTGGAAAAGAATAGAGTCTTAACCACTGAACCACCAGGGAAGCCCCTGACTGTTTTTATCCTGAGAAATGAATGGGAGGTAAAAGGGTCAGAGGGGTGGTAGCTTTGTGGCAGGAGACAAGATGGAGAGGAAAACATTAGGGTCAGTAGCTCCACCAGGATCCCAGATCTGTAGGAATGCAGAGTTTTCAGTACAGCTATTCCCCCTGTCGGACAATAGAAAACCCTCACCTGCAGCTGTTCATGGACAGGGCTGACTTCTGAATCCCTGGAGGTTAGTAATGTGTGTAATCTGAGAATGATGACAAGCACACATTCAATGATAGATTGAAGATCTTCGGAGATTCTAGGATATGTTTGGAGAGGGCACTATATATAAAGTTGACATCACTGCTAGTTAAGTCGGGTGGAGATTCAAAAATATTTCAATTTGGTTATTAAAGGACAAGCAATCTTATTTTATCCTCAAGCTCTTTAGGCCTAAATTTACTCACATACTGGTTACAGCTATGTAAGTGACTAAGAACATTTAAGTTCAGCTCTTTTAACAAAAGTGATTTTTTTCCCCTAAGATTTTAGAACATATTATGGTTAGAACTGTTATTTTTTTTTCTTTTTTCTTTTTGGCCACACCCTGAGACATGCAGGATATTAGTTCCCCAACCAGGGATCGAACCCAAGCCCCTGTAGTGGAAACACAGAGTTTTAACCACTGGCTCACCAAGGAAGTCCCTAGAACTGTCATAAAGCAAGGCATGGTAAAACTTCCAAATACATATGGAGATGTGTCCACAGAAACCTCCCAATGCTGGCCTCCTGACATTAGTAATAAGTAAAGAAAAACAACAAAAAAAAAACATTGGCTTTTTTTTTTTCTCAGCTTACATTGTGTTGATTTTACATTTTTTAAAGTTTATCAACCATGAGAAAAACAATTAAAAATTCCTTAAAATACTGCAAAAAAGTAAAAGTCCATATTTAATCTGCTGGCTTCAAAATTTCTTGGAAAGCTTAATTAAATAGCAATTCATCTGTGCATTCTGTTCAGTCTTCTAAAGCCTGATAATGCTGTAATCTTAATTAAAGAAAAAAAAAAGAATGCAGCTTTTAGTTTTTATTCTGTTAGGCCAAGAAGAAAAAGCATTCAGCACCTCTGTCAACATCACTCAGAGTTGTTCAATTACAGGTTGATTTTATTCAGCTAAATATCCATCAGGCCAGAAAATCATATTAGAGTGCATGTGCTATTTACTCATGTTTTTGCTTCAAGGTTAAATATGAATGTTGAACATCTTGATGGTAGATCTAAGACCTTAATCAGTTTAATTCTCAACCCCTTGAAATTGAACTGTCTAGTTAACCATCAGACTCAAGAATAGACAAGCTATTCTGCTTCACCTTTCTCTAAATCTGAGACACTCTTTATGGCAGTCCATTTCTCCATTACTGTCTTTTAAAAAGACTGGGTCTAGGCCAATTGTTGCATATCCACTCTAAAATTGAGCTGTCATAGGAGTCATGTACCAAAATGTTCATTGCAGCTCTATTTACAATAGCCAGGACATGGAAGCAACTTAAGTGTCTATCAACAGATGAATGGATAAAGCAGATGTGGCACATATATACAATGGAATATTACTCAGCCATAAAAAGAAACAAAATTGAGTTATTTGTAGTGAGGTGGATAGACCTAGAGTCTGTCATACAGAGTGAAGTAAGTCAGAAAGAGAAAACCAAATACCGTATGTTAACACATATATATGGAATCTAAAGAAAAAAAAAAAAAAAGGTCATGAAGAACCTAGGGGCAAGACAGGACTAAAGACACAGACCTACTAGAGCATGGACGTGAGGATATGGGGAGGAGGAAGGGTGAGCTGGGACAAAATGAAAGAGTGGCATGGACATATATACACTACCAAATGTAAAATAGCTAGCTAGTGGGAAGCAGCCACATAGCACAGAGAGATCAGCTCGGTGCTTTGTGACCACCTAGAGGGGTGGGATAGGGAAGGTGGGAGGGAGGGAGATGCAAGAGGGAAGAGATATGGGGACATATGTATATGTATAACTGATTCACTTTGTTATTAAACAGAAACTAACACACCATTGTAAAGCAATTATACTCCAATAAAGATGTTAAAAAAAAAAGTGATTCAAACTGCCACGAGGTCGCAAACTCTCTCTCTGATCCTGCCTGTGTGTCTATCCACACATACTGTACTTCTTTTTCTCCTAATAAATACTTTCCTTGTCTGACTAAAAGAAAAAAAAAAAAGAGTCTCTGAGGACACCTCAGTTGAAGTCTTAGTAGGACTGAATTGTGGATTCATCAATAAGAAGTGTATCTTTCTGACCCTGTTCTCATTAAGAGAACTCGTGTGCTTTCTTGAAGCTAGAGAATACCATTGACTTATAGATCCACAGAGCTCCAGAGCTGTAAGGAAGACCATATAGTCTTCAAGCCCATAAAATTCTTTTAGACCCTCGTGGCTACAGTTCAAAACTAGTCTCACCTTCTAAAAGCTTAAATTGCAAAATAATTCTATCCAAGATATGCATTGTTCTGAAAAAGAGCAGATTGAAATTTGCAATAAAACTAAATGCACAATGCATATTATAATATAAGCTTTTTTCTTTTTTCTTTCTTTTTTTTTTTTTTGCTTCGTTGATCTCTGCATGAAAAGGAAGATAAAGAGATAACCATATCGCTTTTTGCTTTAATCAGGGAGAATTGTTTAGGTAGTAGAGAGAGTTCAGGTAGTGAGGGAAAAGAGCAGAAGTGGTAGATGAATTTGGAGTTAGAAGCATAGAGTGAACTGAAAGATCAACGAAAGATTTTTCTATGAAGTTAGATGGAATGAGTAAGTAAATAAAGAATTGATGATGTAATCATCTACTTTGTGGGGTTTTGTTTTGTGTTTTTGTTTGCAGG
Organism: Lipotes vexillifer; assembly: GCF_000442215.2. Lineage (NCBI taxonomy): Eukaryota > Metazoa > Chordata > Mammalia > Artiodactyla > Lipotidae > Lipotes > Lipotes vexillifer. Next base: position 3,156,859 of record NW_006790311.1, on the reverse strand, counting down.
GAGTAAGATTCTGAATTAATTTTTTCTTGGGAATCCATGACTCGATGTTTATTTGAAGTAACATTTAAATCTCAGTTTAAGGGAGGGGGAGGAAGTTAAGTAGAATTTACTGGAAGCCTAAAAAGTTCTTGGCACTTATATTACATAGCAAATTATTTCACAATAACTTTATGACATGGGATCTGTTACCTCATTTTACCAAGGAGCAAAGTTGTTAAAAAATAGCATGCCCAAAACTACAGTGGGATCCAGACCTGTGAAAATTTAAAATGCACTCCACTGACAGTTTCTTCTTGCCCTGTTGTCTTTAGGGAAGCACAACCAATCGTCACCCTTTATAAAATGTACTCTGGTACCAAACCTTGTCTCAGGGAAACCTAAAGTGTCTTTATCCAGGAGGCAGCCTCTCTATCCTCTGTCTCTTTAGGGGCAGGAAAATGGTAGGGAACTTTGTTTGATTTTGCTTGTTTGAACAAGCAATGATTTAAAGTCCTGTTTAATTCAAATTAATTTAATGACAAAATAAATTAATGTCTAAGAGGAAAGTTGTTAATTATATCCCAATAATAGGAATGACTCTCTCAACCCCAGATGCTGCCAGCAACCAGCCCTGCTCTTTTCTCCTAAACCCCATTAGCTCACATTACTATTTAGCTGAGGACTTTCTATTTGGATTGGGAGGATAGACACTAGGAGTTAGGACTCTGGAAATCCAATTTCTATTTTCTCAATCACAGGCCCTTCATGGTAAAAAGTATCTGAACTCTCCTGTCCAGATTAAGGTTTATTCAATCATTTCTTAATTTAATATGTGTTTCTTGAACTTATTCCAGTTGCTTGACTGTGCTAGGCACCGAGGATACAAATAAGAATAAAACAGTCTCTGCCCTCATTTATTCAGTTCTAAGTTTAGAAAGACAAATCAACATTCAAGCCAAATCTACACAGTGGAAAATGTAGAGGCATAAAGATCAAGTCCTGTGGGAGCACAGGCAAGAGGCATCCACCCTGAAGGAGGTAGAGAGTATAGGTTGGGGAGGGAGATTAGAGTACTTTTGCCTTAATGACGGATAATCATTAAGCGGGTAGGAGCTAGTGGGTAATGGATGGTGGCAATAATTCCAGGCGAGGGGAAAGTAAGAACAAAGGCAAGCAACAGCATGATGTGTTTTGGAACTACAGGCTGTTTGCATGTAAATGTGAATCAAAGATCAGCAAGAGATGAGGCTGAAGAGAGATGCGTGGATAGTCAACCACTAATAGCTGCAACAGGCACTGCTATTTGTCTTCCAGCAGCCATTCCAGTCTTTGTACAGATATTTACCCTCCAAGTGTCTGGGGGGAGGAAAACCCCAGCCCCACTCCCACACAGATGGCAAAACCATTAGTTCAAGACAGTCACAGTTCCATTTTCACTCACAAAACAGCCTCTGTTTGGAAGATAAATTGTTTAGTCACAGTAGCTCTGATTCTTCTGTAAAATGCTTGCCTTTTTCTTACAAAAATGTTCAAGAAGAAAGAGTCCCTCTTTTTCTCTGAGCAGCAATGCACAATATGTATTGTCTGGAGTTGCTGTAACGATCTTATCCACTTGCCAAGGATGACAGTGTGGAAAGACAGAAAGAATCTGGACCCATGAAAATATCATAGAGCCACTGAATAAATCACCCTTTATTCAGTCTTCTTGTTATGTGAGGTAATAAATTCCTTATTGTTTATCCCAATTAAGTTGGGGTTTACTGCCCCTGAAAATAAAAGTCTATTAACTAATGTAGAGATTTGAAATTCTTGATTTGAAGAATTATATACGTAGACAGTACGTTAAATACATAGAAAATATTACATATATGGAAGCTCAAGAAATAATTTTTGTACAAGCACATATTTGTTCTAAATGATAAACTTAGAATCCAAAGTTCTGAAGAGAATGACCTAAGGTCTTAAACCTTGCTGGCTGCAGAGTTAACACCAGTACCTTGTCTACTGACAGCATTTAGAAGTTATTTCTGCTGTACTTGTGCTGTAAGAGGAAATCTGGGCTCATATGTGCAATAGAGCAGCGCTTTGCCCCATGAATGCCCATCATAGCACCTGTGAGTCCAGTTTCTAAAAGAATAAAATAACTTCATGCCAGACTCTAAGCAAGGAGATTTACAAATATCATTTCACTTAATAATTTAATTTTCACAACTCTTTTATATTGAGACAATTATTATCTTCATACTGATGGAAAAACTTAGATTCACAATTGTTCAGGCAATTTGCTCAAAGCCACAAAGCAAGTGATGGAGTGGACAGCAGTTATGGGCATCTGGAAGCAAAACCATGGCTAGAGCAAATAGAAAGAAAACAGAAAGAGTTGGGGGATTTTTAAGAATTCAGAAAAACTTCCAAATGCAATTTGAGCTCTTATTAAACTTGTTGGTGACTCTTCTAAGTGCTGCTGTGGAAAAATTTTCCGAAGAAACTGATACAGTTTTTCACCTTTAGAGATATATACAACACTCTTATGCATTGGGATTTTCATCAATGGGAAAATGTTTCATTGAGGAAGTAGCTTTATCCCCAGGGACGCCAGAAGACTTCTCACAGTTTTATCAATCTGATTAAAGCTAAGGGCAAAAACGTTTCATGAAAATTTGCTGGTGAATGTTTGTCATCATTCGTAGGAAACTGTCTGAAAATGAAGTTAATAAATGAGAAGACAAAGTCAAGAGATGGAAAGGAGCAGATTCCAATGACATTTTTTTTTCCTTTTTAAACATCTGGATCCAACTATTCCTGAATTTCATTTACCCATATACCTTTAGTTGCATGAATAAATTGTTTCCTTTCTTACCTAAATCAATTTGCATTGGTTTCTTTCCCATTTAATTAAAAGTGACCTAACATATTTACCATTATGATGACTCAGTGATTTATTTATTTATTTAGCTTCTAGTGCCTGAATCTTTCTACCTCATTGTAGAACTCATGTTCAGGTTATTCAGGGGTTATTATAGAATGGGCTGGGAATTTATCTTTCAGAATTGAGCTACACTTCTGTCAGGTCCCTCAAAGACACCTATTCCATGTATGAGTCAACTGTTGATCCCTATCCAATAGCTTTGTGTATTGCAGCATGGTTATATGATACTATTATTGACAGTTTGTACATTTAAAAAGTATCTATTCTTGCCTTGCTTTAAAGACCTGTTGGGACTTCCCTGATGGTCCAGTGGTTAAGACCACATGCTCCCAATGCAGGGGACACAGGTTTGATCCCTGGTCAGAGAGGAAGATCCTGCATGTCACACAGCATGGCCTAGAAACAAACAAAAACAAAAAATAACAACAAAAAAAGGTGACCTGAGGACTGTGGGCATTGTAGGTACTCAGGTCCATAGATCCAACTTTGGACTTCTAAAGAACATTGTGCTCCATCTTTTCTTGGCATAGCAATTAAAGAGTGGACAAAACTGTCTTACAAGTCAACCTTGTTTGGTACAACAGGAGAGATTCCAAAATGTTTCATGTAAATTGAATCCTATTTTAAATATGCTAAAGACTTTTTATTGACTTATGTCCTACTGTGAATCCTTTAAAAAGGGAATAATTAGTTTCTAAATTTAGCCTTTATACAAACCCAGATTTTTAAACATTGGGATTGCCTAAAGTAAGGTCCTCTGCAGAAGGGAACATGTCTTCTTTCATTTGGGTTCTTCTTAGCTTTGAAAGTTGCTAAATATCGTTTTTCAGATCTATGCCAGCTTACTCCATCTTCCTATGTAGTGAGTAATCAGACCTTTTTGCCCACACCATAAAAGTGATCTCACTTTCTACAGCCAGAAAAGATTTGGACTGCACCTCACAGTAAGTGTTTGTTGATTAAGAACATGTATGAAGAACTCCCCCTCACAACTTTTTCCAAATACACAAATTAGCATGAATGTTGGAACACTTCCAAATTATTTTTGTACCACAACTGCATCTTCATTGATTTTGAAAACTAGCAGTTCATTTATGCAGAAAACAGCTGGGTTTTTTTTCTATTGATATCTATTCCCATATATCTTAGAAACATCTTTTAGCTCCCAGGCATTTGTTCACCCCAGGTTGGGAGCTCCTAATTTTAAATCATGGGAGAGAACCTGACCAGTTTACCTCCATTTTAAAAATAATACCCAACATGAGTTCAGCCTCGAAGTCCCTTTTACAACCTAGCCCTAGCCTTATATTTTTCATTAATTTTGCATTTATATGTGATGCATTTTATGTGTTGGTTTCATTGTCATCTTTAGGAATTAAGTTCACTCCCTCTGGTAGCTCTACTTCCCCCCAAGCAGTTAATTGCTCATTTCTCTGTGTTGCATAGCACATAGTGGGCATTCCATTGGCTCTGCACATGTGCACTATAATTAGCTGTGTGAGATACACCAGTGTTACCTGGGGAGGATTCAACTCACTCTCCAGCACAGTGGTTCTCAAACTAGAGCTTCCTTAGAGTTGGGATCAGCAAAGACTTTCTAAAGGGTACAAGGGAATGAATACTGGTTAGCGAATCAAGTTTCACGTTCTCAACTTTCATACGTTATCTTTCCTAAAATTGATTGTCCCTGGACTCAGTTATAGTTATGCTGTTTCTTTATCACAGTCCCTTTTGTCATTGCTCTTTCCACTCACACTTAACAAACTAAAGACAAACTTTTGGGCTTCCCTGGTGGGGCAGTGGTTGAGAGTCCGTCTGCCGATGCAGGGGACACAGGTTCATGCCCCGGTGTAGGAAGATCCCACATGCCATGGAGAAGCTGGTCCCGTGAGCCATGGCCGCAGAGCTTGCGCGTCCGGAGCCTATGCTCCGCAACGGGAGAGGCCACAACATGACAGGCCCGCATACCACAAAAAATAAAAAATTTAAAAAAATAAAGACAAACTTTTAACCCTGTCCTACTACTGAACATTACCCTGAGCTAAGCAAGGTATAATTTGAAACGCTATTGTTGGCCAAATATTCCTTCACTCAATGCTTCATATCTTATATTCCCATCTCTCTTATTGCTAGATAAATTGACCCTACTAAAAAGAACTTTGTGTGTCTAATAATTACTTATCAAAATTTGAAATAGATTAATTCTACTTGAGTAATTACAATGCAACTTGATCCAGAAGAAAATTTTGAGAACTATTTTGCACACAAGTATGTTTAAAGCAAATAATTTTGATACAATGATAAATAGGAGATTTTCAAGTATAAACTATTAATTTAGGGTAAAATTCTTTGGAGATGATTGAAAATGTGATTTCAGGAATGAAAAGAAAGGATGTAAATTTTGACTATTAAAGAAGCGCTAGTTTATATATTTTCATAAATGGAAGATCATGGATATCAAATCACTACTGCACTAAGTTTCATCAGATAGATATGGAAATGTTTTCATTTAAAGTAACAATAGTTAAAATACAAAAATCATATCTTTGCAACTATTTACAACTTATGATGTGGGCTATTATATCTCAATTTAAAAATGTGTGAGGATTTATATCTCTTCTCAAAATTCTTCTAGGAGATAAAAAGTCCTCTGCACTTAGAATGAGTCCTAGAATATTGTTGAATGTGCATGAATTATTTTAGGGATTAATTAGGGATCTTGTTAAAAGGCAGACTCTAATTCCTTATATCTGGAGATGGGGCAGGTTGGAATTTTGCAATTCGAATGAGCTGCTAAAAAATGGTCATGCTGGTCGTTGTCCCTAGACTATACCTGAAGTAGGATGGCTCTAGAGCAGTACAAACTGCAGGTCACTTCCCATTATTGGGTAGTAAATCTATTTCATAGCTGTTGAGCATTTTTTTTAATGAAAGAAGACTGAAAATATAAAGGAGAACAAAAGAAAAAAACAAGAAAGAAAAGATAAAATGCCAAGGGGGTACTAAGGTATTATTTCATGGATTTTTGTTTCTGTTCTATGGGTATTTGTATTTAAGTCTCAATGTAAAATGTATTTCTTACTGTGGATCATGGTCAAAAAGTTTAAAAGCCCCAGTGAAAGAGAAAAGAGTTTGACTTAGTTATTTTTCCTGATGTCTACCATAGTACTTAGTAGATAGTAGAATGATAAGTAAGTGTGTTGAGTGAATAAATGTACAAACAAATACATGGTGTCACCCATACAACTAAAACAACATGTGACTTTAAAATTAGTAACCCTAGATTTTTGAGCATTTGTTTTATCAAATCTAAGTCATAGAGAGGGAGCAGGCTGTGATTCTTCCATGCTGGTGAGGGTACCTTATAGAAAATGTTATAATGTCAGAGAAGAGAAGGTACATTTCTTCTTCCTAAAGAGTGTTCAATCTCACTAGTATATAAAGTAAATACCTATGAACACTGATCAAAATAAATTGCACAGCCCTGATCTTTTAGTGAGCATTGATGGTCATCCAGCTTTTTGCCTCCCCTATTCTATGAGATAGTAATATAAACCCTGGATGGTTTGTAGGTAGCACTATCATAGAGATATTTATATATTTATTTTTAAGGTGAGATTTCTTCTCTTAATGATTTGTTTTCTGCTAAAGTAATCTGATTGTCCTATTTACTGGATTCTTTCTCGTTGGTTACTATGTACCAGACAGATAATAAACAGCTTATCTTGCAGGGGCTTGGGGATACTTCCGCCTGTAGGTAGGAGGCAAAAGCATATGAACTCTAGATCTCCTTTCCCAAAATATGTTTCCAGTTAATACATTTTTTTCAGAATTTAAAAATTACTTTCTCTGCAAAAGTGCCTCAAGATGTGAACACAATAAATAGAGACACAGTGAATTTAAATATTTTAAAATGGTTTGTAGCACGATTAAATACAGAGAAGTAAAAGCAACTGAAAAAACAAAGGATTTCAGCATTCTCTGAGCCCACCTGGAACATGCTGATCTCACAAAAGCAAAATGGTTCCATTTTTGCATTGGGATTTCCAGGAGGTAAGCTCTCTGGAAAATCTGAATGATCAGGTCTCTTTGGAAGTGAATTCCAAAATGAGATTTGTGGCAGAAAATTTAGGCAGTTTTTGAGTTTGCAAAGATGCAAGGTTGCATTGTTAGATAAAGATGTAATATTTCTTCCCTTTAACCCACCAAATGACTGTGTGTATATCATGTAACTTCTGAGATTCCATCTTTCTAACTCTAATGAGAATGATGTTGTTTACCCAATACTTATTTCATGGAAATGTGTAAACTAATATCTGGAAAATATTTTAGATGCATTATATATGAGTTCTGTAAAAATAAAGTTAGATGGGGTGGGTGGCGGAACAATGTCCCCTGCAAGATGTCCATATACTAGCCCCTGGGACCTGTGACTATGTCAACTCTTGTGGCAAAAGTGACTATGCACCTGAGATTTAGTTAAGGAACTGAAGATGGTAAGATTATTCTTAATTATCTGGATGTGTGTGATATAATTACAAAGGTCCTTATAAGTGATAGAGGGAGACAGGATCCTCTGAGTGATTCCCCGTAATCAACCCTCCATTGCTGCCTTTGAAGATGGGGAAGAAACCACAAGCCAAGGAATGTGGAAATCTTCTAGAAACTGGAAAATGCAAGGAATGGATTCTCCCCTAGAGCCTCCAGAAGACATGATGCCTATAGACCCCTTGATTTTAGCTGAATGAGACTCTGACTTCCAGAGCTGTAAGATAATACATTTGTACTATTTAAGCCTCTGTTTGTTTTAATTTTCTACAGGAGCAATAGGAAACTAATATAGTTGGTGAAACAAACATAAAACAAATATATGTGGTAAAACAAATGTAGGTATAAAAGCAAACAACCTGTTTGAGATGTAAATATAAATATGGAGTAGACGTTATCTAATGTATTGGTTAGAATATGGTTCTAATGAGGATAAGGTCTGGTTTTATTCTCTTTATGAGCAAGGTTCGCTAATGGAGGAAAAATATACATGCACACAAAAGGTAAGTTACAGGTCTAATCCTGGCCACATATGTCAAAAATGCATCCTAGGGCTTCCCTGTTGGCGCAGTGGTTGAGAGTCCGCCTGCCGATGCAGGGCACACAGGTTCGTGCCCCAGTTCGGGAAGATCCCACACGCTGCGGAGAGGCTGGGCCCGTGAGCCTGCTGAGCCTAGCCTGTGCGTCCAGAGCCTGTGCTCCGCAATGGGAGAGGCCACAACAGTGAGAGGCCTGCGTACCGCAAA
>NW_006790311.1:3137706-3148579 GCF_000442215.2 Lipotes vexillifer | reverse complement strand
CCAAAAAAAAAAAAAAAAAAAAAAAAAAAAAAATGCATCCTAAAGCTTATATGTAATAGAGAAAAGAAGACTATTTTAACTTAACTAAATTACTAAGATTATGCTTATAAATAAAGACAATTTTATGTCTTTAAGAACCTCTCAATGTAAATATGCATAGAAATAGGACTAAAAGTTTTGAAATATATTTTCACATAATTAATAACATTTGATTAATTCATATTTTTGACAGGTATAACTATGTGCATTTATAGAAGAGGAAATTGAGGCTTAGAGAAGTGAGGGAACTTAGTAAAAATCATAAAGCTATTTAAGGGGAAAGCCAGGATTCCATGACCCAGTTATTTCAACTCTCAATTCCATCTTTCAGCTCTATGCTTCTTTCAGAGCCAAGGTCTATATCAGAAATGATCCAAAATACAGACCAATATGCTAATTTACAAATGGGTCACTTAGCCCTGTCAAAGGTGGGAAGGTATATTTAAGTACTTTTGAAACAATTTTAATTACTGATATAACTCCAAAGTGAGTAAAATTGTTATTAGTTTTGTTGGCTGCCTTTTCTTTGCAAACCATGAAGATTAAATTCTCAGACCAGGGCAGCTGTCTGTGATGGCTAATGTTGTTGTCTTAACTATGCTTTTCACAAAAGCAGATTGACCGATTCTAGGTTTATACTATCAAGTGTCATCCTGCAGTATATATTGAATTTAAATTAGTTTTGAAGAAAAAAAATTGTGTGTTGGTTTGCATGTTCTGTGTGTGTGAATATTTTTGTGTGTCAGCATGTATGTTTGCCAGTATATGAGAGTGTATGTATATGTATTTATGGAATTTGGACCAGATGGACCAGTTAAACCAAATATCTGAGAGTTCACTGGTTTTATTTATGATCTTGTAAATAACTAAAATATTTCTTGGGAACTTGGATCAGATGATTTTTAGTGGTTCAGTAAGTATGTTACAACACTATTCCTTACATATCACTTCACTTTCTTTCCTTTTTGATTTTATTTTGAAATGATTTCTCATTTATACATATGTTGCAAAAATAATTCAAAGAATCCCTGTATATCTTTCACTCGGATTCTCTAGACATTAATATTCTACTCTTCTTGCTTTATGATTTATTCTCTCTCAACATGCATACACATGCATTTAGATACCTATAAATACATGTACATACATATTTATATACCTATATATATAAAACATATATATAGGTATATACAAACATATATTATGCACAAATAAAATATACATGTATTTACACACATATTTACGCATACATATACAAATATATATTTTTGAAGTATTCCAGAGTAAGTTCCAGATATGGTTGCCTTTTACCTCAAAATACTTTTATTTCCTAGAAACAGCAATATCTCCTTAAAAAACTATGGTACAGTTATCAAAATCAGCAAATTCATATTGATAAAACCTTATTATTTAATTTATAGATCTTATTCAAATTTCAACAAATGCCCCACTAATTCAAGGCACTTTTTTAGTCCAAAATTCAGTCTAAGACAACACATTGCATTTAGTTTTCATGCCTTTTGTTGGAAGACAGAGATATTCAATAAGATCCTCTGAACTGAGAAGGAACTTTGAGGCAGAGAAATGAAGCAGCCAAATCCATATAGTGTAATTATGAAGTTTATTGTGGGTACGTACATACAGGTAGGATCATCTGGAAGATGATATGTAGGAGCTTACAGCTGCACTCTACACCACTGAAAAAGGTACAGGAATATAAAGGGACCAAAGCTAAAAATGGAATCTGACTAGCAAGTGAGAAGCATATCTGTAATGACAGGAACCCGGGTTGGGTGGGGAGTCTCATGACCATTAACAATCTGTGTCAGCAAAAGGCATTCTTCCAGTTTTCATATCAGATGAAGGAAGGATAAAAGTTGATAGGGAACTTACCTGGCTTGGATGCATTCATTATGAGTAGGCTCAGTCATACAGAAAGGGGAGGGGGCAGGACCTAAAATGGAGCTGACAAAATGGGGTTCAGCCACATATCTTTTAATCTTCTCCAATCAAAGATATATATTAGACTTAAATTTTCCTTCATGATTTTGAGATTTTGATGAGTCCTGGCCAGTTGCTTTGTAGAATGTGCCTTAGTTTTGGTTATCTGATGTTTCCTCATGATTAGACTCATGTTATGTATTTTGGGCAGGGATACAACAGAAGCGATGTATGTTCCTCTCAATGCTTAATATCTGAAGGTACATGATACTGATTTCTCCAATTAATAGTGATGTTAACTATAATAATTTGGTTAAAGAAGATATCTGCAAGAGTCTTTCATAAACATCTTTATTCTTTTTTAATTAATAGACATCCTGCAGATAATTACCTTGAGACTGTTTATGCAGCCTATTTCTTATATTTTACCCATAATTTAGTATCTATAGATGCTTATTGCCTGAAACACTTATTTCTGTGGTGGTTGCCTTGCTTTTTACCTTGTAAGTTACTTGTTATTTTGACCTAAAAGCCTTGATTTTTTTCCCCCTTAACCTTTGAGTTCTACTTGTTTCACTAGAAAATATCTTGCATTAGATTTATTTTTCCAAACAGATTTCTCCAAGGATTCTATTGACACTTCCAATATGTAGATTCAGAATTTTATTGCCTCAGTGTTTTCTCAGATTATAGTTTTAGATATTAGTTTTGTTCCAGTGTTTTGCTTAACATCTTCAGGACCTCCAATTATAATTATGTTATTCCTTCTTTGCCTGTCTTCCATTTCCATCACTTTCTCTCTGACACTTTTAACTTATTTATCTTATTTTTATTTTCTTGCTTATTTTCCTACCACTCTTCAAAGTCTCTTATGAAATTTTCACCTTGTTATTTATTCTTTATATCTGAGATAATTTTGTTTTTTTCTTCTGTTTTGAATTCAATACACTCTACTCTCTTTCTGGGTTTTCTTTTTGTCCATTTCTGTCTTTAATATTTGAATTTCTGATGCAAGTGTTTTGGTTTGTTTGTTTTAATCTCCAAATGCTTGCTTGAGTGCATTTAACTTAGTTTGCAGTGTTGTGTTAAATTTTTTTCTGCTTCATGTTTTGTGTGTGTGTGGAAGGGGTGAAGGGCTGAGAGAAGCTGTTTCAAGAGCTGAGGTGTGTTGATTTTTATTTTCAAATTAAAATTTTTTCTTTTAGTAGGAATTATCAGTAGACATAAATAATTTTCTCTTAATAATTTTATGAAGGTTGGGGTGGCTGAAAAAGTTCCTAGTTCATGGTGCTTTCTGCAAGCAGTGGAGAGAAGCACAACCCCTTAATTAAGGTTTTATTTTTGTGGTAGCAGAGAGGGTTTGTAGGTCTTACAATGTGTTCTTTGTTTTCCTAAGACCATCAAGTTTTTTCTGCTATTAAATTTCCAAAAGAGATCATTTTTATTAATTTTTATTATAGTTGCTTTACAATGTTGTGTTAGTTTCTGCTGTACAGTGAAGTGAATCAGTTATACGTATACATATATCCTCTCTTTTTTTAGATTTCCTTCCCATTTAGGTCACCACAGAGCATTGAGTAGAGTTCCTTGTGCTGTACAGTAGGTTCTCATTAGTTATCTATTTTATACATAATAGTGTATATATATCAATCCCAATCTCCCAGTTAATCCCACCTCCCTTCCCCCTTCATATCCATAAGTTTGTTCTCTACATCTGCTTTGCAAATAAGTTCATATTCCTTCCTTTTCTTTTTTTGCCTTTAAAAGATATATCATTTGAAAGCTGGTACTTAAATCACACATACCTAAAACTTTAGCTGTGGATTCACTGTTCTGAACTATTAGAAACATCTTTTAGTATTCTCACATTTACTGTGAACTTTCTTCTTCTGGCACAAGTTTTAGAGTCACTTTAGGCCTGCCACTAACTCCCATCTTCTCCTTTCTATGCACAGTGGGTTTTTTTGTTTGTTTGCTTGTTTTATTTTTATCAGACTATTTTTGCTTGTAGCAAAGTTTTGTGGTAGCACCACAAGTAATTGCTCACTGGGATTTGTTTTCTTTTGTTTTTCATTTTTCATTTACAGTTGATTTTAGATATGAACATTGTGCTTTATAATTTATGTGACTTTTCCTCTTGTTGTTTTGTATTAATTTTTGGAGGATGTACAGAGAAGTATACATTTAGGAAGCTGCTATTGTTTTTAGCTTCTCTGTTTTCTCCATCTCACTTTTAATCCTCACCTATAACCACTGTACATTAATTTATCATATTCTTTTTTCTTTTTCATTTTAAAAGTTATTAGTGTCTATGTGCATATGCCAATATTGGTAACATTGTTTATATATTTAAAAGATGTTTAATTTTAATTTATATTTACAGGCTAGAGCTGTTTAAGCTCTTTATTAAAATGGTATATTCATGCAGTTTGGGGGAATTGATCTAATTCTTCTTCTGAATTTCCCCATAATCTGGCCTTAGATGATAAGGGAACTCTCTTTGCAAAGGAAGACTAATCTTTTATTCTTGTTCTCTACTGAAAGTTCAAGAGACCTCAGAAGATATTTATTGACAATATTACAAACATCAAGGGGCAACACCTTCTCCATGTACAAACATGTTTTCTAAGCTATCCATGGCCCTATTGTGCCACCTTGGCCTTGAGGGGTCAATTATTAGTTTTATATATATTTTTTGTTTGGCTGCAACACATGATTTTTCAACCCATCAGAAAATGGAAGGAAAATCAACAAGCCCTCTTGGACTTCAAGAAAAGAAGGAACATGTATGGTCAAATTTAGTTTATCAATCTCAGTGATGGCTTGATGTGAAAAACAACATTAAGAGAAAAAAAAAAAGAGAGAGAATAGTGTCTGTCAGATAAGCTGTTAATAAAACTGGAAGAATAAGACATTCTTACAGAATATAGAAATCTTCTTAATGTAAATATTCTCTTGTAGGTCTCATTCTCAGGGTAAAATGAGAAAATTAGAAACATACAATGCTTGTATATTTTCAAGAGCATGAATTCCAATTCCAATTGCACATATAAAGAAGTGGGGATGACAAACATAAAAATAGGAAGTATAGTTTATTGAGTACTTAAGTGTGCTAAGTATCTTGCATATGTCATCTTCACAACAACTTGTTGAAATACATTGTGATAAATATTATTCGTTCCTTATCTGTATTGATTTTCCACTACTCTCTTTCTAATAGAATTTTCCATATACTTTGGATGACTCTGTATTAGATACTGTTAGTATCCAACAATATCCATATGCTCCTCTAATTTCCCAGTCTTTGTTAAAGTTGGGTTAGTGATCTAAGTTATGCTGGCCAGTGGAATGTAAGTGTGTAATGTACTACTTCTAGGCTCACAAAGGGTGTGGTTTGTGGTTTAGTATCTAGTATGCCTTCTCCATATTTATTATCTTTTCTCATCTGATAACTCAACAAAGCCAGAGTGACCTGGAATTTACAAGACAGTAGAGTCAAAAGACTAAAGCATCCTGGGATCTAAATCACTTCCTAGAGGACAACTGTTAAACTTACATTGGACTGAGTAAGAAATGAACTTCTATTGTGTTAAGCCCCTGAGATTTGAGGGTTTTTGGTTACTGTGGCGTAGCCTATTGTATCTTGACTAATAGAAAAATTGATACTAGGTGTGCTATACTATCATAACAACAGTACCAATAAAAATTCCAAACTATGTGGCATTGGGTTATGAATCATTGAGCACTGGGCAAGAAAATTATTGTCTGAGCCTGCAGAGTTAAAGATGTGTGTTATGTAGAGGCAAAACATTTTGTAAAAGGGACTTCTATAACTAGAAAGACAGACCAAACCTACTGAGTTTATAACTTCAGGGGAAGAGATTGGAAAACAATGTTGTTAACAGTGCATGCTAAGTGTTATTGACTATATTTGGCAAGATATTATAGAACAAGATGAGACTAAGAAATAAATGAATGATTTGCAAGCAGAAATGGAAGGAAGAAACAAAGCCCAGAAATTCAGATCCTTGAATGGTTGAAAATCTTACTGCTCTTAGCCCCCAAACATTAAGATTTTGGTTTAGAAAATACACTGAGAAACCGAGGCCCAGTGAAACTTCTCATTGATTAAAATAACTCAGGTTACAACTTCTCAGTGGAAAAAGTTACTCAGGGCAAAGTTCAGATTAAGGAGTGTGGTTTTCTCATCTACTGTTCCAGATAGTGTCAATGGAGTAGCTCTTAAATAGAAAAAGGGGAGCGATGCAGAGTTAAGAAAACAAAATCAGTCAGATTTTAGAATAATATCTGAAAAAAATAACTTGACTGGTGGTTACTGTCCATGGAATGGAACAGAATTAGGTAAATCAGAGGGTTAAGAATTTTTTTTTTTTAGTAAATTGCATTATGGAAACAAAACAAACAAATAAACAACAATCAGAGTGTGGGCAAAAGCAGCTTTGATGTTTAAGTCTTAAAAGAACACTGGGGTCCCCAAAATGTTCATGATTAAGAGGCAGGAATTGAAGGTTGTAGAATTTTCAAAGAGGGCATGCTTTACAAAGCCCAGTGTAGACAGGCTAGAAAGGTAAAACAAACAAACAAACAAAAAAAAGGCAGGCTCTCCAAGAGAGCAGCAGAGCCAGGGGCCCTAGTGAACACTGAACACTGAACAAGGAAATTAAAGAATCCAAAGAGAAACGCAGAATCCAATCAATGAACTTCCTCTGCCCCCTGGGCATGGAAGGTCTGTTTCTAGAATCTAAGGATTTCAGAATGCACCTAATAAACAGTGTGTACTACAATTCTTATTCTTTCCTTTTCTAAATAGGAGGATCTAGTATGATTATTCTGTCCAGGTCCCTTGTATATTGACTGTGTATGTGAAAAAATGGATGATTTGGCCTTTTAGGTTACAGGTTGATAGTCTAGGAGTAGACACATCCAGATCTGAAGAAGAAGCCCATATATTACCTGGATTTTTTAATAGATGTAAAAAATGGATGATATTTTGGATTATGTCTCTTGAGTGTGTGTCATATATGTCTCTTGAGTGTGTGTCATATATGTGGTAGAAGAAAGGAAAGGGATTTTCAAAGACCAGATAAAAAACCATGAGTGTTCACAAATATCCATGTACTCTTTTATCTTTCGCCAACACGCTTGTATTTGTATTTGCCATTTGGTTTGCTCTGGCAAACCAATAAGGGGTCAATAAGGGGTGGATCCTTATTGATCAAGCTGATAATCACATTCCATTCCCATGGCCTTAGTCCTTTGTTCAAGGTTGGCATGTAGTCTTGTTTAGAATGCTGGGTAGAGGGTCTGTCTCTCTTCAGGATGATAAATTATGAGCCCATGAGCCCTGAAATTGTTGCAACCATCTTGTTACCATGAAGGAAGCCAAACTTGGAATGAAGTGCCACAGTGGGAGACAGTAAGAGAAGAAATGAAATTGGATTGGCATCACTGAGTCACTGAATGAGACAAACCCTGACAACTGTTCTACCTCTGTTCTTCAAGATACACAAGCCAATACAGCATTTTTATTGTTTAAGCCAGCTGAGTGGAATTTCCTTTTGCTTGCAACTGAATAAATAATAAGAAAATGGGGACTACCATCAGGCTTAATGATGAGAAAATCAAGGAACAGAAGGCTGAACTGAACTGTCTAACATCACAAAGGTGGTAATTAACTATACCAGGAGTGGAACCCCAAATTGTCAACTCAAAATCCTGTTCTTTTAATCACTGTGTGTTTGTGTTATGACATTGTTTTCCATTCTGCCATTCTCACAATCTGCCATTGTGAGTGTTAGAAGGAAAACAAAACCAGAAAACAGGATTTCTGTCTCCCAAGATACTATTCTTTCTGGAACTCTTACAACTATTTTCAGTGAGACAAATTAGAAAATTGATTCTTCTTTTCAAGCCCTCATCATCATGGAGTGGCCTCTATTATCCGTGAAGGAGTGTAGCCATAATAACAAGGCCCAGTGATTATTGGATTTGAGTTCACCACCCTAGCTCAAGAGGAACTATAGAAAAGAGAGCATGCTGTGGAATCAGTAAATGCCATAGCTAAAAACAGCCCTCAGCTGTGTCTGCTGAACATCTGGGCCATGTTTTTGCTGGGTGGGGGGAGGGTATGTGGCTACATTAGTAACTGCATTTCATAAAAATTAACAGCTCAAATCTTCAGGTCAGCATGTTTAACAAAAACAAATCGTTTATTTCTAGAACGTGGAACAGATGTGAATGAGTGAAAAATATGTGTGTCTGTGAGTGTCTGTGGGTGTTTGGTATGAAAATGATAAAAGAGGTGTGTTTTCCTATAGGCATGTGGTCATAAGATTATCAGAGGCTTTTGCTGGTGGTTGGGAAACACAGAAACTGAAATGGGGTGCTGCTGGGGGAGGGGAGTTGGGGACAGGTAGCCTGGAGGTGAAGAAAAAGGTAAAATGAACAAAGCACACACCTAGTCTAAACATGGAGGTTTTAGAGGCCCAGGATTTACAAGTTTCATATGCCAAAGGAATCCAAAGTTTAACAAATATTTTTGCGGTTGAAAGACATAGATTCTCTATTTTTAAATGTAATTATAAGTGAAAGTCCATCCTTCAGAATTGAAAACATATTCCCAACCGTTGCCCTTACAGTGTTAATAATATCCCCTCTTTAACCCTCCATATTCTCCATCCTTTAAAAATGCTTAATAGTGCCATAGAAATAAAAGAGCAAGTGAAAACAGTTCAGATGCTGCGTATTTCTAAAATAATACATCAGCAAAATACCTGAATCATAACATGTCAGAGCTGGAGAGACCTCCAAGGTTCCTATAGTGCAATGAAGTTGCTTGGGGGTCATTTACTCTACTTCAGATGGGACACAACTGAGTCACTCCAAAAAAGCACTCTGCCCACAACAAAAGCCACTGGAGAGCTTGCTCCACTTTTAATAATCACACCCACAAACACACATACGCACACACAAACACACACACTTCACTAAAAACATTCTTATCCCTGTTTCATTCAGTCAGGAATTTTTTTTTTTTTTCAGTATTAATGAGATTAGCTGCCAGATTTCTTTACTCTTTTCTAGTTACTTTATTATCACATGACTCTAAGGCCTCCTCAAGAATCTGGATTGTGTTCTCAGCTCTGAGGCTGGAGGGGGCCTGGGCTGTGTCCTATTAACCTATGATAGCCAAGAGTACACTAGTGTCTTCTCTCTGTCCCTGAAAATTCTCAGGAGAATTAAAGAGAGTCTATCAACTACCTGAATAAGTCTTCATGAACTCAAGTTTGACAGGAAAGAAAACCAGAGAGGAGAGAGGAGGGGCAGACAGATGGAACCCCAGGACACAAGAGCACAAACACTTCTTTACTGAGTTACCGCCATTACAAGGGGAAGAGGTTAATCTGTCTGGCAAGGTGTGTCAGGCCCTTTCCGCAGAGAATAGCATCATATAGAAGTTTTCTTAAGGTTTCCCTAGGATAGGTGCTTTAAGTGACTCCTAAGAGTGTCAGAGAGCCTGGGCGTTAATCTGAATGGAGAGCTCTTCCTGTCATACTGTCGTCAGGATAGACCATCTGTCAACAAACCTTGCCCTGGGACAAATCCAACTGGTGACCTATTTTTGTGCTAAGATTGGCTATTCCATTTTTAAATATTTGAAAAGAATCAGAAAAGTAATATTTCATGACATATGAGAATTAGGTGAAATTCAGATTTCAGCGCCCATTTATTGGTATACAGTCATGCCTATTCATTTATGTGCAGCTGCTTCCATGCTGGTGATAGAGAACCACAAAGCCTAAAATATTTACTTTTTGTCCCTTTACAGACAGCACTTGCTGACCCATTGGCAGAGACCATACAAGACCATCTAGGAGGAAGTTACATAGTAAGTGAGATGTTCATAAAGCTTTGAAAATCTGAGGAAGGTCTCTCCAGAATTTATTTAGAGAGCATGAGAGGATGATTTAACATTTGTCTTTGAAGAGGATGAAAATTTTTTAGTATCAAACAACACCAAGTTGGGAGACTACCCTCAACTATTTATTCAGTCATTCACTCATTCAACACCTTTATTAAGCTCCTCCTGAAATGGAGCAGGACCCTATGGTCCTTCCTCCCCACTCCATGTCTTCCACCTGCATTTTGTCTGTGGAAAAATGTTAGCCAAAGAATAAGTTTAATCAGAGAAATGAGAAAATACAGAAGCAAAGGAAAACAGTCAAACAGGACAAAACAATAATAGTTTAGTCATTAAGCAAAGTCAAGGACCTTTAGTTCTTCCTCAAGGTCTATAGATAATATTCTGAGCCATATCCTGTGAGCTGTGTTATAGATACTGAAACCACTACCAGGTCAAAGAAGTTAACTACATGATGACAAGGCTGTAGCCATGACATAAGCTGCCACAATTCCAAGAATTTGCCTCAAAGAAATGGAAACAAACCAACCCTGGAACTGAAGAGTAATTGTACTTAAAACAATCAAGATGACGCTGATCAGACCACCGATGACCAATTTCAAGATGACTGTCGGAGCTGTTTCTGCAGGTAGCCCCCTCCCTCCATCTATAAAAGCTCTTGCCCCCAGTCATCAGTGGGGAGGAGTTAGCCTGTGGACAGGCGTCGCCCCCTGCACCCCCTTTGCTGGCAGCCAAAATAAAGCCAACTTTCCTTTCCACCAACCTTGCCTCTTTATTGGCTTTTGAGCAGCGAAGAGCCAGACCCCACTCTTGGTTACACTTCTGCATATAAAAGATAATATCTTAGGTGATGGAGTTGTAGTGGGACTTAAGGCAGAAATGGCTCTGCTCTTGTTAAAGGTATGATTTCTTGGATCTCAAACAGACTTCTTTCCAAATAGTATTTTCCCC
>NW_006790311.1:3083867-3137433 GCF_000442215.2 Lipotes vexillifer | reverse complement strand
TATCTCTTTGATTCAAGCATACGCACTCTTTCTCTCTCAGTTTTAAAATAAAGTATGATATCTGCCACACAAATACTTCTCTCTTGTATATTCAAACACACACACACACACACACACACACACACACACACACACACACAACAAAAATCAAACAAAAAAATCTTCCCTTACCAGTTTCCCATAAAATGGGTCTTTAGTTTTCCCTGCCTTGCCCAATGTAAAGATGTTAACTAACCTCTGTATAAACCTCTTTTGTGTAGAAGGGCTTTTACATGGACAAATTCATTTTTGTCCTTTGTGTTGTACTAAGCACAATTACATTACTATGTACTGCCTTACTATGTATTATACTGTGTACTTATTTACTATTAATACTTGTAATTTACAGATGAGTAATCAAGGCTTTGGGACCTCTGCTAGTAAATGACCAAAATGGGGCGCCAAACCAGGTCCTCTAATTTCAAGCCTAATACTTCTTTTTCTTGGCAATTGGGAAATTAGTTATTTTCTATTTGAGCTCACTTATCCTGGTTAAGAATGGAAGAAACAAGAGGGACAAAGTGCTAAGAAATGGATTCTTGAGGACTGTTACCTGGCTGATGACAAGGAAAATTATAAATTTTCTGAGTTATTGGTTCCACCAGGATAAACTAATAATCACTTTCACCAAAGGGAGAGAGATGATGTGCTATAATAAGAAGTGAACTCAATTCAGCCGCAGAACACCTGGGTTCTAGCTCTGCTCTGTCAGAATGAGCTATGTGTCCTTCAGGCTTTGGGTCAGTCACTTCAAATTTCTGAGCCCCAGTTTTGTTTGTTTGTTTGTTTTGTTCTGTAAAAGCAAAGTGTAGAATTACTTACACTTATAAGTTCTTTCCAGATTTAATACTTGTAGGTTCCATAAATTTTTATTGGTATTTTTGAGTCAGTGTTAATTGTTATAAAGATATCAATTTTGTCCACAAATTGTATTTAGGTAATGATAATTCTTTTTAGACTAATATTACATATAAAGTGCATTAAAAAAAAATACTACTTTGTAATAAGAGGAAAACGTTTTTCCTCGACCTGATCTAGTTCTTTCTCTAATTTCAGGAAAGTGAGTGAAAATTCAGTAAAACCCTGTTGCTTCAGTTCCTACTTCTCCCTGTTAATGGTCCCAAAGAGACCTCAGCCTACAGTGATCTAGAGACAGTCTGGGACCTGGGACCTGGGACTCTTTGCTGCAGTGCTTGCACCTGGACAAATGTCTGCTCTAGCAACAAAATACAAAGAAACTATAAGGGACTAAAAATAACTGCCTGCATGAGCAGTTGGGACAAATTCTGCATAACAAGACACAAAAAACCCAAAAAGCCCAACCATCACTTCTGAAGAGCTGGGAGAAAAACAGGGTACTGGGCATGTCACCTGCACTCAACAACACCAAAGGGGTGGCCAAATCATCTAAGACGCCCCTCCAGCCTGACCCCCTGGGCACACCTCTACCCTCACCCTATATAAGGAAGCAGCTCATGTTCCTGCCCCCAAGGGAGTGAGCAAGGGAAACTGTTACTTGTTTTTCTCCCCCCTGCTGCAGCAAGGGCCCCAAGCCTTGCCTGAATTTCTTGTCTGGCCTCTTATAATTTCTATTGATTAAGGAAGCCCAAGAACCCTGATCAATATCCATCTCACCCTCCTCTGACCCCACAGAGCCAACCAAGGTTCTGATTTGGGCTTGAGCACAGACTACCTCATGGCATTTTATTTTTATTGTTATTCTGTTATTTAACTTTTAGTGTGTAGGGAGGTTAACCGTGTCTTGCACCTGGAATCTCCAGAGAACTGATCATAATGTTTTGCACGTGCAGAGCTAGTGCTCTGTAGGCAGAGTCTCCACTAAACCTCCTGCCATTTATTAATATCCATCCAGCAAGTTGAGTGGACAGGAATTAGCTAATCCCAGTGTGAAAATCTTAGGAAAACACATGTTTAATATGCTTACCCTCAACACTAAAACATTGTTGATATTGGTATAATACACATATTATTTTATCTGTGGAAATGTGTATATCTTTGTTGGGACCCTCAATAGGAGGTGAATAAAGGTTGACCAGATTATTCTTTTTTTTCTAACACTTTTACTTTTTACCAAAACTTACCTTTCTGAGAATTACAACTTTTTACTTTTCCTTGAACAATATAACCAAAAAAAAAAAACAAAACACACAATGTTAGAGGATCCACTGCATGGTCCTCTAAGCTTGTTACTTTATTTTTGACTCCCATTAACATGTGTATATCAATTCATTTATGTCATGTTTTAGCCCCTGGATTTTGGACAGCATCTTGACAGAGATACCTGACAGCAACTCTTGTAAGCAAAGAATTATTTGGTTTAGAAATTGCTGACTTTTAAATTATTAACACAAGAGCACACCAAGAAAAAGAAGGGTTTCCTTAACAAAATGATAGAATCACAGCCTCTTCTCTTGAAGTTTCACCATTCAATGTGAAGGATTGTTTGATATTGCTAAAGTTGAAAAACACCCTTCATTTTTTTCTTAAAGAAAAGCCTTTGTTTCTCAGTTTGAGATTTTTCATGAATAATTGGAGACTGGGGAAATTGAAAAGGATTTCTGTCTCTGGCTGAACTGAAGTGGTAAACATTCTTGGAAATCAAAACCTGCAAAACAGCAAGTACTATTTTTTTTTCAACTGTTTAAACATAACCTGGATATTGGGAGGCAGCAAACAAAACAGAAACAAAACCCCACTATAGCAATGAGATATCTGCATCATACTTTATAAAGCCACTAGGAAAATGTTTATCCAGGTCTCTATGGTCTATTTACAATGCAATAGCTATTATCCCAGAGTGTGTTTCCTGCCTAGTCCAAGGACAATCTCTGCAGCTCACCTAAATAGGTATTCAGTCTTATCAAAGCTTACAAATACAGGCATTGTGTCTTGTCATTAACAACAGTTCAGTGTTTGCCATGTGAACTGATTCATGCTATCTGCCCAGTCTCTGTGGGTCAGCTTAATAAGTGATAACAACAACAACAATAAAAATAATAACAGCAGCTACCATTTAAAGAATTTGCCAGGCATACTAAGTACTACATGACTTATGGCTGAGTTTATTTTTACAACACACTTCCAAAATAGGCATCATTAGTCCCATCACAAAATTGAAGAATTTGAAATGAAGTAATTTCTCTATAAGACACACATTAATTGTGAATACAGCTAGAATGAAAACTCAGGTCAGTTTGGCTCCAAAGGAGTTGCTGAATCCTATTCTTAGGAAGCTTTGACATTTACATGAAACAGTTGGATATGCTTAGAAGGAGGAAAATTTTTTAAAAAGCAAACACTGTTTCTAAATACTGAATGAATGACCTCAACAATGTCCAGGGAAGGGATTAAGAGTAAGGGCAATCCAGGGGGGTTCAGTGGAGGAGGTTGTGGGAATGGGAGGTGGGACTAATAAATGCCCTTATTCATTAGGTCAGCAGAAAATTTAATATTTGGAAGTGAGAGAGGTGGTAGGGATGAGTGCAGTTGAAGAAATTCCCATTGATTTTATCTATTACTCTGATTGACAGAGACAAATCTTTCCCAGTTATACCTGCCCTTGCAGCTAACTTCCAACCAGAAAAGAACAGCAAGGTGAAACTATCTCCTTAACAAAATGCTCATTCTCTAGCTCCTCCTAAATGCTTTATCCTGAAGCAAGCAGAGAATAAAATGCAATTACTTGGTATAACTACGATCATTCTTCCATTGGAGGTGTGATGGCCAACGAAGAGGGAAATAGGATGGTAAAACTATGAAAGGAGACAAAGGGACTCAATGTAGTGTTAGGTACACTACACATGGTGCTGACCTGGAGCCTTGGCTGGAGAGGATGTGACTGACTGAAATGAGAGGAAATCTAGGCAAGCTGATGCGGATGGGAGCAGAAGTAGAAGCCTTCAGGCAGGGGGCAAATGGCCGGGCTGGCAGATGTAGTCCAAGATCAAGATACTGTACTGAGTTTATAACTTCAGAAGTTCATAGCAGTTGCAACAAGTATGTCTGACACTGAACAGTCTCATTTCAGGAATTTTGCACCAGAAAACAAGATGAAGGAAGGCAGAAAAATCTTCAGTCTCAAAGGAAACAGCTACCAGAAGAAAGGAAGGCAACAGACCTCTCCCAGTCACTTGGGGTGCAGTTTTTTGGCTTAACCTAGTCACAGAAGACAAAGACATGGAAGAAGGTGGGGGGGGAATAAAAATGTCGTGAATATTCAAGAGACCCAGCTAACAAAGGAGTGAGATCAGCAGAAGGAAATAGACTTTGGAAGCCTGGGAAAAGGGCAGATTTCAAACAAGTGTGCTTTGGGGCTAGTTTGAGGCTGGCTCTAGTGTGGGGTAGTTTAACATCTCAAAAAATTTTATAAATTCCAGAAAGGCAGGGTTCATACCTTATTTTGTTATTTGTTTGTTATTTAGTATCTCTGAGAACATGGAGACTTGCACAGACTGTTACTTAATCAACAATTTTTCATTGGCTGGCTTAATGAACATATGAATAAAAGAGAATATATAGGCAGACACAAAAATGGTAAATAGAAATAATGTATCCTTTAAAGGAGAGAAGAAGAAAGGGCTTCTCATAGTTTTCACTCAGTGCTGCCTGACCCCAGCTAGTTGAAATGCAAATGAAGGGATGCGAGTGTTAGAGAAACTTCTCATCTTTCTGCATGACGCTGAAGGGGAGATAGCCTGCAGCACTGACAGCTCCGATCCATCAGGCAAATGGGTACAGCTGTCACCACACCACGACTGCTCAGGCATCACTGGTGGAGATGCTGGCAGACCTGGAAATCTGTGCCTGATTGGTGAGGGCAGCGGACCTAGCCCTGAGAGAACACAAAGCTACATTTGCACTTGCCCACCGTTCAAGGGAAGGAAGAAGGGAAAAAGAGGAGAGGAATAACCCCAGAATACAAAGCAAAGTAATATGCCCAGTGTCTAACCCAGACAGAGAACAATCCTGGGAGAAAAAACAATTTGTTTTAAAGATACTGGGACTTCCCTGGTGGTCCAGTGGTTAAGACTCTGTGCTTACACTGCAGGGGGCTCAGGTAAGATCCTTGGTTGGGGAATTAAGATCCCACAGATACTAACTTACCAAGCTACTGCCTCTTTCTTACTATGTAGTGTGTTAGGGCAGAGTCCTTCTGAAAAGGAGGCTTGAGTCCAAGCTGTTTGTTCCTCCCCTCTGCCAAAGCAGTCTTCCAGTGTAACATCATTAACACTTGAGAACTTGTAAGACATGCAAATTCTGGGGCTGCATCCTGGACCAATTAAGTCAAACTCTGGGATTGGGGCCCAAAGATCTGTATTTTAACAAGCCCTGCAGGTGATGGTTTGAGAACCACTGGTCGAATCTGTGACTGAAGCAATTGTTCCCTTAAACGCCTCTCGGTCTGAACCATTTGAGGAAGCCACAGAGTGGATCTAGGGTCAGGACCACTCCTCTGTTTCTTGGAATAAATCATTTGGTAACTCCAATGGACACTGGGGTTAATCCTGACTCTTGCTTCAAGAAAGAATTAGTCAGTTCAAGTTATTGTCAAAATATAATGTTCAAAAGTTAGAAACATGGCTCCCATAAATATAAAATTAGTCCATGGCAAAGATTTTATTCAAAACATTAATTGATGTGGAAACTAGTAAGATGGTAAAGCTGAGCAACTGGATATTAATAGGCAATTAACAATAAAAGAGGAATGTTAGAATAAGATTAGAAACAAAACTGTTGAATGCCTTTTGGGGCAATAAAACCAGAACTTTGGAGGTTATTTTTTTCTATGGAACACAAATCATTTGCATCTCTACAGGATACAAATCTGCCACTTAACACAACTTTGCAGAGTCTGGGCACTTAATTAACAGTAAATTCACAGTAATAGTAAAGTCAGAACAATGCTACAATAGCCTAGAAAATTAAATACTTCTTGGGTGAACCTGATGAATAATGTTCCAGAATGACATGGATAAGACAGGCAGACATCCTCATGGCCTTCTTTATAAGTCTCAGAAATTTTTGTTAACACGACAGCTCTAGTCTTTAGGTCCTAATTCTTAGTGGAGTTGGGTGGACTCCTGGCTCATCAACCTATGAAATCTGCATTTTGTTTGCCTCCTGCTGCACATTCATTCAGTGCTGAGCATCTGTGGCAGCAGCTGTTCCACTGCAGCACTACGGCCCAGGCCTGATGCAGTCTCCCTTTTTCTCTGTAACCCTCCTGTACCACCATTGTGTTTGGTCATTTTGTTCTCCCAGAGGCCACCTGCAGAGAATATCAGCAAGTGCTGGTTCAAGTTTAGAAAAAAGCAGTTCAGGGGAAACTTCCATGTGCTTAAAGGCCCCTGCATGGGAACTTGATCACTGCTAGAGATTATTTTCAAGATGCTGATCATGTCTCTGGTAAGCCAGGGGACAGTTTTTCATGTAAAGAGTGAGTTTTAAACATCAGGACTAAAGAGACATAGGGGTTGATGATGTGACTCGAATTGTGATGGGTAAGCTGCTGCATAGCAGCAGCTAAATAAAAGCAACATCTCAAAGAGAGAGGCAGGACACCTGCTGAAGACTTACCTGCATTTCATTTCTCCTAGCAGGAAAGCTGAGAAACACCCAGATCTGGCTGTCACCTTCAATCTACCACCTTCCTATTGTCGCTGCATTGCAAGGCTTCTTACCTGAGAGCCATGAACTCCCAAAACAATCTGAAGATAGAATCCACGGGGTCCAAGAACTTGGATGGAGACACATATTGAATTTTTATTTTCACTAAATTCTAACTGGAATTGAACATTTCTTTCCATTATTAATGAAGGCAACAAATTAGAATAGTATTAGCAGTACTTGTGACTTTGTTATGGATATTTTCACGTCACTACTTTGTCTCTCTGTTTGATTTTCTTATTTAAAGAGTTAATAAACACACGTATAACTATATGACTCCTTTAAAAATAGTTTGATAACTATATTTTGATATGAATAGTTTACTTTGGAAGCTTATGTGTTTTATTGTATGCCTTGAAAATCATTATTCTAAGATGAGATTCATATGCTATGTCAGATTTCTGAAGAGGTTCATGGCACAAAGAAGCTTAATAATCCTTGCCTATTGTAACTTCAAACAAAGGAAAACAAAACAAAAATCGGTTTTTTTTAGTTTGCTGCCTACTTGAGCTTTGCTGGCCTTATGATGGTATTTTCTTTTGCATCAACTAAAGTTGGAAAACAACATGCCCCTGGTCATTATGTGCTATATTCTTTTTCTTCTGAGCTGTTATATACATATCTTCTTTATTTTTGAAGCCATTCTTCTTGTTTAAAGGTATAAGGCAATATTTATGGTTAGGATTCAAGGCAAGAGCCATTCTGAATATTTCAGCAAGTCCTAACACAAACTCAAGCAATGAATATCCATCCATTAATGAGAATCCAGGCAACTAGTCGTTTTGACCCTCACTAAGTGCTTTCCAGAGCAAGAAGCTTTTATTCTTCTTCAAGTCTCAGGTGGCAGATCAGGGGCAAAATAGCCTTTCTTCCCAATTATATGCTTCCACACTCATTGTCTATTAGGGGAGTAGAGGATCATGAAAAGTATGTGATTTTAGTTTATGATCAAACTGTTTTTTTTTTTCCCCGTTTTTGGTTTGTATTCAGCATTAGGCAGCCTGCAGAAATTCAGTTTTAGAAAAATAAAAGGGACAAAGACAAGTATTTGTCCCCTTCTTCTTTTCAAATTTGGCTAAGAGATGAAAAAGCCAGGCAGCAAAGGCTTTTGCTCACAACCACTTTAAGACTTAGGGTCAGAAGCTGAGAAATAAAGTGTTCAGAAGAAAAAGAGCTGAACTCAAATGCCTGCTTTGCTACTCACTGATTGTGTGATCAAAGATGTGTTATTTAATCACTCAGGCTCTTACGTGGTATGAATGTGCTTACTAGGTAAGTAACTTTAAGTGTTATTGCAAATGGAGTGCATGTTCAGATAGACCCCAGGGTTCCATTTGCCCTCTTTAGTTGGCAAGGTAGGAAAGGGTATCTAAGCACCTAAGGGTAGGTGAAGCTGGAGGGAGTGGGACATGGAGAAGAGAGACTGGATCTTGTCTCTGTATCTGGTTTCCTACCATGAAAACTCTCAGCTCTACTGGAGAGAAATACTACAGGCACAGAAGGGAAGGCTCTGTGAGACACAAGACACAGACATCTTAGTGTCCATGTGAAGAAGTAGGGAAGAGAATGGGGCAGGTGTGCCAGGCCTCTATTTCTGCAAGGAAAACATACTGTAGCTCCAGAGTAATCAGGATGGAAGGATGGGAGGAGACTCTGAGGTACCACTTAGGTTTCTTTGGGATGGATAATCAGGACAGGGCATCCAAAGAACTTGCATCTCAGGAGGCAGGGTGTTAGGATCAGTGGGAGGGTGGCTTATCACTCCTTGGTGACTTTATGAGCATTGGATACCACTGAAAATGAGGCCATTAAATGACTCCCATTTCTTTCACCATTACATAAACACACCCTTGGGCCCTCCCAGAAATGATGAGTATAGGGAGCGAGGGGGAATCTTGATGTACTTGACCGTATAGGTGGGGGCAGTGAGCTGGTAGAGCTTGAGTTATTTCTGTTGATGTTCCCACTCACAGGCTGGAGGGGGCCTGGGGAAATCTAGACTGTAGAAAGATAAATTAGAGGTAGTGTACCGTGAGAGATCTGTTTAAGCTATAAAACCTTACAAAATGTGAATTTGGGGGTATTATTCTTTTCCAGAAAATTTCCCAGCACCCTGTGGGTAGTAACTAAATGCCTATTGGTTGAATTAAAGAATAAACACAAAACAACTAATTTTAGGGCCCAAAGAGATTGATGAAACTAATTTACACCAATATTTCAGCTAATCACTCTAAAGAAGAGAATGTTTTATACATTTGAAGATCAACAAAACAATAATTCATTTGCCTCTTATAAACCCAGTGAAAGGTACAAGTAATGGAGAACAAGAGAGAGGGAGAAACTGGATGACTGGTTGGGTCACAGCCAACTCATCTTCTCCTTCATGGAAGTAATACCCACAGGCCCTGTCTTTCACTGCTTTCTGTGTTCTGCTTTCAGTCATTTAAGATTCCTATTGAAGGCTCTTCACTGAATTTGTACCCATATATTTTCCAGTTATTGCTTTATTTAGAACCCAGAAAGATAAAAGCAAGATAAAATGTAGTTTTATGACATTTTAAATCTTTTTAAATGAGAAGGCTCTACTGAAGATTCCTTTTCAAAAGATGTGCAGATATTCAATAATTATTTTATCGTTTACTAGTTAAGTGTGAAATGTCTGTCAGCAAAATGTCAAGTGGGTTTAGGAACTTCCCCCAGTCAATTTGATGATGTGCAGTGCTTTGATTCTTTTTGGAAATGATAGTAGTTTGAAGCAGGTGAGAATTAGCTACACATCTACAATCTCACTAACACATGGTAATAGAGTAAAACTTCAGACCAAATTCTATCACTCATATAGACATTTATTGAGCAAACATTCATTAGTAAGGAGGCACAAAACAGTTCATGCAACCAGTTATGAAAGCTCAGTGAATTTCTGATTCTCTGATAGTTTTGGATGATCCAACTACACCACTATAAAAGATTTACCCAAGGCATTCACAATAACTTTCCAAAGTCAAGATTCTGTAAGTTATGCTTACAGTCATTATTAGCCAAACAGAAATCCCTCAATTCCATGATTCCATGTCTGGACATAGGACCACTTAAGGAACACACTTTGGGTGTCTCCTCATAGTGCAGGTGATAGGCCACTCTTTATCCCAGCATACCATCTAGGCAAGGATGGAGCATGTCTAAACTATTTCAGTTAATTCACATAGCTTATATCACCACTAAGTATGGAAATACATACACATCCGAACATGTGTACATTTATGTGTGTATATGTATAAACACATTATAATAGCATTGGCTAGGTCAGGGGTCAGGAAACAGTAAATATTTTAAGCTTTTCAGTCTCTGCTGCAATGTGTATGTAGCATTGTCTATGTCACAATGATACAACCTCGCCATTGTAGCATGAAAGAAATCATAGACTATATATAAGGAAAAGACATGAGTGTGTTCTGATTATTTATGAATAATAAAATTTGAATTTCATACAATTTTCACATATCATGAAATACTATTTTTCTTTTGACTTTTAAAAACATTTAAAAATGTAAAACTATTCTCAGCTCACAGTCATGGACCACCCCCAAATATGCAATGGACAGTATTTGGTCTACAGGTTGTCTTTTGCAGATTCCTCATCAAAACTATAAAACTTTAAAATCCATTTCTGCCATTATAGCTATGTCCTGTGACTGGAAAAGATGAGACGTGAAAAGACAAAAATTATAGAACACGTATTTGTAGGTGTTACCTAATTTACTTATTACAAAATTTCTTGGAGTTACTTATATACTGTATTACTTTCACTATTTTATACAAATGGAAAGGAGAGTTGAGTGACATTTTAAATACAGAAAGAGTCAAGTACAGGCCCGTCTGATTTCAAATTTCATGTGCTTTCCTCTTCAAAGTCATGTTTATGGGTTTTCCCTTGGACAATTGGACCCTTTAAAGGAGTGGGTCTGAGCTTTTTTTTCAGGCTTGTTCCACTGCCCAATTCCAGAGGTGCCATTCCCATTGTGTTATGTGTGAATGTCTCTTTGAGCGCATAGAATACAAAGTGGATGAAGTTGCTTGACTTTGTACAAAGAGCCTGCCTGGGTTTCTTTGACCTAGTAGGTTTTTGGAGGCTGTGAGAAACCACTAAAGGGCTTAAAACACTGAATTGACATGACCAAATTTGTGTTTTAGAAACTAGTGTCGGGACTTGGAGCTGCATTTCAGAACAAGAATTCAGCACCAAATGAATCATTGATATGACCATTTTATGCAACAGCAAAAAAGATACAACTATAAAAGCCTATACTCATTTGAAATAGTAAAAGTATATTCTAAGTTTTAAAAATGGGCATATATATTTTATGTGCAAAGGGAACTGACAAAAGAGGACTATACTTTATTTTGCATTTAACTTAAATTTACATAAAATAAAATATTAACTACATTCATTTTGTTTTACTTGGGATTTTTGAAATAGAGTAAGTCCACATGTTCTTCAGAAGTACAATTTTATTATACTTATAAAGATCCACTTAATTTGACTCAGAAATACCACCTATAGGTACTATTTCTTTTGTGTGAAATAATGTATGAACTAGTATATAAATTTCAGAATTGCATATAAAAGTAAATCATTGGAAAGAATCTAAACTCCATCATTACAGGACTACTTAAAAGTTATTATATATCCATATAATGAAACAGGTATGTAGTTTAAAAAGAATGAGATGGTTCTGTATACATTGCTATTGAAAGAGCTACAATATATATTGATTAATTTTTAATTATTTAAAATTTTATCAATTATATTTTATCCCAGGAATACAAGTATTTTTCAAAATTAATTAGCAGATTAAAGGTTAAAAGACAAAATATGATATTACTATATGCTGGATAAGAATCAATGTTCAATCTTGATTTCAAAACACTTTAGGTGCTGATGATTGGAGAAACCTTTCTGAATTTTATAATTTTTATTTATGCATTTATTTATTCTTAATTGAAGTATATTTGATTTACTATATTATGTTAATTTCAGGTGTACAGCATAATCATTCAGTATTTTACAGATTATAGTCCATTTAGAGTTATTACAAGATAATGGCTATAATCCCCTGGGTTATACAATATATCCTTGTTGCTTAGGTATTTCATACACAGTAGTTTGCATCTCTTAATCCCTTACCCCTAAAGTGGACATCCCCTCTTTCCTCTCTTTACTGGTAACCTCTAGTTTGCTTTCCATATATGTGAGTCTGTTTCTGTTTTGCTATATACATTTGTTTGTACTATTTTTTAGATTCCACATATAAGTGATATCATTCAGTATTTGTCTTATAATTTATTTCACTAGCTATAATAGTCTTTAGGTTCATCCACACTGCTGTAAATGACAGAATTTCATTCTTTTTTATGACTGAGTAATGTTCCATATACATATATAATATTTCATATACATATATAATATTCCATATATATATCATATATAAAATCTTCATCTGTTGATAGACACTGGTTTATTTAAGTGATGATGTTCAGTTCTTACTATATATCTGCCTTTCTGGGTGGGATTTCCTCTTTCCTATAGATTCTTATTTCTTTTCCACTCAGAGAAGACCCTTCAACATTTTTATAGTATAGGTTTAGTATGGATGAACTCTTAGTTTTTGCTTATCTGATAATTTCTTTCTCTCTCCTTCTATTCTAAATGATAATCTTGCTGGGTAGAGCATTCTAGGTTGCAAGTTTTTTCCCTTTCAACACTTTTAATATATCATGGCACTCCATTCTGGCCTGCAAAGTTTCTTCAGAGAAATCAGCTGATAGTCTTAGAGGGGTTCCCTTGTATATGACTCTGTTTTTCTCCTGCTGCCTTTAGAATTCTGTTATCTTTAAATTTTGCTGTGTCTTGGTTTGGGTCTGTTTTGGTTCATCCTGTTTGGTACCCTCTGTGCTTCCTGTATCTGAGTATCTGTTTCCTTCTTCAGGGAAGGTTTCAACCATAATTTCCTCAAATACATTTCTGTCCCCTTTTCTCTCTTTTCTTCTTCTGGGAGCCCTATAATGTGAGTGTTTATACTCTTATCCCACAGATCTCTTAAAATGCATTCATTTAAAAAAATTTGTTTTTCTTTCTGCTGTTCTGATTGGTAAATTCTATTATTCTATCTTCTAGATCACTTATGCATTTTTCTGTATCACTTAGTCTGCTATTCATTCCTTCTAGTGTTATTTTTTTTTAATTTCAGCTATTGAATTCATTTCTATTTTTTTAAAATATATTTTCTAGTTTCTTGTTGAAGTGTTCATTGTTTACATCAGTTCTTTCCCTTAATTCAGTTAACATTTTTATTGCCAATATTTTGAATTTTTTATCTGGTAAATTGTTTATTTCTGTTTCATTATTTATTTTTTCAGGAGCTTTCTCTTGCTCTTTCAGTTGAGAGTAGTTCCTCTGCCCTTTCATTTTGCTTAATTTTTTCTGCCTCTATGAATTTAGGTGAAACCGTTACCAGTCTGTGTCTTGAAGGGGTGTTATTATGTGAGGGTGTCCCTATGCAGATTGTATGTGCCCAGTACCTTTGCTGGTCGGGCAGGATTTGATGTGGATACCAGTCACATCTTTCCTCAGGATGTGCTGGCAGCTGTCACCTTGGTATGGGGTGGGGCTGGGGAAGGGGGAGTTATGCTGGAGCTTGGTGTGAAGCAGAACCTCCTCTCTGTTCAGTGGCTGTCACCTCTCTATGGGGAGGGTAGAGTCTGTTCCCCAGTGGCTGGAGCAGAAGCCCTGAGGGTCTGGCCTGAGAGGGTTCTGTTCTCTTTAAGCATCTGTTTTTCCCTCTCCCATCACCGGGACCCATGCTGCAGAAAGGCAAGTGCTGAAAAAGTGGGGTCCATGCGCAGGCAAAGGTCTGCCTGTTCAAGCACCCGTGGCTCTGCTCAGATGAGTCTTGGAGGCAAGTCCCCTTTGTTGCCCAGAGTTGATCACTATTTCCAGGCTCCACCACTCTCATCTGTTATGGAATTTTTCCTCAGGGCAAGCAGAGCCTGCTTGGACTCTCAGCATGCATTGGGGTGTGCACTGTGGTGGGGCCCTCAGAAATCTGGGGGGCTTTTGACGCACTGCTTGAGTAAGCGCTAACAATGGCCACCACACCCCATCCAAGTTCCACCCTGGCAATGGTCACCTTTGCATCCCACACTTGAGACTTTTCCTCACTTGTGGATGCCCCAGATCCAGGGCTGTGCTGTGGTATGGAGTGAGCGGGGATGGAGCATTAGCTCAGCTTGGGCTGGGATGTGCGGTGGGGCAGCCACTAGAGAAGACCTCTCTCCGTTCTGCCTCACAGGCTAGCCAGCATGTGCATACTCCTGCTGAGTGGAGTTCAGCCTTCCCACAGCCCTTCTATCTGCCCTGGCGGCCCTCCAACCAGCAAAAGGGGTTGTCTCCTCCACATAGGACCCCAGGACAGAGGTTCAAAGTGCGGCTTGACCTGCTCACTCCTAAGGATGGATGTCTTCCCATGGTATCTCCCCTTTCCTCTGAGAAACAGGTCCTGACCCAGTTGCTTTTCTTCCCTTCCTACCCAATTATGTGTGTACCTGACTTAACAGCCTTGGTTGCACAGGAGTCCTTTTGTCATTTTCCAGTTAATTTTCAGTGAAAATTGTTCAACATGTAGATGTATTTTTGATGTATTCTTGGGAGGAGGTGAGCTCCATGTGCTCTAACTCTGCCATCTTGATCCTGCCTCAGTCCCCTCTTGTTTCATTTTTAAACAGTTACATTTCAGTGTATATTATTTATATATAATACATTCTATCCATATCAGTTTGTGTTCATATGTGTTTTGTCTCTGTGTGTAAAATGATACATCATTCCTAGACAGGGGAGCACCAAGATGGAAAAACAAAGCAAAAGAGAACAAAATAAAAACTAGTTACCTCAAAGGAAGAAAGGATGCCTCCAGGAGGCCAGGCAGGGAAAAGAGGAAGGCTTTTCCTTTTTAATTTTATTACCTTTCATCCTTTTAAAATTTTGTGTTAGAAACATATTACATTTACTTTTTAAGAGCTTTAAATACAGATATCTAAGGAAATTTAAAATAGCTGATTTCTTTATTTTGTTTCAGTAACTAGCTGTGTAGCAAGCCAACTTCCTCCATCAAGCTAAGTCCTTTGCTTGGAGTAACAAATGTTCAATCGATGTTTATTTGTTGTAGATGATGTTGCTTCTGCTACTGATGTTCCTTCCTCATTTTTGTAGCACAGAGTTGGTCTTTCCCCCACAGCTTTTGCTAAAGTTCCCAGTTTACACCAAAGCAGCTCCACAGTCTCCACTCAGAGTGATGTTTTATTAAGAGTAACAGCTCACATTTATCAAATATTTACTACATGCCTTGCTCTGTTCTAATAGCTGTACATGTACAGACTTATTGCATCCTCTAAACAGCCCTCAGCAAAAGTGCTATTTACAGAAAACTGAGTCACAAAATGCTTAGACAATGTGACCAAGGTCATAGAGCTACTAAGTGTGGGCCCAGCTTTAACCCAGGCAGTCTGGCTTTACTATGCTCTGCTGCACGCTCCACATCACTGAGGCCAATAAGCTGTTCTCTGTCAAGCACCCAAAACTTCTGCTTTGACCACAAACATTTCCAGTATTTGTTACTTCCTTGCATTAGGTTCCAATGAGTGAGGTCTAAACCACTTGGACTGCACACAAGGTTCCTCATGATCTTATGTCTTCCTTATACCTACCTTATACTTTATACCTACCTACCTACCTGCAGTCTCATCTCTCCCCACCTCCTTCTCACCCAGTGTCCAGTTACTGAGCTGTATAGACTCTCCCAAAGCATACATGCTCATTCTTTCCTCCCTGACTTCATAGGGCTTCCCTTGTGTGGAATATTCTTCGTTCACTCCTTATGCCTGGCTGACTGCCACTCATCCATAAGAACCCAGATCAGGCCTTATGTCCCTTTTGCTCCTTCCTTCCCTTGAAAAAATCCCCCAGACCTGGACCCCCACTTGCACACACACCAGGCATGATTGCTATTTCCTCTGTTCTTCCATCAGAGCATTTGTCCAGCTGTGCTCTAGTTTTCTGGTGGCATCGCTTTTTTCCTCAATGCTGGGTACTCACTGTTGGCTGTAACCTTATGTCCCCAGCTCCTTGTTCAGTGTGTCCATAAATAGTAGGAGTTCAATAAAAGTCTTGTAAATGAATAAATAAATGAAAGCTTCTAAGGGAGAACTGAATCTGCTTGACAATGCCCTGCTGCATGCCTAATTTTGCAAGGCACTCTGTGATGAAAAGCAGTGATTGCCACTCCTTCTAAGTTGACTTAAATAATAAGAATGATGGATATGAAGGTTTGCAGTTAATAAAAAAAATAAACACTTCCTAAAATTCTGCTTGGAGACTCAACAATTCAATAATTTTAACTTTCTACCACTTCAATAAAATATTTTTGTAAATATACTTGACAATGATAGCAATGCTTGCTGACTTCCTAGAGGTCTATTCCATTCTTTTGGCACATTATGACTTAAAATCATCAATGGATCACATACAGTTCTGGTTTATTTTGAATTCTTTCTTAGGTGTCAATCTTGACTCTTAACTCGCAGTCACCTTTAAGTGTATGTGTATGGTGGGTGTTTATAGCTATTTTCTTCCAAGTTACTTAAACTCTATGTCCCTGTTTTTTATCCATTGAGTTAGAAATGTTAGAGCTCTATAACTGCTTCTAGAATGATGTTGAGACCAAAAACAGTTCAATCCTTTGTATAAGAGATTTACTCATATAAACTTTTGTCTAAAAGATTTACTCATAAGAATTTATTTTATTCTAAAACTTTATGATGTGGTCCTATTACTATACCTAGGGAAACTGAAGTACAGAGAGGGTAAAGGACTTGTGCAAAGTCACACAGCTAGTAACAGGTGAAGCCAAGATTCAAACCCTGGCAGTCTGCCTTCAGACCATGCTTATAAACACTGAGCTACCTTGCCACTCATAGGTGGTTGTACTTTAAGGCATTGAAAACAAAAATCCTGCACAAATGCAGCAAGAAGATTAATTCACTAAGAGACACAATTGCTGTGTTTTTACTCACAGCATTACCTCTATAGGCTATGTGACCTTCAACAGTTCACTGCATTTCTCTTGAATTTTCTCAGGCAATTTTGAACCCTAACATTTCACTATTCCATGGCTAATACTCTTTCTTTAGGACATATCTACTTGGGAATAAAACATGAGGGAATATATCATGTATTTATGACTTGAGCCCCACCTGCTATTGAAGCAACACCTTTAGCCATGTCTGGGAATTTCCTATCTATTTCACAAGTTCTGCATGACTCGTGACACATCACTTTCTACTGTCCTCCATGATGGGGACTTTGCTGCTGCTATGACTACCTGGGGGTGTCTCAGTATCCTCACTGCTGTGTCAGTATGAAGATTCACATCAAGGAGGCTCCTGCCTCATGGTCCCAGAGCTGCTACTTCAAAGACTGTCACACACACACACACACACACACACACACACATACACACACACGCATGCCCTTTCAGCCTGCAGAGCCGTGATCACTAATGCACTTACGTGGGTGGAGAATGGTCAGGAGAGGCATTTTACATACCTGGAAGCCGAGGCTGTTCAACATAAAATGGGTCCCTCCCATCTCTGCTTCATTTTATTAAATAAGTGACAGAGTTACACTATCCTGCCTACTCAATTCTCACATAAGTTGAGTTAATTAGTTTTTACAGTTTCTTACTCATGGCTGTTTGTTTGCTTTTTTTTCCCTAAGTTTATGGAAGTTAAATCAGTGAACAAATCTGAGTAGCAGATATTACATTAGGAATCTCTAGCTCTTCCCGATGTCTGAAGCATTGTCATTGGACCAAAGTTATGCACCTCACATTTATTCCTTCCTGTTGAATCCTTCCTCAGTCAGGATCTTGGTCATAAACACAACTTGGATTTAAACTGGGTCTTCCCTCACTCCAAACTATACTGTGGAAACACCCCCAATGGTGGCTAACACAGTGCTATCCTCCTTGATGGCAGGTAGATTTGTGTGTCTGTGTGTGTGTGTGTCTGTGTATGTGTGTGTGTACAAACATAGAAAGAGGGAAGGGCATTGTCGCTAATGTGGCGTATGATCATGAAGGTGAGCACAAACCATAAAGCGTTAAGACAGTAACATTATAAGAATTTCTGTATTTTGGCACTTCTAAATTCACTGAAATTTACTGAAAGTGTCCACCCTTGAAGAAGACAACTAAAAATGCTAACAGGGCTTCCCTGGTGGCGCAGTGGTTGAGAGTCCGCCTGCTGATGCAGGGGACACGGATTTGTATCTTGGTCCGGGAAGATCCCATATACTGCGGAGCGGCTGGGCCCGTGAGCCATGGCCGCTGAGTCTGCGCATCTGGAGCCTGTGCTCCGCAACGGGAGAGGCCACAACAGTGAGAGGCCCGCATACCACACACACACACACACACACACACAAAATGATGACAGCTTCAAACTTGAACCGTTGGCTAGGGTGTAGGATTCCCTACCATTTAGCAGAAATACATTTCAGACCTCATGAAGACCAGTACAGATAATTGACCACTGAAGAAAAATTCTGAGCACAGAGATCTGCTGGGGAGCAAGCATTTGGCCCTCTCACAGGCTGTTGCCAGGTGGCATGTACTGATGCAACCATGGAGCTTGCTGCACACCTGAATGGAACAGATGAGCACCACTCTGCTCGGTCGTTGGGCCAGGTGCATTTTCCACGGTCCCAGGAGGAGTCTGGCTCAAACAGGACCACACAGCATCTTCTTTCACTTCAGAGTAAAAGCGGCAGTATAATTTATTCAGGATGAGTCCAGATTCTTAATTGGACAGGTGTGTGAGAAAACTCTGGCTGTGAGCACAGCGTGCTCTACTATGGAACTTTTCTGTCGACAGCCTTTCAGCACTTCCTGTCAGGCTAACCTGAACTCTGTCAAGTCAGCCATGGCCAGGTGGTGGGACTGGCCAAGAAAGAGAGAAATATGAAGTTGTGAAAATCAAACACTAACCGGCAGGAGTGATTTTCCCCTTTTCTCAAGTTTCCAAAGGCCAAAGGAGAAAGGGACGCTCTCATATCTTCTAGGATCTGTTGTTCTGCATCACCATCTGTTGACTTTGATTAGCTAGCTTTTTCCCAGATACCACCTCTGTCACCTTGAATACCTGTGGGGGATGGAATTAGGAGAGAGAAGGGAGTGGGAGGGAGGGAAAAAGGAAGGAGAGATAAATATTTTGTTTAATTCTAGGAGAGAATCATTGGAGGATCTAGCTGAGATTGAAGTATTTTTTCCAGAGATGAAAATTCAAAGGTGAAAGGTATGGAAGAGGAGGGAAAGGTAGGGGAAGGAAACGAGCATTGATTCACTTAGCATTCACAAGGGACTATACTAGGTGTTTGTAAGTACCCAATACCCAACATCCTTCCTCACTCCCATTTCAGGGAAAAACAAACAAACAAACAAACAAGAAACCTCTTCAAATTCAATATCCTAAGCCATTTATTCTCATGTAATCTAGCTTACTAAGGGGCTGGTCACCTGAGTTTCATTTTTGCCTCTAGCATTGATATTCATTGTATGACTTTGAACATTTGCCTTTGCTTTCATATATCTAATTTTCCCTAGTGGGAAAAATAGATTAGGAATACTATATTAACCCTCCCCTGAGAATATACGAGAAATACTGCCTCTAGGAAATATCAGTGGAATGGGGTCTAGCTGTCTACAGAGTGTTATTATTGATGCTGTTTTGGAAGGCACTTATGGTTATCCAGACTGGGAACCAGGCCAAATTGAAACTACACCACCTTTTCTCCAAACAATTAAGTAGTTGCCATTTATCACTCCCTAGAAATAATGTCTTCAACACTGTATGCTAGGTGTGCAGATTAGTCAGATGGTTCCCAGGTAATTACTAGAATCAAATGCTCTTGAGCTTAACATGCCCCTGAGAACCCCATGAACTCCTACCGACTCAGCCAGGACACCAGGAGGTGAAGAGCCCAGATGCTACTCCAAGTCTGCCATGCTGGCTCACCCCATTTACCTTGTGTGTGACAGCTGTTCCAGGAATGATGAGATACTCCTTACCCACCAAAAATGTTTCAGTCATGCAGCTTCCTGCTGGATCTTCCAGTGACAGAATGATACAGCTCATCTTCCCCCTATGACCACTATTGATAAAGGAAGTTATCTTCAACTAGGTGGCCTCCATATGGAGTCTATGGAAAACAGTCTTCCCAGGTGACTTGTGACTTTGGAGTTGGCCTATGTGACAAGGCTTTCCAGGCCTCATCTGGACTCTATGCACAAAATAGGCTGCAAGAGCTATTCATGCATTTAATGAAAAAGTTTCCTCTAAAGTTGATCTGTTTTATAAACATTAATTTCAGTTTGTCGCCAGATATAGAAGTGTTTTATTTTTCCCTTACCCTGCATTTTCCTAAATGAGGCAATACAAGTTAAAAAAATATTAAATCTGTACAAATAATTCCCCCCCACAAAAAAGCTATTTGAAAGTATGTAAATATTTAAATTTACTTGGAAATAAGAGGAAAGAAACTGATTAAGGGAAATAAGGAATCCACCTTTTACATACAACT
Source organism: Lipotes vexillifer (assembly GCF_000442215.2). NCBI lineage: Eukaryota > Metazoa > Chordata > Mammalia > Artiodactyla > Lipotidae > Lipotes > Lipotes vexillifer. The sequence goes on along the minus strand of NW_006790311.1, from coordinate 3,117,020 downwards.
TCCTAAGGTCATGATGGGGATAATGGTTGCATAACAATAATGATACTAATAATAGTTATAATCACAGCTGACATTTGGTTCCTTGTTCTGCTAACAACTTTACATGCACTATTTCATGTAACCCTCAAACAACCCTGTACGATTGCTTATTATCTCAATTTTAGAACAAGTGCTAATGGCTAAGAGAGAGTTAGAATTACAGAAAAAAAAATTCTCTCCATACTTGGAATTTTTTCTACTTCCTGTTTTATCATTTCCTGATAATATAGTCTTTAGAAATGTAGCTTTTAAACCAGGAATCTGGATTGGGTTATGAGGTAAAGATAGGGGAAAAATTTAGTCTGGAAGAGAGAAGGCATTATTTGTAAGGTGGGGATCAGGGAAAGCAGGTGCCTATGTTTTCAGATGCTGGAAGAGACTCTACAGTTCTTGATGTCAGTGCACCTGCCTCTAGGAGACTCTTGTCTCCTTCATCCCAGAAACAATGAGAATGGCTTCTCTAAAAGACAAAAGCAAAACAAACAAAAAACCAACTATGGTGCCAACATGGCTCCCCATCCAAATGTTTACCCTCCCTAATGCTTGTTCCATTCTTCTATGATTTTTTTCTTTTCTTTTTTTTCTGTATGTGATAAGCACTAAAATGTCATGATCTACATGGACTAGGGGTGATACTGGCAACCTGTGATACAAAATGATTTTTAGTGTCCCTCACCTGACTGAAGGAAATGTGGGCATCTTTTATTTATCGAGAGGAAATTTACATCAAAAGCTCTATGTTAAAGCCTTCAAAATGAGAATCGTCGTAACATTCTTTTCTTTTCCTACTTCTTCCATTGCTCAGCAAAGCTCCTCTAACCCTCACTGTTGATATCATCACCTTATTAATCCATAAAAGCACTTTTTCATAGCATATTTCATGTTAAGCCTTGTTTACATAATTAGGTGTTACTATATGCTTTCCCAAATTGACTGTGAGCTCCATGAGAGCAGAAACTGCATTTGTCTTATTCAGTGTTTTATCTCAAGGACCTAACTTTATGCATGGGTATATAATAGGTGCACAATAACCGTCTCTGCAATGAATCAATGAATGTACGTATTTTGTTTCAGTTAATAGATTCATTGTTAACATAGTCATACTTAATACATAACCCTTCTTTCTCAATTACCTGAATATACAATCACCAAGATCAGTTGATTCTACCTCTTCAATATGTCTAAAATTCATACTCGCCTTTCCATCTTCTTATTACTTCAGACTTTGTTATATGTAATGTGTTTGCACTTGAAGTATTAGGAAAACCTTTATCTAATTCCCCACTCTTAAGCTTTCCTAAATTCAACCCAATCCTGAACAAGATATAGCACATGACACTCACCTGCTTAAATTCCTTAACACTGCCCATAGAATTTAATCAAGATCACAGTGAGCATAGCAACCAAATCAAGGAAGACCTGAGGGTGTCTGAAAACTTTCTTTAGTTGAATCAACCTAATTGACTGAGGCCATGTCTTTCTAAATAACATGTTTTCGCTCTTTTTTCACATCTTCCTGAACTGGTTTTAGAAATTCCCTTTTTTTTTTTTTTTTTCTTAAACACTATTTCCTCTTATATCTCTTTGAGGATTTTAAGCAATTTATTTCAAAGTCTCATTCATTTTGCTTAATTATCTATAATTTTGAGGGGCATGAAGTATATTGTTTACTGGATCTATAAATTATCTTTCATGGTTTTTAAAGTAAAAATTTAATTTTACAATAGTTTAGCTTTAGAGAAAAATTGATTAGAAAATACAGAGAGTTTTCATGTAGCCTACACCCCATTTCTCCTCTTATTAACATCTTACATTAGTATAGTACGATTGTCACAACTAATGAACAGATATTGATACAGTGTTGTTAAGTAAAGTCTATACCTTATGTAGATTTTCTTGGTTTTGACATAATGTCCTTTTTCTCTTCCAGGATCCCAGTTATCATTCTTAATAACTATATTACACTACTCATTATCGCATGGATCATTCTAGTTTCTTCCTTTGCTTTTTTGTAGCATCTCACTCCAATATTAGGAAAATTAGACCCCACTTTTCACCATCTTTTAACTTAATTTTTCAGTTTCAGTATAGATGTATAGTGGTTTCAGAATTGTTAACCTATACTGCAGAGCAAAGTAACTTTATCAACTAGAGTGCAATAATTATGTACAGTTCCTTTGGCCTTTAGTATTAAAGACTCCACTCATTTTCAGAATTATTTAGTTCAGCATCTTTCCCCTGCCACCCACTTCAATGAAGTTGTAATACACTTAGATCATTTGTCACATCCAGTAGTCCATCCTGAGATTTCCCTAAACTCTTAAATGATATTTAAAAATGTGTACACATTAAGTTTCACTCTTTGTGTCACCAAGTTCTATGGATTTTGGCACATGCATGTTGCTATGCATTCTTCATTATAATATCATACAGAATGAATTCACCACCCTAAAAAATCCCCTGTATTTCATTTATTTACCCTCTCTCCCCTGAGCCCTTGGAAATCACCAATCTGTTTACCATTTCTACAGTATTGTCTTTTCTAGAACGTCATACAAATGGAATCATACAGCATGTAGCCTTTTCAGACTGGCTTCTCTCACTTAGTAAAATGCATTTAAGACTCGAACATGTCTTTGCATGACTTGCTAGCTCATTTTTTTATACCTGAATAATATTCCACTATATGGATATACTAATTTGTTTATCCATTCAGCTATTGAAGAACATCTTAGTTGCTTCCAGTTTTTGGAGATTATGAATAAAGCCGTTATGAACATTCATGTGAAGGTTCTTATGTGCACATAAATTTTCAAATCAGTTGGGTAAATACCTAAGTGTGTTATTGCTGGATCATATGGTAAAACTATGTTTAGTTTTGTAACAAAAACTATCTTCCAAACTATCTTTGGAACTGTCTTCCAAAGTGTCTGTACCATTTTGCATTTCCATCAGCAATGACGAGAGCATTTGCTGCTCTGAATTCTTGCCAGAAATTGGATGGATTTTAGTTATTCTATTAGGTGGGTAATGGTATCTCATTGTGGTTTTAAGTTGCACTCCCTAATGTCAAATAATGCTGTGCATCCTTTCATATGCTTACTGGGCTTCTGTGTATCTTCTTTGGTGAAGTATATATGTAGATCTTTTGCCCATATTTTAATTGGGTTTTTGTTTTCTTATTGTTGACTTACTGTTTTGTATATTTTGCATACAACTCTTTCATCACATGTATGAGTTTTCGGTTGCTTCAATAACAGATTTTCATAAACTTAGTGACTGGAACAACAAAAATTTGTTATCTTGTAGTTCTGTAGGTCAGAAGTCTTATAGGAATTCTGCTGGGCTAAAATGAAGGGGTCAGCAAGACTCTATTCTTTCTTCGATGCTCTATGGGAGAATCCATTTCCTTGATTTTCTAGCTTCTTGAGGCTGCCCAGATTCCTAGGTTCATGTCTCCCTTCCTCCATCTTCACAGCCCCAATATCGCATCTCTCTGACCATTCTTACCTAGTCTCCTTCCCTGTGACTCTAGTGGGAAACGTTTTCTGCATTTAGGATCTCTGCGATTAGATTGGGCTTACCAGATAATCCAGAATATTCTCCCATCTCAAGGTTTTTAACTAAGTCACATCTTCAAAGCCCCATTTGTCTTGTAAGTAACATATTCACAGGTTTCAGAGATTAAGACAGGGACATTGAGGGAGTGGGCAATATTCCTCCTATCACATCAGATATGTGATTTGCAAATATTTTCTCCAATTGATGGTTTGTCTTTTTATTTTCTTAACATCTTAATGGTGTCTTTCACAGAAGTTTTTAATTTATAATAAGACAGTCCTAGCTAAGCCCAGCCTTCTAGCCATCTCTATCAAGAGGCTAGAATTCAAGGACTCTTTCTTAAATCCCCCAGACAAGCCCATCTATTGGTAACATACCAATCAATGTGTGACCTCAGTTGATGCCATATGGGGCAGGAACATTTCCTAGCCAAGCTTTGCCCAACTTCTTGGCCCACAAAATTATGAGATATAGTAAAAATGGTTGTTCTTTAAGCCACTGCATTTTAGAGTAGTATGTTAGGAAGCAGTTGGAAAACACAAAATGAAATGTTATACAACAATGATAATAAATAAATTATTGCTATATGTAACAATGTGGAGGAAATTTCACAAACATAATGTTTACAAAAAGAAGCTAGGCACAAAAGAGCACAGATTATATAATCCCATTTATATGGCATTCAAATATAAGCAGCACTAATCTGTGATGTTAGAAGTCAGGATAGTGGTTACTTCTGGTAGGGTGTAGACTGGGAAGGGATGCTGAGTTGCTCTTAAAGCTCACTCTTTCGTGAAAACTCACTTATGATATGATAGGTATATGAATAATGAGTATTAGATAACATAATGCATGCACATATTTAATGTAGTGCTAGGATATCATAAACACTAAATAGATGAAAGTTTTTGCTTACGATGATGAGGAGGAGGAGGAGGAGGATGATGTCATTTGAAATTTCTGGAGTGAAATAACCTCCAGTCCTAAAAGTATTAAAATCTTTGACTATTTTGTAAATTCATTAAGCTACTCTTCTGTTTTTGCTCTGTACTCACAACACTTCCCTAAGATGAATTTCTTTATTCAATATATATTTACTGAGGATTTACTGCTAATGTTGGATCCAGGCTCCTTTGACCAAATCGTATGTTCTTAGATAAATTTTTGACCTCACTCTCTCTAAATTTTCTTATCTGTAAAATAAAGATACTACCTTTCCTGTCTACATCATAGTATTGTTCTAAGATAAACTGAATCAATTTAAACTATTAAAAACATATTTATATTGAAGTTATCCTCATAATATTTTGCTAAGCACTGCAAATGATACCAAAGAGTATACCATGTAGCCTCTTCCTTCAGAAAGTTTACAACCTACCTCGGGCAATGAGACATACCAATTAGGAAAATATTATATAAATAATAGTAAAAGGACAATCTGTGGTTAAATAAAAATATATGGGATGAAGTTTTAGCAGTATCTTCAAAATTCTTAATTACTGAAATCTATCATTTTTTTCTAAGTTCTTATTTTTCTAAGTTTGAGAAGAAAATATGTTGATCTTGAGCATCAGAGGGCAAAATAAGCTTGGGACCACATAGACATAGGTTCAAATCAGCTTTTCTCATTAACATAAGGAGAAACTAGTGTGAGCCTCAGTTTTCTCAGCTATAAATTAGGGTAATAACTTTGTGGTAACCTATGCAAAAAAATAAACCTGTCACATCAGTAACAAATTTATCACCCTGAGCTTATGTAAAGTTCTGCTGTACGCCAGGAATTTTTCTAAGAACTTCATATGTTTTGCTTAGTAAATAGATGAGGAATGTAAGGAAGAGAGGTTCATTGATTACCAGACAGCATACAGCCAGTAAGGGGTAAAGACAAGACATAAAGAAAAGTAAAGCACCATAGTGATTTAAGAGATGAATAACTTTCAAGGGATGAATAAAAGTAAATAGATTTACAGTCAAAGTGAATATGAAGAGATTTTGTGCTAGCTAAATAACATCAAGAAGAACATTATGCCTTTTTTGAGAAAATAAGTGCTTATAAAATTTCAATGATAATCCAAAGCACAATAATCATTACTAGCTTATATTTTAAATCTAAATTTGATTGATGTGTCAGTACTCTAGTATTCATAACATTAAAAAATTAAGAATTTTATTTAACCCTTATTTATTTCATTCTTTTAAAACAATACAACTTTGGATATTGTTATATTGAAATTCTTTATTTCCTGTAAGAAGGTTGTAAAATCAGAATTTCAACTTTCCTATCTCAAAATTTCAAAAGAATGAAAAATCCCAAAATCATACATCACAATAATATCCATGAGAAATCATATTCAACTTAGACAAGTAAAGGATATAAGGAGTATGAAAACTGAAAACTAGCATAAATTACACATATTATTTAATAAGACTTTTTTAATAAGTGTGAATCTACAAGGGATAACATTTTAAACACAAGCTTGTCAAAATAATTTCTATGTACTCCGAATCATTTTCGGTAGTTGAAAGATTTTTGAGATTTACCCATTTACAATCACAGCTACTAAGTTCTTTCAGAAAATATGACTTAGAGTTTTTATCCCCATTAATCAAATTCTGTCATGTACAAAAATGTTAGTGATATCATTAAATGTGCCAGCTGAGTGTGTCTATTTAGTATTGTCAATGTATTATATAATGACTGTAGAATTAATCTAGCAGCTATAATGTCATTGTTCATGTACCATATTGTCAATGCTTTAAAATGAGACTATTAAAATTTTTAATAATAAACATTAACATTAATAACATATAAAACAATTTCATATTCATAGTCCTTAAACTTTTCTATAAAGATGATTTAACTATTCTATTTCTTGCATGCAAGATACTTTTCTCATTTGGAAAATAAGTGGTTTTGACCCCTATGCCTAGGGACAGATAAAAAGAGAAAATGTGCATGAATTATTAACAGGAAGTGGTGAGTATTTGGATGGAGATGAGTGAAGGCAAAGGAAGGTTAAGAAAAAAATACAAATAATATTTATGTAATACAAAGACAATGCAAAAACTTAAGCCTGCATAACTGGGATAATGATAGTATCACTGATAGAATTAGGAGGTGAATCTGGTTTGTCAGTAAAATCAGAGGAACAGAGAAGAAAAGATGTTGGAGATGACCAGTTTTTTCTACTACATCAAACTAAAGACTACTATTACATCAAACTAAAAACCTTACGAACAGCAAAAGGAACACTTAACAAATGAAAAGGCAACCTATGGAACGGAAGAAGACATTTGCAAACCATATATAAGATAAGGAGTTCATATCTAAAATGTGTAAAGAACTCATATAACTTCAACAGCAACAACAACAAATACCCAAATTATCCAATTTAAAAACGGGCAGAGAAAAAATAGACATGTTTTTCCCAAAGCATAGAAATTGCCAACAGATACATGAAAGATGCTCAACATCACTAATCATCAAGGAAATGCATATCAAAACCACAATGAGATACCACCTAACACTTGTTAGGATGGCTGTCAACAAGAAGACAAGAGGTAAGTATTGGCAAGGATGTGGAGAAAAAGGGAACCCTTGTGCATTGTTGGTGGGAATATAAACTGGTTTCGCCAATATGGAAAACTATATGAGGTTCCTCAAAAACTTAGAAGTGCAACTGTCATTTAATCCAACAACTTCACTTCTGGGTACATATTCAAAGAAAATGAAAACAAGATATCAAACAATATCTGCACTCCCATGTTTATTGTAGCATTGTTCATGATAGCCAAGATAGAGAAACAACCTAAATATCCATCAACAGATGAAAGGGCAAAGATGATGTGATATATCTCTACAATGAAAATTAGTTATCCTTGACAAAGAAAGAAATCCCAGCATTTATGATACTGTAAGTGGATCTTGAGGACATTATGCTTGGTGAGATAAGCCAGACAAAGAAAGACAAATTCTATATTGTATCACTTACAGTAGAATAAAAAAAAAAAAACCCCAAATCATAAAAACAGAGAGGACAATGGTAGTTACCAGGGCATAGGAGTTGGGAGAATTGGGGAGATTTTGTTTAAGGGTACAAATTTGCAACCAGTAGATAAATAAGTTCTGGAGATCAAATCCCCAGCACAGTGATTATAGAAAACAATACTTATTATAAACATCAAACTTGCTAAGAGACTAGATCTTAAATGCTCTAATCACAAACAAGAAATGATAATTATGTGACACAATAGAGGTGTTAGCTTAAGCTCTGATGGTAAACCCATTACAATATATAAATATATCAAATCAGCACAGTGTACACCTTAAAATTACACAATGTTATAGGTAAATTATGTCTCAATAAAAATGTATATATTTGGCATAGACAAAATTGACCTGATTTTTTATTCTTCCTAGAGAGTTTTCACTTTTTTCTTCTGAAGATTGAATCCAAATGGATCAGAGAATTAATTTGTTCTGGGTTAGTGATCAGAAGTGGATTTTCTTTCTAGAGCCCTTTTTTAAGAAGTTCTGTTATAATAAAAACATCTCCCACCACTCCTTCTAAAGTAAATTGTATTTTTGTTCAAAATATTTGCTGCATCTCTCTGAAAAATAATTTATACATTTGTGCTTTACTGATGTCAAACTTGGCTTTGTGATTAGCTTTAATCAATGAAATGTGAGTGGAAATGATGTGTACTGCTTTCAAGCAGTTTTAGAGTCATCTCATGATTTCACCACATCCTCTTTTGACTCCCAACTGAAAATGTCCCAGAGAGGGTCTACCCTTTAGTCTGGATCCAAGATATACGATTACATGGATGAGAATCCTAAGAGTCCCCAAAATGGACATGAGGTATAAGTGAGAAACAAACCTTATTGTTAAAAGCCGTTGAGATTGTTGGCTTGTTTGTTATTGCATCCTAGCTTAACCTAAGCTGGCTGATACAGCCTCCAACACAGAAGTTCTGCTTTGCTGTTTTAAATAATGCGTCAAGGGGAAAGGCTAAGGAAAAGAGCTTCAGGTTGATACGAAAAGTCTACACAGTGCCCTCTCAGGTATGAGTGAGAGGGTTGTTTTTGACAGTTTGAATTAGACAATTTTGTTTTCTTTTGAAGAGCCTTACAAGATATTTAGCATCTTTGAGCCTTAAGGTGATTTCTGTACCACCACAACTTCCCAAACCAGATTATAACACTCCAATCATTAAAACACAGAGAACAAACAAAGAAAACCCCCCAAAATCTCTGGTGGGGGGTGGTACTGCCCCCGCTTGCAAACCACTAGGTCAACTGATGTCTACAAACTACAAATTGAGAATGTGTAAATGCTAAGCATCTCATCTAAACATATAGCCCTAGAGGACAGGAAAGGAATCCTGTGTTTGCATCTCCTCCAGTTATGAACAAATACTGTTGCATGAGCAATTCTTCTTAAAAAAATTGAATGAACTAAGATGATTTTGAATTCTGATCTATTCCAAAAAGAAGACCTCAGTCTCCTCATCTTCAACCTACAGGCAGTTTATATACAGGAAGAATTTCCTGAGTTTTGGGATTAAAAAATGTGAGAAGTTATATTGGTACCTCTTAGTTCAGTGTATAAATACATTTGCTCCTGGGAATTTTATCCTCATGTAAAATTCTCTTTTTCTATTGCCCAGTCTAAAAAAAAATGGTAAATGGCTGTTAGAAAGGTCCAGATTGTGGTAGGTAGTTAGTGAACCTGCACCAATAGAAACATACATGATTCCTTTTCCATCCGTTCCAGACTTGAATGGTAACCTTGGGCAGCGAACACGGTTCCCTGAGTCTTTGTTCTAAGATCACAGAGAGAATAGATAGGCAGCTATGCATAAAGAGTGTCTAAAGTGTTGCTTTTTCTCTGTGGGGCTCATACCAGAGTCTGTGTGTTGTTGCAAGCTGAGTTGCTCCCTTCTCTGCTAATTGGATCATCGATGGTAAAAAGTGCCAGTCTTATCCTTAGGCGATGTAAAGCATGGAGGCTCAAAGAAGAAAAAGGAATAACCTGTAGTGAGAGAAAGCTGGCAGGAAGAGAGGCACAGACATCGCTTATCTCAAATGCTGAGCAGTGGAAGATGTCGTATCTAAGGGATTTAGGTGTAGAATATCAGCACTTCTTGTTATGATTGTTTAGGATCCTCTGTCAATGGATTAGGAAGGACAAGAGAGTCCACAGACCATCAGATAAAGCAAGATCAAAAGAGCAGGGAGGAGTAACAGAATTGTACCCCACCTCCCACTTCCCTCTTTTAAGCATCCACCTACTCCAGAAAGGTTCTGTTAAAACACTTCAGGATGTCTGAATATGACTCAAAGCACTCATTATGTTAGTCATGACAGGCTGCTAGTCCTGTATGTCCACTTGGGTGCATTTCTGATTGTTTCACACAGTAGATTATTTGTCCAATTTAGGTTGTGATTTTCTGGGAAAAAGAATATTCACTCTATATCAGCAGCAGTGTAAGTGATAACTTCATTGATGTCAGCCTTGTCGCTCCACCAAGTTTGTTCAATTAGGGCAAGGTCTCTATTTTAGTTCCTCATCTCCCTCCCACTACTTAGCACAATGATGGACCACTTGCTGACTAAAATAATAGTGTATAATGAATCATATTCTAAGTATTTATTTCCCTTACCTCTATAATTAGTAATGTCAATAAAAATATATTTTATTTCTTGAGATAGCAAGTACATTAAGATTGATTTGAAGTTGCCATGTCCCTTTCTTTCCAAAACCATACCTTAGCCTTCATCCAAAATGTGTTCATAGTAAGAAAACTTGATACACGTTAACTTTCTGAAAGCATTTGTCATATCATAAAGGATAGATATTTGGGGGGCTCCTAAGACATAATTTGAGAAAGAGGTCTCTGGTTCTTTCTAAATTGCAGAATGTCTAAATTTCTGGTTCCTCTAACACATAGAAGCTCTTTACATATATATGTATGTCCTTGAAAGGAGAATAAAGCAGCTGGTTGGAATTTTTTTAACTTTTTATTTTACATTGGAGTATAGTTGATTAACAATGTTGTGATAGTTTCAGGTATACAGAAAAGCTGGTTAGAATTTGCCCTTTATTCTTACTTTGACCTGCTTCTTTGCCTTTTATATTTTGTGTGTGTGTGTGTGTGGATCAGAATCTGATTAAATTCACTTCAGCATACTCTTTTACAGGTTATAGCTGGGGTTGATGGGGATTTTAAGAGCAGTAGTTTATGAGTCTTTGAAAATGACCTGCAAATATTCGTTGACTTAGTAGAGACTTATTCTGGTTAGATTCTTAGGAACAGTTGAAGTTCAAGGTCTACAGACTCTTGGAGACTCTAAATATGTTGAATGCACCTCCTGGAAAAGCGGAAACATTTCCCCAATTTTAAAGCATTTATCAGGCCTTTCCACGTATCATACTTCCTTTTGAATCCACATTTCCTTGAAGGTGAGCCAAGGATATTTATGGATAAATTCAAAACTCTTTGCTGTTCAAGTTCTGGGCCATTCTTAATAGCTGCTCTGAAAACTCATTTTGGAAGATAATGTGTGAGCACAGAAATAACAGGTTTTGAGGATATAAAAACCTGGATTCATATTTTTATGTTTTCTTAATATCTAAAATGGGGTTAATAATATCTATACTGCAGAAGTATTGTGAAGTTTAAATAAGCTAGTATATAGACTTTTTAGAAGATTCAAGAAGTGGAAACTTTATTATTTGTCTTGATATTGTCTTTAAAAATATTCAACATGGGGCTTCCCTGTTGGTGTAGTGGTTGAGAGTCCGCCTGCCGATGCAGGGGACACGGGTTCGTGCCCCGGTCTGGGAAGATCCCACATGCCGCGGAGCGGCTAGGCTCGTGAGTCATGCTGCTGAGTCTACGCGTCCAGATCCTGTGCTCCACAACGGGAGAGGCCTCAACAGTGAGAGGCCCACATACAGCAAAAAAAGAAATAATATAAAAATATATATTCAACATGGCTGTTGTATTAAATAAGATAAACCTTATGTCATTCTCTATAAATTAAATTCTATCTTAAAGAAAGAGGAAGAAATTTCAAATAATAATAAAATATGGGTCACCAGGAAAAAAAACTATGAAATAAATATGATAATAGCGTCTCTAAGAAAAAGATGAGACAGCAGAGCATCAGCTATGCCATCTCTTTGGAGGGATGTCTCATTTCAATATCTTTTCTTGTTCTTTTCATCTGGATTTCTTTATTTTTCATATGAAAGTTTCAATACCTGAGTGAATACCTCATAAGATTATTATGAGGTCAAAATGAGATCTATAGATACAAATGTGTTTTGGACGGTTAAAAGCAACGTGCATATAGGAGTTCTTCTTCCAATAATGTCTCCTTTACTGCCATCATTAGGAAATAAGTGTTTTGTGGTGAAAAGAAGTCTTCTCCATTGTGTGATTTTTTGTGACTATTTTGATAGAAGTGGTCCTACAATGTTTTAGCAACTTCTTTTTCTTTTTTTTAATTTTTATTTTATATTGGAACATAGATGATTAAAAATGCTGTGTTAGTTTCGGGTGTACAGCAAAGTGATTCAGCTATACATATACATGTATCTATTCTTTTGCAACTTCCTTTTCTTTACATGGTCTACAGTAACATTTTCTTTATGGTTCATGGACAAGATTATCAACTTGAATCTTTCTACCCTTCTGTAAGAGAGTGACACTGTCAGAACTTTTGTAGTGTGGAATGTTGTTTCACCTACACTTACTCTGGAGGAAGTCATTGAGAGCATGTGATCACCAGTTGATGCTTAAGCTGGACTCCAGCAACGGGAAATTCCTCAGCCTCTCCTTGTCCTTGGAATTTACACTCTGCCCACCCTTCCCACAGTGGGAACCAGTCTCCAAGTACAAAGAATTGAGAGAGCAAGGTGTCATTAGGGCCATCTGGACAGTATATGTGGCTGAACCCAGATAAGTCCTCTATATAAAATTTTCAGATTCTGGTAGGTGGGTGTGAAGAACTACTTGTTTTTGACCACCAATCTGGAGTACTTTGCCTCATTCTTCAGTGAAACTTTCTCCCTGACCTTTGTGTATGGGGACCAGTTTGGAAACCAGCAATTGGCAAGCCAGCCAGGAGACCAAAGAAATGGGTCTTGGGAAAGGGACATCTGCAGGGGAAATCCCAAGTTGGCCATCAAACTCTATGTGTGGAAGGGTGGATCATGTGTTAGATGTTTGTGGACAAGCATGTGAATATGTGGATGTCCCAAAGACACTGGCTTAACATGCTTGTTTGAGGAACTGTGCAGAATGCACTATGTCAAAAAAGAAAAATGAATAGTTGCCACAGTGGGCTGGCCTCTACTGTGGGCAGTTTGGCTGGCCGTCAATGCCCAGCTAGAGGCTGAAGCTCGAGTTAGAAAGTTGGAAGAACTGAAGTTAGAAAAGGACATACAGTTGTCCACTATTCTGCTATTTTCAGGGCTGACAGAAAAGGTGGAAGAATAGAATAACTTGGAGACTCTAGCATGCCATTTTGCAAAGGTAGGAGGGCACAAACTGCCATGGATGAAAATCCAGGGGCTTGTGACAAAGCCCGATTAGGATGCTAAGAGGTAGAATCCCTTGGAAAAATGAGGATAACAAAGGGAAAGTGTTGGGACGATTGACAATGAAACAGATTAGTGCCCTATGCCATCTGATCCCAAATACAAAGGAAAAAATTTAATATTAATTACCTTAGACTTATGATGACAAATAAATATACTACAAAACTCCTAGGAGATAACTTGCATTCTTTCTCAATGTTTTCTACCTCCTGGTTCATAAGGTGATGACAATCAGGATGACAACCAGGAAGCTGATGCCCTAGCCCTGGTACAAAGCTTAGCAACTGATGCTTCAGTAGACACAGCAGGTTGGGTGCATAGAAAGAACAGACAGCATGGTGCCTGGGTAGGAGGGCATATTGCCAAGGATGTCACATTTCCCTTGAAATATATCAACTTGGTTAATGTGGTAATGTTACTGAGTCCAGGCTTGCTCTGCTTGCCGCACGACAGGCCAATAAATCGAGAGATGAGGTGTTGAGGCAAGGAATAGTGACTTTATACAGAAAGCCAGGCATCTGAGAAGATGGTGGACTAATGTCCTAGAGTACCATCTTACTGGATTCTGGATGCTAGTTTCTTTTATAGAAAAGAGAGGGGAGGAGGTGAGAAGTAAAGTAAAAAGGCCATAAGTCTTATAAAACATCTGGTTTGGCCAGCCTCAGGGAGGGGATGTGTTAATTTCTTCTTTCTTGCAGGCATTCATGGATGGGCAGTGTCAGAATGTTTCCCTGTGAGCTGAACAAAGGCACATTAGTTTAACATTTAGGCAGAGGGACAGGGTTCCCTGAGGGAGGCCATTATGTATGCCAATAGCTATAGACAACATCCTTTTAGTGACTATAGTAACAAAAAGCAACAGAGAGCAAAGGTTAAAGTAAAAGAAGCAGATCCAGCATGGAGTCAGATTTTGTTCTTCCCGTTACAGTAACAGCATGTCCTGTGTGTTCTAAGCCAGCCCCAAGGAAGTTAGCAAAGGAGTCTGAGGCCATCCAGGAGTTCCCAACTGGTGAGGGATTGGCAAATTGATTATATAGACCTCCCTTCCTTGAATGAGGTTTCTAAATATGCCCTGGTTTGTGTTGACACTGCATCTGGCCTAACCCAAGCTTTTTCCTGTCACTTTTCAAACCAGGCTACCACCATTGGGGGTGGAGGGAAGCTGAGAACCATGTATAGATATCCTCATTGAATAGACAGTGATTGGGGTCACATTTTGAAGGTCATGATATATAAGACTGGGCAAAAGAACATAACATTGACTGGAGGTCTCATTTCCCCTATAACCTACAGACAGTAGATTTAATGGAAAGGAAACAGAATATTAAAGCAGCAGATTAAATTAGCAACAGGTAAAAACACCTCAGCTGGTTGAACTAAAATAGTGTCCTGGGTTTTAATACAGTTAAATAATCAACCAGCAGGGCCTATATGCTGTATGCCAGACTGGGGACCCTCGTCAAGGCATTGTTCTAAAGGCATAAAATCCACAGGAAACAGCTCTTGCCCTAACTCTTATTGTGGATCAACACACTTGATATATATTACTGAGAACACCAAGCCCATCACCCCTGGGAAGGGAGTTATCTACTGAAATTCGCAATGGGACGTCCTACCTGGATGGGTAATTTTCTCCTCATGCCAAGATGAAGGGGACAATCTCCACTAAGATCCTGTTGTCCTGCTATTAGCCAGACCTGTTAAAACACACTATTCTAAAATGGAACACCCACCACTGAAAGAGGGAAAATGTAGGAATCCTGGTCTGGCATATTTGTCCCCTGTCCATCTCCTCATTCCTAACAGTGTCTGGAGTGCACAGCCAGGTCAGCTTCCTAAGGCTACCAATGCACCTATCCCCAAGGTCAGGTGGGCACATTCTGTTTTCCACTTGTACAGTCATTTGGCCATCATTTATGTCCCCTCCATTGGCCTGGAAGATGTTACAGCACACATAGAAATCCTTGCTAAATCCACCCAACAAGCCTTAAATGATAGCAAAGCCTGCCTTACTAAACACTGATATGTCTCTAATGAGAAAAGCTGTCCTCCAAAATATGACGGCCTTGGATATTATTACTGCCTGACAAGGAGGTACCTGTGCCATTATCCAAAAAGAATGTTGTGTGTTCATACCTGATGAGTCTGCAAAAGTAGCATCTCTATTAAATGACATGAGGACACAAGTGAACACCCCAAGTGATCTGATGCCCAGCCTAAGGGACTTAATAAGTCAGTTGTTCAGATGCTGGGACTCTGTGGAATGCTGGAGGAGGTCATGGAGAGAATGTGATTGCTGATTGGCCTGAGAGCTGGACCTGGACAATTGGAGGCTCCTCAGCCCCTCCCCATCCTTGGGATGTACACTCTACCCACTGTTCCCACAGTGGGAGCTGTTCCAAGGACACAGACTTGAGAGAGCAAGGTGTTACTGAGAGCATCTGGACAGCATACATGACTGAACACAGTTAAGACCTCTATATGAACTTTTAAGATTCTGGCAGGCGAGTGGGGAGATCTAGTGGTCTTAGAGCTGTCCAAGGCAAGCCTTGTATGTAAACTCCTTTGCTTATTAAACCTGCCACCTACCAATCTGGAGTGGCTGCCTCTTTCCTTAATCTCTCCCTGCCCTCCTTATATGGGAACCAGTTTGTGAACCAGCAACTTAATGACCTCAGATTACTGAATTTTTTAATCTTTTGGCATGTTTTTGCATTTTTCCCTGTTATTTTCCCCAAATTTTTTTAGTAACAGGGCACACAGAGAAAATGATATTTTAATTTTTAATACTATTATGATTTCTAATCATCTACAGTATAACAAGAATAACAAAGCTTTTCTTATTATTAATAAGATAGTAGATACCATAGGACTTCCCTAGGATTTCTAAGTTCCTAACTTCTTGCATGTCTCTGTTCTTAATTATAATAATAGCAGATGCTTATCAAATTCATGCTATATGTCAAATACTATATTAAGTGTTATGTGTATATACTTAATCTCATTTAATCTTCACAATGCAATGAGGTAGGCACAATTAATATCCTCATATGACAGATAAGGAAACTGAAGTTTTGAAGATTTATATATTTTATCCAAGGTCAAATGAAGTGTTTGAGAATTTAAACCAAGTTTATCTGACTCCACAGCCTATGCTATTCACCATGTACTTTTATTGAGAAATACCAATTATTATTATTTTTTAAAGGTATAGGCATGTGATGAAGCCAGCAATCACATAAGGAAAATTTCAGTTGTTGCAAAGAAGGAGAGAAGGTTAGAAGGCATTGAACACCAAGAGAGCACCCGAAAGGAATATTCACATACTGAAGACTAGATTCATCAGGAGAAAAATGCAGGACCAGTCTCAGGGATGAAGGAAAAACTAGGCAGAGATTATTCCATAAGTACCAATGTTTACATCTCTGAGGCAGCTGGATAAAGAGCAGCCTTCTTTCCTGTTCTGGTCTGAGCAAGCTAAGACAAAAATAGGCACAAGAAAAATAAAAATAGCATCTTTATTGCTGATAAAAATGTTTGTTTCTCAAACATTTTTTGGGCTCAGGGCACATATAGAAAATGATAATATTTTTATGGAAACTGGCATAAACATATGAGGCCTCTTATAGTTAGTAATGGATGGTGTGGAGTATTGGCATCCATAAAATCTCACCCAGCCACTCTGAGTGCTGGAAAGACTGATATTTTGGTGTTTCTGAGGCTGTTTGTAGAACATCAGTTTGGAAGCACCATCATAAAGTTTAAGTGGAAGGATATGCCTTAGTGTCAGAGCTAAAAGAACCTAGTGACTAAATTCTAGAAATAAACAGTAACTGTTCCCATTCCCAGAGCACTAAACTAGGCAAAGCATCCTCCTTCTCCAAAGCAGAGCATGACTCACTAGGAGAAGAGTGTAATTTCTGCTTCCTTTGGGCAGCTGGTCCTCGGAATAAGAGAGGAGCTGAACCAAGCATGCCTAAAGTATTTTTTCCCAATTTCATCTATCAGTTTAAGCCACTTCCTCCCTCTAGTTAAAGGGAGTAAGGGGTCTAGAGAAGCCAGGGGTTAGATCAAATGGGCTCCCTCTACAAGGATAGAACATCAGGAGTAATGGTAAAACAACCCCCCACCGTGATGAACAGTCACAGGAACAACTGCACATGTACAATCAAAGAGAAACTCTCCACATGGGTTGAAATTTTATCATTAACTGAGGGGGGTGGGTACTAGGGGCTTATTTCTGGGCAGATTTAGGTATGGAATTATAGGTACTAAATAGGAAAATAGATGCTATGAGAAAGCCATGTGTGTGTGTGTGTGTGTGTGTGTGTGTGTGTGTGAGAGAGCGATGTGTGTGTGTGTGTGTGTGTGTGTGTGTGTGTGTGTGTGTATGTGTGTGTGTGTGTGTAGAGAGAGAGAGAGAGACGGGAGAGAGAATGGGGGCAATTTGGATTATTTAACTTAGTTTTGCCTTGGCAGTATTTTAATTCTGTTAGTTGAATGCAGTCAATCCTTATATTGCCACTGTTATATGAATACATGTAAATAATTACTTAATAAGAATAACTTAATTATAATAATTATGATTTGAACAGTGATCACTTTTAAGTGAAAGTCTTTATCACAAGCTTGTTTCTGTGTAATGAAGTCAGCAAAATGCCTGTGTATTCTAATATAGAGGTCTTTTGGAATGAGGAAAAACAAAATTGCTTCCTGAAAGGGCTTAAACTCTATAGTTCACACCCCAGAGTCAGAAAGTTACAGGAACAGTTGGCTGTTGATATAAAGAGCATGGCTACAAAAAGATGAGTCACCACTGAAGACAGGGACCGTTCATCCTTTGTGCAAGATTATACTCAGATCCCAAATCTCCATATTCGTGTTCAGGATCTTATTTTGCCAATTGGAATACATAGGAAACTAACCTAATCTTTCCCACCAGAGCTGCCAGGGACCAAGCTTTCACTTAAAGGTGTACTGACATTTCTAGGGCAAGCAATCATTTTATTTTCTTTTGATTTCATAAGGTCCTTCCTGTCTATTTAGTGATAAACACACCTTGTCACTTCTCATTATGAATGGCAAATCAGTGACTCTCTTTCTATTATCACCTCACACGGTCACAAGCACAGCAACATAGAAGACCCACAGTTTCCAGAAATCCATAAATCCTCTTATTCTGTGTATACGTTTCTTCTTATTACTTTCTAAACACAGCACCCAAATGCTAGGCTGAAGAATGTGGCCAGACTTCCTCTAAAAGGTTATTTTCATAGATAAGCACATGTAGTGGACTTGGGAAAACCAAGAATCATAATGAACCATGACTGGACCTTAGAAAATCCCGGTCAGAACAGAGCAGTTAATGAATGTAGTCAAATGAGTTGTCAGGTCCCTGGGTGTGTTCATTTGGAAAATTAACATTCTTATGCTGATTCTCAATAAGAGGTAGGTAAGAATCAGAGAAGAGACCAATCAAGAATCATAGTGACACAATCTTCAAGACATTCCCTCCAAAATCTTCATTTGGAAGATTCCATTGAACACCTTTACTGTTCTATTGGCATATGAGAAGTACACACATACTTATGTAATAGCATGAACCTGAATACAAATCCAGTCCAGTATGATCTTGTTTCCAGAAAAATTATCTGTGAGGCTCAGAAACTCAGGTCATTATCTGACCATTATAGAGCCAAGTCCACCAGGGATCACTAAAGGTTTTCACAGTGTTTTTCCAGCCATGGAAGGATGGAGGGATGCTGAACTTTACCTTTCAAGCTTGAATACTTCCTTGTTTTTACTCCCATGTAAGCCTCAAAGCTTAGTTCTCTTTTTAACCACAATGCCAAGAAGCTTCTGAGAAAAGAGGGAATGGTGGAAACAACTGAAATAGAAACCTAATGAATGAAAAATTATTCAGAACTGAAACCTTCACTTTGAACAAATGAGCATCTTGGTGGTTCAAGCCAGACTTTCACCAGCAGTTTCTAGTTCCCTTCTTTACACCCAAAATGTTTTGGAGAAAGTAGTCTTAAATTTCTATTCCCTTGTGGCTAGAGTGCTCATCAGGACCTCATCATTATCATCAGGAAAAAAATCTACTTAAAGTTCAACTGTTCAGTTTTCCTCAGATGTGCCCAATGAAATGAGTTGAGAGATATATAGCAAACAGCTTGTTACTATAAAGTGCTGGAGTTTATAGAAAATTGACTTTAAAATGAATGAAAATGGGCTCAGTGTTAAATCTCTATTAATATCACACTCACTTATTTGCATTTCTTTGCTAGAAAAAAAGAGTGTTGAAGTTTGCCCTCTGCACAGTGCCTTGGAAATTGTATATGCTCCTATGCTCCAACCCGTTTTACCTATGCGACATTCCTTATCCACCCATCATGTTGCATTCTGTGTAGTGGTAGTGATTACAAACAATTGCAGAAGCATTTAACTTCATTTTGAAGTTTTAGGGAGGAAGGTCACCAAAATCTGGGTAAATCAATTAAGTTCACGTGAATGTAACAGCCAGGTAAATTTTTTGTTGTTGTTGTTGTTGTTTGCGTTACGCGGGCCTTTCACCGTGGCGGCCTCTCTCGTTGCGGAGCACGGGCTCCCGACACGCAGGCTCAGCGGCCATGGCTCATGGGTCCAGCCGCTCCACGGCATGTGGGATCTTCCCGGACCGGGACAAGAACCCGTGTCCCCTGCATCGGCAGGCGGACTCTCAACCACTGCGCCACCAGGGAAGCCCAGGTAAATGTTTTTAATGGATTTTGTGGGAAAAAGAAATGTGGTTGTGAATCATTGGATTAGTTAATCCCTTGAGCTTTGAAGAGTTAAATGTATATCATGATGTTTCTAAGGAGGTTAGTGTGGGGTGGCAACATACCAAGGATCCAGGGTAAATAGAGAAATCCTTACATTTACCAGGCATGTTCCAAAATACACTAGCTCTACCTAATGATCATATAAATTGCAGGCTATAAGGGCTTCTGGGTACATCAGTTTGAGAACTGCCTAATTAAACTAACTTAAATGAGTTTCTTTAATACCACAATCATCAGAGTCTTTAACATACTAAGGTGTATTATAAATCTCCAAACATACAATATAATATTCAGGATTTTTCAAACATACTTAGATTTAAGCCCCTTTAAAAAAATGTCTATCAAAACTAGTATTCTGCAGAAAATAATTTAACAAGTGCTGTAAAAGGAATGTGGGGAAGTGGGGAATAGAAGGGAATAACAATAACAACTACTATTTGTATAGTGCCTCACAGTTTATAAAGTGCTCCCTCACTATTATCCCTTCTGATCCTCAGGCCAAACAATTTTATAGGAAAAAATAGCTCAAGGATCTTAAATGCCTTTCCAAAATATATACAGTGATAAAAAAAAAAAAAAAAAAAAGGACGAGTTTTCACTTGGCTCTGGGTCTTCTGACTTTAGTTCAACTATCCTTCCCACTATATTATGCTTTAGTGAAGACATATTTTTTGTTTCTATTTTTGCCAAGGGATAGTCCTAAATCATACATCTCAGTGGCGGGATAACTAGGACTTTCTGTACCTGAGCAAGTTCCATGAGTTATGTGTCCCCAGCCTCCATCTACTTCTTCCCATGAACCGTCCCTTTTTATTTTTCCACCTTTGCCAGAAATTCAAGCAGAAATAAATGACTCAAAGTGGATAATGAAAGGGTTTTAATAAAGAGACTTTTTACAAAGATGGGGAGAGGAATATGGGAAGGCAAAGAGGATGGTTAGTCTCCTAGGGCTAGATATAGCTAGAAGCTGGTACCACAATGCCTGAAAAGGCAAGGAGGTGAACAGTTACTGACCCCTGGGTGGGAAGGAGGGTTGTAGTAGCTGTTATAGGGTGGGCGTCCCTGAAAAAGGAAGCAGCCAAGTTGCAGTGAAATAGAATGAAGGAAGCAGAGGGAAGAAATATCCTGATTTCATTCTCATCCCACTTGGTCTCTTGATAGTCCCTGGAATTAGCCAAAATTAACAAGAAGCCAAAGAAAAGAAGTCCTATTGAGGAAGCCCATAAAAGCCCTCTTCCCATGTCACAGAGCGGAGGGTAAAGGAGGATGTAACCTGAGCCTGAGGGCACAAAGAGGAGACATCCAGCCCACCAGGTAGTCAAGTCTGTGAATCTCCACCTACAACACAAATAAGGTGGGCTGTGGAGATTAAATTGCAGTGCCTAAATTAAGTGGGGAAGAAAATCCTTAGGAAAAATCTGGGAATCTATTGCTCAGTGTGTCTAGGGATGATAATTCTCAGTGGTGAATATCTCAGTAACACAACCTCTGTCTTGTAATGAAGGACATCTCAGAATCAGCTTTCCATTTTTTTATATAAATTTATTTATTTTTTTCATTTTTGGCTGCACTGTGTCTTCACTGCTGCATGTGGCCTTTCTCTAGTTGCGGTGAGCAGGGGCTACCCTTCGTTGTGGTGCGTGCTTCTCATTGTGGTGGCTTCTCTTGTTGTGGATCATGGGCTCCAGGTGTGCGGGCTTCAGTAGTTGTGGCTCGTGGGCTCTAGAGCACAGGCTCAGTAGTTGTGGCGCCCAGGCTTAGTTGCTCCATGGCATGTGGGATCTTCCCAGACCAAGGCTTAAACCCATGTCCCCTGAATTGGCAGGCGGATTCTTAACCACTGTGCCACCAGGGAAGCCACAGCTTCCCATTTTAACTATCAGTAGAAGCAGCAGCCAGTGATGAGGAGTCTGTTACAGTCACCTGGTTTTCATCACCTACTGGTTGCATTTATTCCTACTAGAAAAGAGCCATTTGATACTCACCTGAGCTGCAGACCCCTCCTTGTTCTCAACATCCAGTTATGCCTTATGTGGGAGAGATTTACATTATCCTGGCACCAAACAGATGAGTCAATTTGCTGTCAGTTTCTCTAGATTTTGTGCTTTAAGGTCAGGAAGTGCCTTATTAATTAGTTCTTTGTCTTTTTCTGCTCCAGCATATAGGTCTTGATAACTGGGTTCCTGTCATTGTTCTCTGCCCAAGTATAGAAGGTAGAGGCAGAAAGATGTAGAAAGAATGAGGATGAGAAAGAGAAAAAAATAACCCAGTGATCAAATAGTGCTTCTTACATATTTGGGCTTGCTTTGCCTGTTTTCCAGAGTTCCTATTCTGTGAACCTGAGAATTAATTCAAGAAAAATCCCTGCACTGATATCCAAGGTTATTAGCAGCATACAGATATGTGCAAAACTTAGTTTAGTTAATCAAAGAAGGGTCTCTTTGAGATTATTTGCCATTCCCAAGATCTTTTGATCTACCCTCTACAACTTTTCAAAAATTTAATATTTAGCTTTCCCTTAAGATTTTCAGATGTCTAACAACAGGAACAAATAGCCATTGAAATGATCAGTTATTTTCTTCTAATTAGATGATCTACAAATGCCTTTAAGAGAATTGCTTTGCCTCAAGAAATGTTTCTGGCCAGGGCCTGATGCTAACTAGATCCTTTTTTTAGAACCTTGATAGAGTGTAGTCTTATTTTACTAATTATAGTTAATTTGGGCTCCAGCCTAGGATAATCTCTACAAAAGGGATATGCTGAGCCTTCACCAATAATTTGTACAGGAACGAATCCTTATTGTTTTCCCCAACACATGAGTCAAAGATTGTTAAGTCTTTATGATAGAGTTCTCTTCCTTTTGCTATAGTTTCAAAAGCACAATGTCTTAAGTACCTTAACCAGGCCTCTGAACCCCAAGGACAATAGTGGTCCAATCCTTGTACTCTTCCCTAGTATGGAAGCAAAGAATGAAACCGTCTTTGGGTCAGAGTCAGGGATATTCAGGTTACTGATTTTATAACCTCAGTTGCCTGGTTTCCCATAGCAACGACCAGTTCTTCCAAGGTTACAGAGGATAACAAATTAGAAGGAGCAAAGTAGGGGGCTGTTAGAAGCAGACACAGGGAAAAGTGACAGGTGTCAGAAAGAAAGGAGACAGAAGGTACACTAACTGGAAATGTCTGGCAGCCTACGGCCAGTAAGTATCGACCATATAGTACTTACTACCACAATCATCCCTCAGGGGAGCTTTATATTTGAGCCATACCAATGGCCCTGAGTCATCAAGAAAACATTAACTTATGTCAAGAATATTCTGTTTAGTAAGGAAAATAAGTTTGCAATACATTTTAGAAATATCCCCATCAAAATGACTATATATACATACATAGAATATTTAAATTATTATGTTTTAGTTACCTGAAAAAGTCATATATAAAGAACATTTAGCAATTGAAAATGCTGACTGTAAAGATCTTTGATTTACGTAAGGTTACTTCTTCTGAGGGACCAAAGGTGGGTGCTGGGATGTTCCTTGATTATTTACTGGCCTGGAAGATGTTAATTTCTTATTCTAAGATGAAATGTCCCTGGGTTTTTCCAAGTTATGTGAGTGGAGATGAATAGAAATAATTGGTATATACAAGAGGGAGTGGACAAAACAGGAAAAAATATATATATAGTGGAATTTTTAAAATATAAGTGATGGAAAGAGAACAACTTATCTAGTAACAAATTGCTTACTCAGTTTTTCCATTCTTCCCTGCTTCCCTTCTGCCTCCTTTCCTCATTTCAGTGCCCATTTTCCTTTCCAAAATCACGATGATTCCAGAGACAATTGCTCTGCTTAAAAAGACTCTCACCTTCACCTTATCAACCTGTGAATGGATACGGGAACTCATGTCTCTCTCTCTCTTTCTGATACCAGCTACTGAGCCTTACTTTCTTAGTGTGTTCAGCAGAACACTAAAGGGGACAGGACTGAGGCTGATGTAATTGTTCTCGCAACTTAAACTTCATGGCCTTCAAACTCTGCTGTAGCTTCAATAAACAAGAGGGAGGTAAGAAGAGGTATTGGGGTGCTAAGTCCAAGTGGCAAACCTATGCCTCTATCACAAGACAGGGGATGTGTCTCTTTGGGTCTGCTTTTAACTAAGTACCTTAATCACTTTAGGAAATTTAAGAAGTAAATCTAAACCTTGAAAATTGGTAAGAAAGCTGGTATTCTTTAAAACACAGCATAACAGTGACTACATCTTAACAACATTATATCTAGTCACTGCAAAGAAAAAAGAAGCATGAAGCACCTGGAATGGAAGAGATAGAACCATCATTTTTTTTCTCAAATGGTATGACAAACTAAATAGAAAACCCAAAATAATCTACAGCTATATTTATTAAAGTTAATAAAAAAAGTTATCAGTGTTGGCTAATATAAGATCAGTGGTCAAAAGGTAGGTCAGAATATGAGATTTTCAGGGCAAAAAAGGAACTCATTTATAAAGGAAACATAAGACAGAAGTTTCCTAGAGAAAATCATTGTCAAAAGAAGTATAAGACTTATGGAAATTATTATAACAGTATAAAATTGAAAGACATTAAAGAAGACCTAACTAAATGGAGAGACATATATAGCTCACAGTAGAAGACAGTGATACCAGTTTTCCTCAAAGTGTAATTCCAATTAAAATATCCCAACAATATTACTTTTATGGAATTGGGTAAGCTGAAATTATGCCAATAATTGATAAGACATCTCTGAAACATAAGAACAAGGCAAGATACATCCCCCAAAGATATCAAGTTTTATTTTAAAACTATTGAAATTAAGATAGAGTAGGATTAATAGCTTAGACAGATGGACCAATGAGACAGAATTGAGAACCTAGAAGAATCATACATAAATGAATGTCTGATATATGAGAGTTGATATTGCCGATAGATGAGATAATGATTGTCCAATGGTACTTCTGACAATTGTATGTTTTTGAGAAAAAGATGTTTCCATTACTCTTATCATATAGGAAAATTCTTCCAGATGAATTAAAGATTTAATGTGAAAATAAAGGACAGGTAATGAGGAAGAAGCACATACTTGCTTCAAAAGTAATGTTTTATTTATTACACTGTGGAGTGAGTACAGAAATGTATATTTCATGTTTTTCCTTAAACTGTATGTGTGTGTATATCATACATGCATAGTATGCCTATATACACACATTTGTATTATTTTATATAAGATCTATTTCATAATAAAATGCAAACATTTGTATAAATAGAAGTATTGAAATGTACATATTTAAAATCTTGATTATTTTCCATACTGAAGACTCTCTTGGAGGGGTGATACTTTCTCATTGTTTTTTTATGCATTGTTTCAGCAACTGAGTTTTCCTGGAAAATATTAAATCTGAGTGTTATAGAGTTTCAACATTTCTACAGGTTCTGTAAGCAAAGCTGAAACCTGGAAGCATACATCCTGAGTTCATTTATTCATTCAAATTGAAACAATTTGGCAAACTTATATCAAGTAGCATGATGTGAATGAGCCCTGTCCACTTGAAGCTTAAAGGCTGGTCTCCTGCGCTGGGTAGTCCCTATTAGTACTGAATTTTCAGATCCTTTTTTCCACTTTTACTTGTTGCACTTTGTGCCCTGGAATCCTAGCCTTAGGAACTGCCTGACCTAGGCTCTCTTACCCTCCAGATTCTAGTTGGAGTTAACCATAATTCAGGAACCACCAAAAGACAGGTGAGAATGAAGCACGGTGAGAAAGAGGGAGAGGGGTGCGTGATGTTGCTGGCGAGTCTGGCAGAGGTATTGAGGCTGGAGGAAAGATTTAAAATTTAGTCAAAGGTGAAATAGGAAGTCATTGGACAAGTTTAAGCAGGAAAGAGGACAGGTAATGAGGAAGAAGCACATACTTGCTTCAAAAGTAATGTTTTATTTATTACACTGTGGAGTGAGTACAGAAATGTATATTTCATGTTTTTCCTTAAACTGTATGTGTGTGTATATCATACATGCATAGTATGCCTATATACACACATTTGTATTATTTTATATAAGATCTATTTCATAATAAAATGCAAACATTTGTATAAATAGAAGTATTGAAATGTACATATTTAAAATCTTGATTATTTTCCATACTGAAGACTCTCTTGGAGGGGTGATACTTTCTCATTGTTTTTTTATGCATTGTTTCAGCAACTGAGTTTTCCTGGAAAATATTAAATCTGAGTGTTATAGAGTTTCAACATTTCTACAGGTTCTGTAAGCAAAGCTGAAACCTGGAAGCATACATCCTGAGTTCATTTATTCATTCAAATTGAAACAATTTGGCAAACTTATATCAAGTAGCATGATGTGAATGAGCCCTGTCCACTTGAAGCTTAAAGGCTGGTCTCCTGCGCTGGGTAGTCCCTATTAGTACTGAATTTTCAGATCCTTTTTTCCACTTTTACTTGTTGCACTTTGTGCCCTGGAATCCTAGCCTTAGGAACTGCCTGACCTAGGCTCTCTTACCCTCCAGATTCTAGTTGGAGTTAACCATAATTCAGGAACCACCAAAAGACAGGTGAGAATGAAGCACGGTGAGAAAGAGGGAGAGGGGTGCGTGATGTTGCTGGCGAGTCTGGCAGAGGTATTGAGGCTGGAGGAAAGATTTAAAATTTAGTCAAAGGTGAAATAGGAAGTCATTGGACAAGTTTAAGCATGAAAGAGTGGGAAACTGACTTGCATTTTAAAACCTCACTCTGGCTACTATGTAGAAATGGCTTATAGAGGTGCAACAGCTGAGTTGAGGATATTGCTTGGGAGATATAAACTTGAAGATTGTGGTAAGCTTGAACTAGAGGTGGTGGCAGAGACCAAGGAGAGAAGTGAAGAAATATAAAACACATTCTAGAGGAAAACAAGATATCCAGGAAAACAAGATATCCAGGTTATAAATTGCATATAGGGGCTGAAAGAAATAGAAGGGCAGAACCTGACACTTTGGCTTTTTTTAAATTAATTTTTATATTTTTAAAAAATCTCTATGTTTATTTATTTATTTTTGGCTGTGTTGCATCTTCGCTGCTGTGCGCAGGCTTTCTCTAGCTGTGGTGAGCAGGGGCTACTCTTCATTGTGGTGTGCAGGTTTCTCATTGTTGTGGCTTCGCTTGTTGCAGAGCATGGGCTCTAGGTGCACAAGCTTCAGTAGTTGTGGCAGGCGGGCTTCAAGAGTTGTGGCTCGCAGGCTCTAGAGCACAGGCTCAGTAGTTGTGGCGCACGGGCTTAGCTGCTCTGTGGCATGTGGGATCTTCCCAGACCAGGGATCGAACCCATGTCCCCTGCATTGTCAGGTGGATTTTTAACCACTGCACCACCAGGGAAGTCTGACACTTCGGCTTTTGAGTTAGTAAATCTACTGTTGATGATGGGCTATTTAGTGAAAGAGGGGCATTTGGGGGAAGTCCAAGTAGTGGAAATAAAGGGCTCCATATTTTGACATGTTGAGTTTGAGGTGCTTATGATACATCAAAATAGAGAGAGCAAACAGAAGTTAGAAGCACAGAGGTGCAAAGCAATGTCATTGGTAGGGATTGTCATAAAGTTGGCATTTTAGGTCATGGGAAAGAATATGTCACCTAGGAAAAAAAAAAGCATAGAACAGAAACAATGTCTCAAGCCAGGTCCTGAGGAACAGGAGAAGATAGGAAGAAAAGAGAATAAAATGTATCAATAGCTGTCAGGGAGGTAGAAGAATATAAACTGTGGATGACTGAGAGTGTTTCAAACAGGGAATGATTAGCTGAGTTGGGTGCTGTTTCACTATCTATTCGATTTGACAACAAGGAGATCATTGATGACTGAAAGCAGCAGATTTAGTGGAGTGACAAGACTGAAAGCCAGAGTAGAGTGAGAAAAAGACAACACTGAAATATCATTTCACATGCAACAGATTGGGAAAATTAAACGAGCTCAAACCAGTAAGCACAGTTGAAGATGCAAGAAAACAGAAATGCTCATACACTTTAGGTGACTCTGTAAATTAGAAAAACATTTTTAGAAATCACTTTGGCAATACCTTAAAAAGCAAAAGCAGATGATGCCTATCTTTATGACCCAGCTACTTTATTTCTTAGAATCAGCCTTGGAGAGACTCATTTACCTACAGGCGGTGACATCTGCAAAGGTGTTCCCAGGGTGAAGAGCTGTTGTAAGAAATTCATGGCAGTCTAACTGCCCATTAATGGGAAATAAATAAAATAAATTTATTGAAACAATGCTATAATGTGTATAGTAGTAAAATATAAAATTAATCTACATTGGCATGGGTACATTTCTAAACAAAATTTTGAGTGAAAAGAGTTAGCAAATAATTGCAAAATATGATACCACTTATCTAAATTTTCAACATGGTACAGTATTTAAAAATTGGTGGGTGTATATGTATAGAGAAAAGTGAAATTGAAAAAATGTTCTTGGCAAAAATACACATCAACTTCAGGAAAATAGTTACCTCTAAAGAGGGAAGGGAAGAATAGATAGACCTTTAGCTATTTCTATAATACTTCAATCCTTAAAAGAAAAAAGAGAGACACCTGAATAAATATGGCAAAATGTTAATATCTTTATTTAAATCTTGGTAGTGGTGCCTTGAAAGTTTATTATGTTATTTTTGCAGTTTTCTATATGTTTGAAATATTTCATGATTTATTTTAAAAATGGAGGAAATGGAGAAAAGGAGCCAATTTCTCTGGCCCCAAATCTAGGTTTCATTCATAATTCCTCTCTCTCCCTCATAGCCCAGCATTCACATTGTCAGCGAGTCATTTTGATTTTAGATAGAAATACATATCTCTAATCTTGCCATTTCCCATCACTTCAACTAAAACCAACATGGTCAAGCCACCATCTTCTTCTCTTCTCTATTCTGTTGCAACAGATATTAAAGGGTATCCCTCATCTTACTTTATCTCTCTCTTTATAGTTTCACAATGGCCTTTTTATTTTTTTGAATGTGAATCACATCTTGCCAGTATCCTGTTTGGACTCACACTTGAAAGAAAATATGGATTCCTTTCTATAGATTCTATCAAACCAAAGGCATTTTTATATTTTGTATTTTTACATTCTACATTTTATAATCTTATATTTTAATATTTTATATAATCTACAGTTTGTTGGATGAGTATATGAAGGGGGAAAAGGATCACTGATGGTGTAAGAAACTTGAAGAAAAGTGAAGGTCGGGTCGCAAGTGGAGAAACTACATTTAATTAGTTAAATGTAACTGATGAATGACATGTAATAAATGAAACTAACATTTAATTAGTTAAATGTTAGTTAATTAGAAACTAACATTTAAATAGAAATTCCTCTATTGTAACGAGAGAGAATGGAGATGATTGAGGGTTTGGTGGAAGGAAAGTAGGATTTCCAGAACATGTCTAGTGCCCATTATAGTTTTTTAGCCTAGTCACATTATTTTCTCTTGTTATATTTGCCTGCTTGAGAGTAGGCACTGAAAAGGTGGAGAGTTGCTGGTTACAATGACACTGGAGTGTGATAGATGATGAGGGAGAAGGGGAGGGGGTGGTGTTTGTATATAATGATTATTTCTAATGATGGATCACGAAATCTAAGATGGGCAGAGAGGAAAGATAAGATAGGAGGACAGTTAGAGATAGTGAGACATTGGTCGTATTAACGAGTTGAAGATTTAGATGGGTGGTGAATTGTAGCAGAGTGAGTGTCAGAGGAATTGAGGTGAAAAGAGATGAAGATAAGAGAAAGGACTGCTTGATACAGAGTTTAAAGGTGGAGCACCAGTGGGACTTCCCTGGTGGTCCAGTGGTTAAGACTCTGCACTCCCAATGCAGGGGGTCCAGGTTTGGTCCCTGGTCAGGGAACTAGATCCTACATGCTGCAACTAAAGACCTGGCTCGCCAAAAAAAAAAAAAAAAAAAAAAAAAAGTGGAGCACCAGAAACCAGGGGATGGGATGGCTGAAGGAAAATGTGGAATTATTGCTAAAGAAAGAATCAGAGTGTTGAATCATATTAAAGAACAGTTATAGGTGTTTAGTGCTGAGGAGGAAGAAAAATAGTCTTCAGGAACACAGAAGACAATAAGAGAAAGTAACCAGTGAGGGGTTGATGCCATTAACACACAGGGTTTGTTTTGTTTTGTTTCAGGAGGAAAAGGGAACAAGGGACATCTGGAAATGTCATTACAGATAAAGATTATACTCACCCCACTTCCTGTCATGAAGGAATGGAATCTAGTAGATGAACAATCGTTTTTTGAGAAGTGGCAAAATAAATACTATCCTCAGGTTTCTGTTAAGAAATTCAGAATGCCTGAATCTTTGGTAATCTCTGCTGTGTGACTTTGGGAAGGTCACTTAATATGTCTTGCTGTGACTTTTCAACCTATATTGTAAGCTGGACTAACTAAATGATCTTTAAGCGTTTACCTAGGATTAGGTTTCCATTTCTTTATATTCATTGTCTTTACCTCATTGACTTCTGTATTTTACCAGTTTTCAATTATTTTGGAATTATATCTGCTATTTGCTAAAAATGAACTTTAAATGAGCATGAGTTGCATATGGTTTTCTTTTACTTCCCAGAAGACAAAATCAGTGAAAATACAGCAGTCTATACAGATAACTCTTAGTTAGCCACACAAATGGAGTTTGGTATCATTTTTGATAATTTGAACATCAGATTTTTTTTAAAAAAGCCAT
The DNA here is from genome assembly GCF_000442215.2 of Lipotes vexillifer. Classification (NCBI taxonomy): domain Eukaryota; kingdom Metazoa; phylum Chordata; class Mammalia; order Artiodactyla; family Lipotidae; genus Lipotes; species Lipotes vexillifer. The sequence continues at coordinate 3,086,245 of NW_006790311.1, read as the reverse complement.
TTATATCTGGATTCGGGTCACACTGTGACTTTATTTTGCAAGAATATTTTCTTAGTTATGTTGTAAACAAAGTGTGCATTCTCCAGGTAATTATCAGCTAGGAGGCATGCGTATAAGAGTTCTGGACTTGCACTCATGAAAAGAGAAAGTTGAGGCTAAGAATTCCAAAGATAATCAAATGTATCCATTGAACAATGGAGAGTTAACTAAATAAGTTTAGCTCTGTTTGTCACCCCCAAATTCAAATGACCTAGAGTATAAAAGCCCTAGCACAGTGCCTGGCACAAAACAACTCAATACATAATGATTTTCTCTTTCTTTCCTTGATCATTAATAGAGGTTCCTTTTTTTCCCTTTCTTAAACTAATTTATATGAAGATTGTTTCTTATTGATTCCAATCCTTGGAGAATAAAGAGATCACAAATACAAAAGAAAAAATGTTGAAGCCTTGTTCTATGGCACAGCTTAATGTGGCAATAAGAATGGTCTCCCCTTCCTGTAAGGGTATTGTTAGGAAATGTGTATGCTCAAAACTACCATCAAACCTATTTATTTTGCAGATACAGGGTAAATTGCCCCTTTGGTTACTAAGATAGGACTATAAGGCACCGTGACAATGATTATTATAAACAACCAGTCTTAAAACAGACAGTTTAAACATAATACAATATACTTTAACAAATGGGATGTTAACACTCTCCAGACATTTTCCCTGCTGTGTGAGATCTGCTGTGTTAAATCTCTTTGTTCAGCTCAGACAGGTCGTTTGTCAAATTCCTTCTCATTATTAAAAATTTATTCAGTGGCATTTAATGAGTACATATGGATTCAGAAATGATCACAAATCCAAATTTCAAAAGTCATGTTTTTATCTGCGCTCTCCAAGACTATGCATATGTAGCAGGCCCTTAACGTGGACGATTCTTACTGCTCAAACAGGATCTGATCCTTGTAATATTCACTGAGTTTCTACAGTCTTCCATTTTCAGGTAAGGGAATTACAAAATCCAAACAGATGGTGTCCTTGTTAGTGAAAGAAACCCCAATTCTAACCTCAAGTTGAAGTCCCAATTCAACTACTCTTCCCTATATGGACTTTGTAATTAATGTTTGCTAATTCAAGATTTTATTTAGGAACTGGTCCTTAAGGAGTGCTTTGCAAATAAAAAGTATTATGTAAGTCATGTTAGTGTTAATAATAAAGATTGCTTTAATAAGTGTAACTAAAAACAGACTATTTGGAATCTTATTTTGAAGCATTGCTTCTTGTCTTTTTATAATCAGAACAGTACATCACAAAGTTAGTGTGTGGGAAAACTTCCTTTTCAATTTTATGCAGAGAAAGACGCCTCCCAGCTGTTACCTAAACTGAAAAATTTCATGGTAATAATGCTCGCTATTTACCACGGCAGAATATTTCACAGGATTAAGAGCCATGGCAATCTGTAAAGCCTTGCTCATTTAGGCCAGGTTCTAATCCAAGAAGGCCTTTCAAATGTAGTTCACGAAAGGATGAAAATTATATAGGGGACTGGAAACAGCAGCCACTGAAAACTAGATAGAAACATTAAAGGAAAGGAGGCCCCGATTTCAGGTTAAGAATCCTCACATTGACCCATGAAAACCTTCCCTCCAGACTCTCCAGACTCTTTCACCTTCTGCTGAAGATGGAGACTTTGGAAGCTGTGGTGGCACGTGATGGGACCACGACATGAGCCTGGACCCTTGAACCACTGTTTGAATGGAAGTCACTTGGTTTGAAATTATGAGCGTCTCTGCATGTGTGTGTGTGTGTGTGCGTGTGTGTGTGTGTGTGTGTGTGTGTGTGTATCCTAGTCTAGTTCTCAGATTAGCTGTATTTATGATTACATATAATATATAATTTATAAATAGATTACACATAGATAGTATATGTAATATGCTATATATATTAACATAAACACAGGTAATCTAAGAACTACATTACATCAATATTATATAATACATGTATATATAACATGTATAATATTAAATGTTTTGTGTACTCTCATAAATGCAGATAATCTCTGAAGTAGACTAGGCTCGACTTTCTAGAACTGCAGTACAAGGTCAGAGTGAATCAACAGTCAGACAGCCCTGATGCTGAGTATCCAACCATGGCTCTTCTATCCCTCACTAAGGACAGGATTGGTCCCAGGTGTCAGGATGACAAGGTAGCCAGCATATGGAGATCAAATGGCTTTAACAGTATTAAAAGGAGGAGCATGATGGGGACAAGGAGTATGGCAGGTCCTGACAGCCATCTCTCAGGTAACTTCTTTGTAATCATTTGCAGGTGGCAACTAAAAGCTGATTCAGCCCAGGGCTCCCTGCTGTGCTCCCCGCGCCCCCCCCCCCC
>NW_006790311.1:3077417-3083782 GCF_000442215.2 Lipotes vexillifer | reverse complement strand
CCGGCCCCTGCTGAGCTCTGGCAGCACCGCAGCCTACCTCCAGCCCTACAGACTTTGTCACTAAGGACCCTGTTAATACCAGGTACACGCCGGGCTTGTCCAGGCCATGCTCACCTCTGTGATGCCCCTGTGTTTAACAGCAGATCAGCTAACTTCATAATCCTTCGCTGGGTTTTTCTTCCCTGTTTCCATCTCCAAGAAGATTAGAGTCCTGTAATATCTTTCTTCTCCCCTCTATTTACTACAGGGCTGTGTCTAAATGTGATTAGATTTACTCCGTGCCAGTGCTTCTTGTTTCTGGAGTCACAAACAGCTAAAAGGTAGATTCGAGAGATGCTCAACAATTTTGCCTTTCCATTTTGCCTTTTTATTTCTCTCCAAAGCCCAAGCCGCGTAAGTTAAAACCAATTTATTTCTTCCTCAGACAGACGCAACAGCCATTACATTGGGGGTTAAATGGTTCTCACTCTCCTAAAATGGTTAAGATGCCTGTGTTATTGGGTTACTTCAGCTCCCTGTGCTCTACATCCCATGGCTTATGAAGGTCATGGAGATTTTGGAAGCGGGGTAATGGAGTCTTGGGGGCGCTGGTTTTATTGAGGGAGCCTCAGCACATTGGTGATGAAAAACATATAAGTCCCGATATCTCTCTGGATCCTCAGAGCCCAAGCTGCGATTAGAGAAGTGCAGGATGGGCTTTTCTTTCCCACTCGAAGTGTAGCTTCTGTTCTTAGGTTCACATCCAAAGGCACAGGAGACCAGGGCTGCCAAGGGCCCTTCAGAATGCTCTAGTCACATCCAGCCTGGTGACCTGAAGCAGCTTAGATACAAGGCTCTTTCTCCTAGTTGTCTACATATTTGGGAAGGAGATTCTAGGGAACTTTTTCCGTATAGCTTATCCGATTTTATGTCCATCCTGCAATTCAGAGCATTCCCGTAAAGTCTAACTCTAATCCCTCTTTTTAAATCTCTGCTTGTTCTGCCCCCCACTTTCCCTCTTCACGATGGAACAGTATTGCGGTGGCCCCTCAACGGCTTCACCCTATTAAAGTCTGTTTTCTTCTTCCGTATAAAAAGAATGCTCTAATTTGACTAATAAAGGACAGTGTCGTATTCTCATGATTTTTTTTTTTCTTGTGCTACAAATATTGAAGTAAAATTCAGGAGAATTAGAAGATTGAGGAATGGGTTGTATATCACTGGCTTTTGCTGCTCATTTGAGACCGAGGGAATGGAGTAGGACTTTTGCTTAAGTGATACAGTGATGTTGAGCCATGCACTCAGGTAGAGGAAGGAGAGGAGGAAGCAGATGCCCAGCAACAAAGAGCAGTCAATGGTCAGGGAGCGTAACAGAGGAAGAGGCAAAGTCCAGGGAGCTGCTTTTATCTGTGCTGCTGGGCATTTTCACTCAGCCCCTGCTCAGCTCACCAGGGTGACCTCTGGTCCTGATATAACCAAGTGTATTATTTTGATTTTGCTTATTTCTTACCTAAATACCCTGTCAGCTCTTCATTTCCTTACACATTCCCTAGTTGGTATTCCAAAATCACCTTTCTAATGCCACTTCGCTTCTTAATAAGTTTTAATGTCTCCTCATTGCCTATAAGATAATATTGCATGCATCATTGACTATAATACAGTAGGCTAATAATAGCTGGCATTTATTGAGCCCCTTTAATTTTACCATGCTGAGTGCATTATGTATATGGGACCTAAATCTCACAACTATCCTGCAGGGTCAGTATTATTATTCCATTATACAGATGAGGGATCTGGGGCTCCAAGAGGTAAGGGATCTACCAAGTGGTGAAGCCAGGATTTAAACCCAGGTTCTTTTGATTACAAACTCATTACCCTCACAGTAGAGTGTGTAAGTTGTGCTCATTCATCAAAGTGTTCATTTACTTAATTGACATTAATTGCACTTTTATCAACAAATGATTATAGGAAGACAAAAACGGGAACAATTTAATCTGTTAGCGACATTAAAGAGGACTAGTATTTGAAGGATAAATAGAATTGTTTCAAGTAGTGGGAGCGTGGGTGTGCACAGGGAGTGGAATAGCTTTTGGAAGATGCTTTCCTGGAGTAACATGAGAAAATGAATACTCAGTCCCAAATGAAGCATTCTGCCATAGAAAATATGGAAAATAAACCAAATCCTGTGAGAATGTTCTTTCCGTTGATTCATTCCAAACATACCAACTTTAAAAAATATTGTATGATTCACTATAATTTGCTTTGCAGTAAAGAATGTTGGTTTGGGTTGGGTAGTCATATATATTCTGTCTGAGAAATCTACAGCTTCCTAAAGAGGTACCTCTTCATAAGACAGTGAGTCTAGACTCTAGGGAAGAGCATACATCTGGGGAATTATCAAAGCTGTCACCTGAATCTTCCTTTCACTGGACTCTTCTAGTAGGCGAAGCATACTAAACATTTGGGGCAGGCACTGTTTGAAGGGAGAAAGGATCCAGATGAGAATACATGGGCAAGAGTCTCCTTTGTTACCTTAGAGCCCCTGGCATCCTATATAGTGGCCATCTTACACTGACCATGGACCACTTGGCTTGAGGGGAAGAGGCTAATTCTGTAGTCATCTGATGTCTGTTGTACCTGAGACAGGACCTGCCTTTGAGTGTGTCCATTTCATGTGATGACTGGGAAGTGGGGAAATGAATTGGACTTAATGTGCTTGTTGGCAGAGGCAGTGATTGATGCCTCCTTCTAAAACAAACATGAGTGAGTGAAAAATGATCAGCCAACTCAAACAAAACCCTCCTGAAAATTCCAGCATCCCTCCAGAAACTAACACAAACAATTGACTCAAATACAAAGCACATACTCCTTTTCCTGTCAAATTCTGTTCTTCCTAACTCAGTTTCTCAAGGTGACTGCAATCTTTGCTTTCCCCTTCCCTGTATCTGTTGCCATTCTGCCTGGGACTCATAAGAAATAAGGTTGTCTTGTTTTTGTTTTTGTTTTTTTTTCTTCAGAAATTAGACAGGTCCTATTATGGAATTACCATGATTTTTCCCTCTTTTTCTCTTTACGTCTCTCTTCCAAACACAAAGCATCTTGGATAAACTGGGGACAATTTAGCTTAGTGTACTGAACTACCGGACACATTCCATGTCTCATTTCAGGTATCATTTCAAATTCTTTCTTTTGTATAGTATTGATGTTCTCTGATCATTTTCTTTGGCCTTTTCAATATATTATTTTTAAAAACTCAGAAGGTACAAGATGATTCCTTCAGTTTCCTAACATGATTTATTCTATTTCAGAGGAATGGCTACAGAAATACACCCACAGTTCTACTTTCTCTCTCTACTTGCTTGTCAACCTTATTGGATCAGAGAATTATGGAAGCCTAAAGGGAGCACCAAGGGCTATATATTCCCCCTTCTCCCTTTTCGCTGTGACTTCACCAATCCAGAAAGCAGACCTTTGCTTTGGCTATTGAAGCTGTTACAACTAAATTACAGATAGGGGTTTCGGCTACCTCTCTGACTCATTTCCTTAAGGTCCACCATCATCAACCTTGTATTTTTAACGTGTTTAATAGTTTTTCCAAAGATTTTCATTGTACACACTCAGTGCAGCTGTTATAACTGCAACCCTAAGAATTTCCTCTGAGAAGAGTGATCACCGGTTTCCAGTTCTCATGCATTCATTTTCCATTGAGCTGACCTTGAGCAAGTCATATTTCTTTTCTGACCTTCTGTAACCTCCGCTGGAAAAGATGATGATAGATGAGATGGTCTTTAGGACCCTCCAAGCCCTAATCACATGACTACAGAATCTGGTGGGTGATGTTCACCAGTTGAACACGTCTTTTATCCTCCCAAGAAAAAGTAAACTAAAGAGAGTTTGAAAAACGACAGACATAGCATAAGCTCCATAGGCTGGAATCACAGAGGCAAACAGCGTCAGGTAGATAATAGAAGACATTTGTGATGTAGAAGGAAAAGCCAGAGATCAGTCCACACTGGTCATTCATCCACCCATTCAAAGACATCATAATGATTGTGTTCCTGCACAGCTCTGCTTCCATCCTCCCTCAGTCTCTGTTTATATAGCAATTAAGACTTTGAAGTCTTAATAGCATTTCATTTTATTTGTTTTATGTTTGCCAAGGAGCTTATTGCATCTTACATGAATAATTTTGCATGCTCAGAGCAAAACTGGAGGATCTCACTAACTCCCTTCTCTTTAATGATACTCTGTCCCAGATCCATTTTTCCTCTGCTCTCACTGGTTATCCTTTTTCTACTCCTGTGTCTCAGGTAAGGCATATTGGTAATGTTGTGTTTTCCATCTGCCCCCTCTGTAGCTCTTAACATCGGCCCCATGTGCTCTGCCCCAGATACATCATTAAGGGGAATAAGTAGGAAGGCATGTGGCTTAAGGTATTCCTTCGTACTAAATTTAACTTTACACTTGCTACCTTGAACAAACCATTTTCTTTCTCTATTTGTGCCTGCATTTTGTCTCATATGAAATGGAGATAATAACACTTTACCTTCTTGAGCCCACCAGGGTGTTATGAGGATTGACTAAAGTTCTTTGAAGATGACAAGTCTTGAGTATAGTTATTATTAGCTAAGCAAACTGCCTGTTTTAATACCAAGGGTCTCTGGGAAGGTCAGACAAGCTCCTTTAAGCATGGCCCTCACTCTCACTTTTCCCATATTACTTTCTGCCAGCTCTAACATGCAGAGGACCTGGGGGTGTTCTTTGGAGAATGTGCTTTTTCAATGGGATTAAGCTGCATAAATAATTGAAAAGTGCCAGTGTGCCCGAAGAGTGCAAAGCCCCTTCTCATTACTTCCTGCCTTCCTAGCCACCTCTGTGCAGCAATGACTCAGAGCCTTCTACAATTTTCTGAGGTAAACACTGCAGTGCAGAGGCCAGTGCTCATTAATTCTTGGCATATGCATGCTGCTATTTCACTTACTGCAAAATATTTCACAAAGTGGAATATATGAAAACAAAGATTGGCTCACAGCTTCTCACTTCAATGATGGAAAAACTGTGGTAGCAAGATACAAACCTACCTCCCAGGGACATAGAGGGGAAAAAAAAGTTGAAATCCTGATTCTTAAACTCACAGATTTTTGAGTTGAAGGGTTCTACCAGTTTAAAATATAGCATTTTAAAATTTGGAATTGTCCATCCTTGGCCTTTGTTCTACTCTTCTGAGCACCAGTTTGGTGATGGTACAGCCCAGGAAATAATGGAAACCTAAGAGGACTTGCAAGCTTCTGGCTGTTTCTCACCTCCCCCGATTTATGTCTTCTCATTATCAGGTAAAAACCCTGTTTGTGGAGTGTCCTGGTTTCTTAAAGCATGATGCTCACAATATATTCCAAGTACTCTAGACACAGTCTGACCAGCAGGGAGCTAAATGAGATTTCTGTCCCGTGTTCCAGTCAATTCGATCTTCCATAAGACACATCATATTGATGACTCTTAGTACATTTAACATCAACTAACACTGCCCCGTGAATTTCACCTCCTGCTAATGAAGGACTTTTTTCCTTTATCTTTTACTGGTGTAATTGATTTTTTGACCTGTATGCAAGACTTCACGTTTATGGATATTTATTTGGCTTTCTGGTCTTAACCTGGTTTTCTCTGCTTAATTAAATCTTTATCAACCCTGACGTTTCCATGTGGTCTGTAAGTTAACTTTTTCTACCAGCAGTGGGAATGTTGATGCCTTCATTGCCTTTGCAGATGTCTAGTCTTCAGAGGAAGACAACTCAGGAAAAATAAAAGCAAGGCAGAAGCAAGAACGAAAGTTAATAAAGTATGGAGAAGAGAATGACAGCAGAGACAAGGACAATTTAAAATTTCCTAATCTCTTACCATACCTTTCTAAAGGTGTCAGTGTTGCAAAATAGGATGAATTTATTTTTTTCCCAGATCACACCATAGGAACATGACTGATACGAGATGAAAAGTGCAAATTTCTAATTTTTCAGGTATTTTCTCTAGCTTGTTATAACTTTGTTTTCCCTAGGTCATTTCATCTTCATGTTTCCCATGCAGAATATTGAAATAGCCTCACTAATTTAGGGTAAAATGTTTTTTAATGGCTCATAGTGAGGATTCCTACTTTCTTTTTCCAATCCTGGGAATCCTTATTGATGCAGAAGCTATTCCATTATTTTCTGGGGATCTGATTGTTGCATCACCTACTATCAAGCCATCAGGTTCCTGACTATTGAGCTTTCTTTAGCTATTAAAAATTCACCCCTCTAACCTCTTTTGGAAATGAAGCTATTGGTATTGTCTTTCATTTCTATTTTTATTAAAAAAATTTAATGCACTGCCATTTTTCTTTTTTTTTTTTTTTT
>NW_006790311.1:3025828-3077407 GCF_000442215.2 Lipotes vexillifer | reverse complement strand
AAAATAACATTTTTTTTTTTTTTTTTTTTTTGCGGTACGCGGGCCTCTCACTGTTATGGCCTCTCCCGTTGTGGTGCACAGGCTCCGGACGTGCAGGCTCAGCGGCCATGGCTCACGGGCCCAGCCGCTCTGCGGCATGTGGGATCTTCCCGGACTGGGGCACGAACCCGTGTACCCTGCATTGGCAGGCGGACTATCAACAACTGTGCCACCAGGGAAGCCCAATGCACTGCCATTTTACCCTCTTGCCTGCAATGATTGCACAGAGAACCAAACGACAGCCAAGAGAGAGTCTTAAGGAATCCTTAGAGAAATAAGAGAAGTCATAATTGAATAATCTGCCACCAACAGTTATTATTGGGGTTGCAGTCTTTCCAATGTACCTTCATGCCAGAGCATGGGGTTATAAATAGACATGGGCTCTGGGAAAAGGAAGAATGAAGCTGAGAGAGAAGACAATATAGAAGGTAAAGCATATCTTGTAAAAAGCCAAAGCTTTAAAAAATTAAAGTTATAATAGCACGAAGATTGCCTTTTAAATCGTTCAAGGGAGATTCTCTTCTCTGAAATCCAGTTTAGATTAATGGCCTGAGGAAGGCTTGCTCCAGCCTCTCCACAAATATATAAATTATGTTTGAGCAGCACTTGCTGGAGGCTCTCCACAAGTCTCAGAGGCATGATGCCATCTTTCTTCTTAAATCAACAATAATAATTTAGCAAGAGAATATAAAACCTATTAGCAATAATAATTGTTAACAGTAAAAATAGTGCAGACTATATTAAAATAATCCAAACAAGCAAGAGAGGAATACCAATCATTCACTTGCTCATTTTTTTGGCCACTGACCATGATGCTCCTATGCTAACAACAGTCTACCCTTTTCTGTTTGGCATGGACTGCTGCTGGCCATGCTGTCACTCACCTCTGGACTGTTGATCTCTCTATGTCTGCTGTTCATATGGTATCAACATTGCCTGGGCTGTGTTGCTGTGTTGGTAGCTCTTATAAGGCAACATAAACTACCATGGGATAGAGAGGGATTCTGACATAGAGAGGGATTCTCCAGTGCTTCACTATGGAGGTTTGGTGGTCACTACTCAGAGTGTCCTAGGACTGCCCTGTCACTCATCATTGCTACCATTTCAGGCCACCATTTCTCACATTTCTTTTATTCAAGTTTGGAAACAACTTTTCCTTCCCTGGACTTTACCTTCCTAGAGCGGCCTTTCAGTAGGATTTCTTGGACCCTGAGATCTGCGTTTTTAATATACACATCTATTCATTCCCTAAAACACCCATAGAATATGAAGGTAGCTGGGTCTGGGCGGAATATACCGAAAGCCACCATATTGTTATTTGAAGCATTTCACTTTTTTATTCTATAGATGGATTCCAAGTCCATCTATTTTCCTGACTTGTTTATCCGTGTTGGATTTTCTAACAGAGCCCTTGAAATCTCAGTAGAGAAACACAATTTACCCAAGCATGAACTTGGATCCCAAATGTATGCATGATTCAGGAATGTATCAGTACTAGCCAGGAATATCCTAGCTTTTGTGTAAATCAGTGGCTCTTAGAGATAACAGACAGGAATCGCATAAAAGGTGTCCTTTAGTTCTACATGATAACTTCTGCTGGCCTGTGAACTTCACTGCATACTTTACAGGAGGAGAATAAATTAGTTTTTTATAAAAAGTTTTAATGTGTCTCTAGAAATTATTCACAGGATAGATTCTGTACTTATTCTATTCAGATCTTTGAAATATCTGTTGCCTCATCTTTACCTTTGAGGTACTGAAGTTTAGATCATATCAATGAAAGCAGAGAGAACTCATAAATTCTGACTCAAAATCCAGTGATTCCTCCACTGTTTCATAGTGTGCCAGGGCACACATTTAGCCTGTAACATACATATAAGGGATCATAACTCCTGTCTCTTATTAGAGGGACTCAGAAAAGCTAAGTGAGATATTGTTTGACTTTGTGAGTCTCTTAGGTCCCTGGGCTGACATGGCGTTTTCCCTCCAGATAGGTAAAGTTGGCCAGCAACACATTAAAGAATATTGCATAGCCTGAGGCTGCCTGACTACACGTACACAAATAGAAATATTGTATAAATAACCAGAGCCCTAGAATATGACCCCTTTAACTTAATTAAATAGTCATGTTTAAGGTGAATAAAAAGAAATGGAGTGAGAGACCATGGTTGTCTGTAATATACGTGATCGGCTATTAGCTCCATCAACAAGAAATGTTGGATTCTCATTGCTTTTGGATGGGCTCCTGGAAATCTAGTCCTTCCTATATATTTCGGTATGTAATAATCTGAAATACATCCTCTTTCTTCATTCTTCCACTATCTGTATCCCTGCCTCTCTGGAGAATTCGTATATCTTGGTAGGATGAGTTATGTCTATGTCACGGAAAGAAGAATGAATATTTTCTAAGCTCTGAAGTCTCAGATCAAATCCACAGGGCTGGATGACATCAGGTGATTTGATCCCTAAAACCCTACAGGGAATAAAATGGGATTTTATTTCTTTAAAAATGTCAGTGTATTTTTCTCTCATTAAAATGTGTTTTCTTTTCATTTTATTGATGGTTCTGAGTTTGTTTGGTCCCTATGGGAGGAACTCCAGGTTTGTCTGTTCTTCATTATCCAGCTTTATGTTTTTTTGAACTTCGTTTTAAAGTGCTAGCTTGTTTTCGGAATCAAACTAACTACCCAATGCATTAACATAATGTAAATCCATAACTGTTTGTCTGAGGCCCAAATGGATGTCTGTATAGCACATGGGTTACTCCTGAGGCCTCTGTTACTCCTTCGAGTTAAGTTCTAAAGCCTGTGAAGACAACATGGGCTAACTGCCCTCAAGTGATTCCATAAAAATATAGGAAGAAGACACAGCGTGGCTGAAAATTATTAGGACATTAGGTTTTGTATCATCTGAAGTTTCACAATTGACTTTAGGAATAAACTCGTGCTCAACTTGGGAAGTGACAGTCTCTCCTGCTTTAGGAAGGGCCTTTGCCTTGCAGGCAGTGGGCAAAAGAGATCCTGTGTTGTTAGTGGTCCCTCACCTTATTTTATTTCCTGAGCCTTCTCTGTAAGTGCCTGTTTTTCATGATGAGCTTAGTTTCCTCTCAGAGGTCATGTCTCGTTACCACATAGCTCAGAGAAGCCAGGCATAGCATGAAGAGTACATTGCACAAGAAGCCTGGTTCCTGGAGAACTGTCCCCTCCAGGGATGGATCTGGCTGTGGGCCCTCAAATTTACAAAAATTGCAGTAACATATTAAAGAAAAACAATAAAAATGTACATATACAAAAATTAAGTACACCATCTTGGAAAGGGCCCAATAAAGTTAGAGATCTTGATAAATAATCTCATGAGCTTCATGGTAAATCTCCCTCTAGTGTTTACCTTCATTATTGCATCCATGCATAAAACTGCCCACGCCAAGTACTATTTCAGTGCTTCTTGATTTGCAATAGGAAGCATAACACTATAGAGTATATTATATCTGTGGCATTTCCTCAGATGTGGCACATTATTTGTGTGTAAGGACATTTAACCTGGGTTAATGAGCAATAAAATGGCTCAGAAGCCATTTAATTATACTTGACTCAGGAGTCAGAAACCAAACCAAATCAAGCAAAAAAACACAATGACAACAAAATTACTACAGAACCCAAACGCAATTACCAAACTTCCAAGTCTCCCCATTTCTTGCTCTACTAAATCAATATCCTTTGAATACTTTATCTGCCTTCATTCTGTCTCCATCGGATCCTTTTAAACATGCAATATTCTCTCCAGCAAAGTTGTTTTCCTTAAAGTCTAACAACCACATGTTGCTTGTACCAGTACATACTTCCATGTCTTTGCTCATATTGAAGAATCTCCTCTCTTTCTTTTGATATCTCCCGATGGTATAATGCAGTGGTTCTCCATGTGTGGTCAATGGACTCCAGGAGTCTCTGAGACCCTTTCAAGGGGCCCTATAGGTCAAAACTATTTTAATATTAACACTAAAATAATTGCATTTTTCACTGTACTAGCATTTGTGCTAATTATTCAAAATCTGTGAGAGATACAACTATGAATCAGAGCAGTGGATATAACCTGTACCACTAGTCATTGCAATCACTGCATGAACTTGTAAGAAAAAGAAGAAAAGGAAAAAAGCAAATTTCACGTAGGACTGTCCTTGATAAAGTAGTAAAATTGTTGCTGTTATTAAATATTGACCCTTGAGTACTCATAGTTTTAATATCCTGTATGACAAAATGGGATGAATGCATAAAACATTTTAGGTTTGTCTAGGTGATATGCTTTGGAGAATGAAATGTGAGCAAGCATGATACTAGTCATCTCTAAGCAGAGGCTCTAAAACTAAATGATAATTAGAAAATACTAAGGGATAAACTAAAAAAGCTATTAAACTGATCCAGGGGTTCAGGAATGTTGTAGACTACAAGATCAATATGCAAGAATCAATTGTGTTTGTCTAAAATAGCAATGAAATGAGCATTCTAAAACTGAAATTTAGAAAACAATTACATTTGAAATACCACCAAAAAGAATAAGATACTTGGGTATAAACTTAAAAAAATGTGTACAACTTATACACTGAAAACTACGAAACATTATTGAAAGAAATTAAAGAAGGTCTAAACAGATGGAAAGTTATCCCATGGTCCTTGACAGAAAGACTTGATATTGTTAGGATGTCAATATTACCCAAATTGATTTACAGATTCAACACAATCCCTACCAAAATCCCAGTTGTTTTTTTTGCAGAAACTGATGACCTGATCCTAAAATTCATGTGAGAATCTAAGGGAACAAGAATGACCAAAACAGTCTGAAAAATAAGAAAAAAAGTTGGAGGATTCACACTTTGTGATTTTAAAAACTTACTACAAATCTACACTAATCATGACACTATAGTGCTGATGTAAAGGTGGGCATATAGAATGTTGGAATAGAGCTGAGATTCAAGAAATATACCCTTATATGTACTGTCAATTAAATTTCAACAAGGGTGCCAAAACAATTTAATTGGAAAAAGAATTGCTTTTTTAATAAATAGTGCTGGCAAAACTGGATCTCTACACATTAAAAGATTAACTTGTGCCCCACAACTTCACACCATACACAAAGATGAACTCAAACTGTAAGCACTAAACCCATGAACTATTAGGAGAAAACATAAAAGCATATCTTCATAACTTCAAGTTAGGTATGAAACCAAGAAATCCTTTTTTCTCACATACTACACTAAAAGCACAGTAACACAAACAAAATAAATAAATTCTGCTGTGTCAAAATCAAAGAATATTATACTATATACTTCTATACTATCATACAAGGAAGTGAGTAGACAACGCACAGATTGAGAGAAAATATTTGAAAATTATGTATCTGATAAGGGACTTGTATTCAGCATACATAAAAACTGTTTATAACACATTAATAAAAGAACAAATGTGCCAAGTAAAAAATGTGAAAAAGATTTGAATAGACCTTTTTAAAATAAATAAATAAAATTGGCCAATAAACACATGAAAAGTTGTTCAACATCATTAAGCATTAAGGAAATGCAAATCAAATTCATGAGTTATCATTTCATACACACTAGAATGGCTATAGTCAAAAAGATTGACCATAAGTGTTAACAAGAATGTACCCAAATTGGAATGTGGATATGCTGTAAATGGAAATATAAAATGGTGCATATGCTTTGGAAAAGAGTTTTGTAATTCTTCAAAATGTTAAACATAAAAGTTACTATATTGCCCAGTAATCCTATCCCTAGGTAAATACCCATGAGAAATGAAAACATAAGTATACAGAAAAACTTGTATACAGATTTTTATAGCAGTGTTAGTCATAATAGTAAAAGAGCGGAAATAATTTAAATGCCCATCAATTGATGAATGGTTAAATATAATGTGATATATTTATATCATAGAACATTATTTGGCTGTAAAAATAGAATGAAGTACAGATACATACTACAACATAGACAGACCTTGACAACATGATACGTCAGTCACAAAAGACCACATATTATATGGTGGCATTTATATGAGATGTCCAGAACAGTAAAATATAGAGAGACAGAAAGTAGATCAGTGGGTAGATCAGTGGTTTTCTAGAACTGGGGTTGGGAAGGTTGGGAAGAATGGGGATTAACTGTTAAGGGATACAGGGTTTCATTTGGGGAGGATGAAAAGGTTCTAAAATTAGATTATCATTTCATAATCCTGTGAAAATACTAAAAGTATTGTAGTGTACAATTTATACAGGTGCATTGTATGGTATATGAATTATATCTCAATAAAGCTATTAAAATGAAAAAGAAAGAGCACTGTGATATTCTTCCAGATCTCTAGCAGCTCCGCCTGGATGTACTAGTCCACCTTAGTTACCAATAGTTTTCTTGAGCACTTACCTCCTTGAGTACTTACAGTCTGTTCCACACTGTTTACCATTCGCTTATATGTTCATTCAACACTTATTGAATATCTATTACATGTTAAGTGTTATACTACATCCTGGATTGAGAGAGGTGGAGGAGCAATTTAAAAATAGTCACAATCTCTACTCACATTAAACTTGTAATTTATTGGGGGAAGGGGGTGTTGTACATTTTCATTGTCTTTTTTTTTTTTTGCCTTCATTCATTATTTTCCTTTTTGTTTTTCCCAAGTGATAAGTCATTGACTACCTAATTTATACATATCCACACAATGCTTAGTTTAGTACTGTACACTTTGTAACAGCTAAAAAAGATGTTTGCTGACTGATTGGAAAGTGTCCTAAACATATCCCAAATGGTATCCATTGCTAAAGAAATAGAAAGTTCTTCAAATATTTGTGTATTTACTTCAGCTTTTGAAGGTTGGGAGGCAGGAATTTGGGAGGCTCTCCTTCACCTGGTTCTAGACAAATTTCCTCATGGAATTATCAGTATCCTTGAAGTGACCTACATGGATGATCCAATGACCATCACAGGGGTTCTGATCATCATCCCATCCACAGTAAATATTCTCTGGGGTTCCATTTCCTCAAAGCTATTTGCACCCCATACTAAGCAGTAATCAAAAAGTGACCGTGTAAATCTCAGGCTTCCCGCATCATTGTGCATATCCTGATTTCCTGTGAGGGACTCCTGGGATTTGCTCCTCTCCATTCAGGCTATTAAACTGTAGAGATTTGAGCTAATTAAGTTGCATAATTTGTTGGCACTAGGCTCTCCAATAGGTTTTCCCATCACTGAGCCTGATACCTCAGGGGCAGACTAAGGACAGAAGAATCTGATCTAATATGCCAAAGAGAGACTGGGATTAAAGTGCCTGAAACATTTGCATTCATGAAATATAAGACACAATTAACTTGTAATTTTACAAGTCTTTTAAAATTATTATTCTATTTAAATGAGGGAAGCCGTAAGGATGTCTGAACTAGTGGGATGGGGGGTAAGTAGAGAAGAGGGGAGTGGTTATGGAGATGGAATCATAACCCTGGCATGAAATCTGAGTACATAACCAACGCCTGCGAAGCCACAGGGAGGTGGCTGTCTCATTATAACCACATCCCTGGAATTGTTTTATAGTCTGCATAAGACTTTGTTCAGGAAAAGAAGACAGGGTGTCATTTTTAGTTGGGAAGGAAGATGAAGCTGACAGCTGTATTCTGACATCAACCTGATCATCCTGTTAAATAACAGCTTGGAATTTTCCTTCTTAAGTAAAAAAATCCATACTGGGAATATTCCCTTTTAACAAAATTAATAGCAAAATTGTGGTTAAGGTCAGAGAATTTACTGGGCAATCCATCAACAAATAATTATGGAATGCTTATTAAGTTATAGTCCTGTTCCTGTGTGGTATACAAACAAATATACTTCCCATGACATTGTGATTTATAAGAAATATATTTATAAGAAATAGGTATTTGGTCTTTGTCCCCATTTCTGGCCCAGAACTCTTAAGACCCTTGGAATTTCCTAAAGGCTGAGAGCTACAAAGGTGTTTTTAGTTGTTTTAAGAAGTGACTTTTGGGAAGCACCTAAGGATGGAGACTGGTTACCAGGGGAGCCAACCACTTGATCAGAGGGGTGGAACCTTCAGCCATACCCCCTGCCCCACATCCAGGAGGGAAGAGGGACTGTCAGGTGAATCGATTGCCAGTAGCAAATGATTTAATCAATCATGCCCGAATAATGAAGCCTCCATAAAAACCAAGAGACACTGTGGGTTGGCAAACACGTAGATACTGGGGGAGAGTGTCTCATTGGAAGAGGGCAGGGAAGCCTCACACACTTTCCCCATTCCTTGCCTACCCACCTCTTATATCTGGCTGTTCCTGAGTTACAGCCCTTTATGATAATCTGGTGATCCACTAAGTAAAATGTTTCTTTTAGTTCTATGAGTTGCTCTAGCAAATTAATCAAACCCAAGGAGGGGGTCTTTGGAACCTCCAATCTATAGCCATTGGGTCAGAAGCTCAGGTGATAATCTGGGTTTACTTGAAATGGGAGAGGGACAATCTTGTAGAAAGGAGCCCTTACCCTGTGAGGTCTGACAGTATCTCCAGGTAGGTTGCCCAGTGCTGAGAAGTGCTTGGATGTGTGGGAAAACCCCTGCCCCAAACACACACTGCTGGAACTGGGTGCAGACCTCTTTTTACACTTAAGGAGATTTATCATCTAGTGAGAGCCAAATAAAAATCACAGTTCTTAGTGTTTTAGAGTATTTTAAATTTCCTAAATGTTTTTACACACAAGGTTTCATCCGAGCAACATATTATAACAGGACATTATTGACCTCATTTGGCAACCATACAACTTAGACTGGAAACTCCAACCAATTTTCTCAGAGTCACTTGTTTAGTAAATGATAAAATCTAAGGCTGTTAGAAGAGATTTATTTTTCCTGCAACCATGCTTTGGCTTATTTACAACTATTCAGGACCCATAACATCCAGACCAGGATGTAGAACCCTCAAAATTCCACTCATTATCTGCTATTGTCTCAGCTCCTTCTGGTGAACTGAGCACACAGAAGTTTACTTCAGGCAAACAAATGTTCTTCAATTTCTACCTCTTAACTTTTATGTAGGGCTTTGGCCCCCATTCCATGTGATCTTTAGATGTGATCTAGGCTGGGCCACATGCTGTCATATATAAGCAGAAAGGGCATATTGTGGTGGGGGGAGGATTTTGTTTTAAGCACACAAATTTAATGGGATTGAAAGCTAAGATGTTTAAAGGGTAAAGAGACTTTTCCCATCTTCCCAAGTTTAGCCCTTCTGGTTTTTCCTTTCAAATGCAAGTTTACTGGTCATTTAGATAAAGGAATTATGGCCAATCTCTCTCTTACTCCCTTCCTTCCCTCCTCTGGGAGATGCCTCAAATAATGGTAAATCTTGTCATGTGAGTAATTGAAATGTACAGGTGTTCCATTTGGCAAAACTACATGGATGCTTTACCTTCCCAGAAAAAAGAAAACCTCTCAATTTCTTTCTGTTACATACACGAGCAAGTGGTTCACTACTTAGACAGGCTCACATATACACAACCATGTATCTATTCAAGGATCAGGAATTACTATGGAGGGAAATGGTGTCCATTCTGTCAAGCCTTGACTTACAAATAACAAGATGGTTTTGCAAAATTTGCTAGGCATCATTTTGTTTAATTCTTTTTTCATCTTGTGTAGAACTTATCCTGGAATTTCTCTTGACCATATTATTTAGTGTAAGCATTTGGCATAGGTATTGGGATGATGATAATTCCCTTTATTCTTTTTACTATTCTCATATGGCTCTGGGTTACAATAAAAAAGCTATTATTGGTTGGATTTGATTTTAAAAAAAACAGCTCAGATGTAAAATCAAGGTAATCAAAACAGCATGCAGATCCTAATGACACAAAACAGAAGAGAGAACTGAGTCTTCTAATTATCGTTGGATGGATACACCTCTGGATCCTTTTCCTGATTTGGAATTAAGTCCTATTGGGCTGTTCCTTTTATGTTCTGGACTTACCATACTCCGACTATTTTTTTACTTTATCTTTAAGGATTTGTTTTCAAATGAATTGTTGAAAAGCAGTTCTATGGATTAAGCACAAAGTATCCCATGGGTAAGAAAACCACTGGCTCTTTGAAAGCTTCAGGTGAACCAGGTCGAAATAATCAAGAGCACAGCAAGACATGGACTAGCAGGGGCCAGAGAAACTAATGAGACACATAGAGGAGGGAGGATGGGCCTCTTGGGTTAGTGGGAAGAAGAATAGGATCTTAGGTCATAGAAAAGGAGGAAATTATGTTAAGAAAGGAAAGCCCACTTAGGGATTTTCCTTGGGAAGAAAATTTCAGAAACAAGGATAAAAATGTTTTACTACAGTATGTGGCTCCAAAATAGGGTAAAGAAAAAAGACTTGTCAAGTCTAGTTACAAAAATGTTAACATCAGTATAGAACTTGAACTGGGACCTAAATATACAGGGCAATTTCCCCAGGGTCCTATGTCTTGCCAGGGAGGAGATGAGAAGAGTCCATCTCATCAACTGAAATTATTTTATGCAGACTCTGTCTTCCTTTAAACAAGCCAAACTCTTTTTTCCTAATTGCTTAAGTCTCTCCCTGGTGGTACATGTTCTTAATAGTAATGTCTTTTAGCTGTATAGAACTTTACTCTTTACAGGACACTTTTGATAAGTGGCATCAATCACTGCATAGAAAGAAATACTATCCAGTTCTCTGAGGAGCTATTTAGGGCATCACTCTTCAGCTCATGAGCCAAGATCCAAGTTCAAGTCCAGAAAATAAGACAAGTCCATCTGACAACATTAAGAGGCAGGGCTAAAATGCAAGGCTCTTGAGTTCCAGAAATTGCATTTTTGATCCTGCCAAAGGTCAGCATGATCTGCATGGTAGATCATTGCATTAGACCCTCTGACTGTTTTTCCTCTTCACAAATATACACTGACGAAGACATTCAAAATGGCAAAAAGGTCATAGCTAAAATTTGCCGAAAAAGACTTATTACCTACAAAGTGTTAAACCACATTTAATAACATTTGGATAGTTTGGAGGTCAGGTAGCTACTGCCAAAATGGAGGGCAGAATAGAGACATATATTTAGAATCCTTATGATAATGTCATAAGGCTCAGAGCTTGAGTTTTTAGAATTAGACTCCTTGAATCTGAATCTTAAATCCATCACTTAGCAGTTGTGTGTCCTTGGGCAAATAACTAGCTCTATGTCTAGTTTCTCATTAAAAAAACAAAAACAAAAACAAAAAAAACAAAAACAGGAATAATAATAGTATTTCCTCAGTGGGTTGTTGAAATGATCAACAAAAAATAATGTAAAACAATTAGTACAATGCCAGGTGCGAAGTAAGTGCTCTTTACTGCTTGTGGTAACATGTATACCTCGTTTTACTGCCCTTCACTTTAATGCACTTCACAGATATTGTGTTTTTTACAAGTTGAAGGTTTGTGGAAACCCTTTGTCTAGGAAGTCTATTGGTGCCAGTTTTTCAACAGCATTTGCTCACTTCATGTCTCTGTGTCACATTTGGTAATTTTTACAATATTCAAACCTTCCACCAGCGAAAAGACAATGACTCACTGAAGGCTTCCATGGTGGCTAGGAATTTTTAGCAATTAAATCTTTTTAAATTAAGATATGTACATTGTGTTTTTAGACATAATGCTATTGCACACTAATAGACTACAGTATAGTGTAAACATAAATTTTATATGCACTGGTCAACGAACAAATTGGTGTGACTCCTTTTATTGTGGTATTTGCTTTATTGTGATTGTCTGGAATCCAACCTCTGATATCTCCAAGGTATGTCTATATTAATAATTTGTGATGTTAAACAAATACTTTACCCCTTTTCACATATCTAAATGATTCAGTGGCCTAGGGTTTTGGTTCTTATACTTTAGCAGGCATATGGAGGGCTTGTTAAAGCACAAAAGGCTCAGTCCCACCCCCGGAATTTCTGAATTACTGGGTCAAGAATGGAGCTTGAGATTTTATATTTCTAACACGTTCCCTGGTAATGCCTATGCTGCTAGTCCACGGACCTCCCTTCACATCCTCTTAAATTTAAATCAGAATCTCTGATGGGCTGCTCTTTGGCTTTAGTATTTCTTTAAAGCTCCCTGTGTTTCTGCTGCGTAGCCAAAGTTGAAAACCACTAACAAAGGCTATTTTGGGTAATGATAGATAAATATTTTATTTGACTAATCCAAATGATGGCTTGATTGGTTGTAAAAAATATAGTGTAAAACACTATGTTTGTTGGGTAGAAAGGAGTAGTGCAACTTTCTTCTTGGAAATTGTACTTTGTGTTCCCATCTCTATATTTTGTGTTGTAGAGCTTGTAGAGCTTGAATAAACAATAAAAGCTAATTTCTATCTACAACTTTACCTTGTCTCCTATTTATACATACAACTATTTTGGGGGTTGTTATAGTTCCTATTTCACTTTGCCCTTTGGGAAGAATCTTTTTTTCTCTCCAAAGAATATTTTAATACTATGAGAAAATGCTTATGGTATAACAGTACATGTGGGAAAACTCCCCTCAAATATATAAAATATTTAAGTGAATATAAACCTTATTTGTAACCTTGCATTCTATTTTTAAATAAGCATTTATTACTTTTACAATTAGGAAATAAAATTATTTAGCTGTTAAAAATGAGTCAAGGTTAAGGTTTATTACTCTTTTTTAAATTAAAAACTGGAGAAACGGTTAGATGAGAACATATCTAATGAAAGTTCTATTAGAGTTTAATTCCACGTGTGATTCCATATTCCAAGTTGAGGATTTAGAAAAGAGACCTGCCTCTATTGGTTTTACTCAAAGTGGTGATAAAATAGTTCCCAACCTGTGGGGTTCTATGTTGGGAGAAGGAAAAGCAAATGCAGACTATGTGGGCTTTGTAAATTTGCTGCAGAAATTTCTGTCATATTTACAGATAGAAGATAATTTTCATTTTCTTTCATAAATAGCATTTCTAGACTCCACAGTCTTTTGCACTTGCATGGGTCTTTTTCACAGAACAATGTGGGATAGAAGCGCCTTGAGGTCTACTTTGTTCAAGTGCACAGCTTCCTGGCAACACAAGCTTGGCGATTCTCAATGTGGGGTTTCTGGACCAACAGCAAGGATCATCTGGGAACTTGTTAAGAATGTAAGTTCTCAGACTCCACTCCAGACCTCCTGTCAAAAACTGGGGGGACGTGGGCCAGAAATCTGATTTTAGCAAGTCCTTCAGGTGATTCTGATCCCTGCTGGGTTGACAACCTTTACTCCAATCAAAGATTCTGGTATTTGTTCTGCAGTTATATACAGAGAACTCCATGGGACATGCCCTCAAATGGTAGTGTCCTCTTGCAGCTGTAGGTGGCTGGCTTGCTTTGATGTAGCTGTAGTCCCAGTCCTGGAAGCCACCACTATTAGGGGTCTAACTGCTGCCCCCATAACATAGTAGGCCCACGTAACACCACTGCTAGTACACTCCTGGGATACCCATGGGAGCTCAAGCAAGTGCCCCAAGACAGCACCTGGCCTAGCTAGCCAGGCATCAGGGACAATGGCAGCTGAGGGTCGCAGGTGTGCTGATGGTGTCAGGTAACCCTAAGACTTCCCTTGAGATCTACTGCCAGTCAGTTCATGACTTTTTCCCATGCTGCTATTTGGAACAGTTCAATCCCCAGTGATTCTCCAAGTGAGGTGCAAGGATCGTTTACTGTAGATTCTCCTAGAATACTTGGTTAGAGCCTATAAAGATAGAATTCAGGCATCTTTATTTGTAATAAGCTCACTAGATGAATCTTAGGCTGCACTGAAGATCATCTTTAAGGGTGAAGGAGATGGATTGCTGAGTTATATGGAACATTTCTTGTTTTTAAAGAAAGTGATTTACTCCTGGTTAGTACATACTTAAAGGATTCTGAACAACTAAAGAATTTCCTTGATTCAGACTTCGAATGTACTTTTCTATAATTTTTAGCATCTTAAAACTAACGCTTATAAAATTCTTATCTTGAGTCTAAAAATGACCTCATATAGTAGTGAGGAACATAATTTATGTAATCACATTTTGTATATTATTATTGTTTTTCACATATTCAGAACATTACATGCCTTCAAAATAGGATTGTACAATACTATACCAGCAAGTGCCACTTCTGTGTCTTTCTAATGGAAATGAGTAGAATTGCTTAAATCCTGTGTGTGTGAAAACACGTAGTGTTTTAATTCAAAAGTTAATTCAAAAATACTGGCTGGGTAACACAAATTTTTCTGTTTTGTTTTTTGGAAGGGTTTTTGTGGTATGACATTTGATATTCAATTTTGAAAATGCCTTTATCCTACCAAAATGTGCTTAAACCACTAAAGAAATGAAGTGGCATTACTTGGTTAAAAAAAAAAAAAAAACTCAGACTCACTACACTAGAGTAGCCTATAAGCTCCATAAAAACAATGATTATACATGAATTAGTTACTCCTTCTCTTTCTTGTACCTAACAAAGGTCCTAGGATACAGTAGTGCTCCCAAGTACTTGTTAAATGAACAAATAAATGCAGAATGCACAGAGAAATAAAGGAAGAGTTGAATGGATGATCAAACAGATGGGTGAATAAACTCAAGGGACAACTAATCTTTAGGCATTTGGCTAATATAGAGAATCCTTAAAGGCTGGAACTATTATTTCAGTTGAATTCTGATGTTAATTAGAATTCTCTCCACTGCAGGGACAAGAGAAATCCTGAATGTTCATGTGCAGATGCATAAATTATCTACAACATATTATTAAGCCAAGGCTAGTTTTCCTTCTTTCTTACTTGCAATAGATTTATGAACTGTGCCTATTCCCAAGCTATTAGCTACATGAGTGATAAGGAAGGCATAAAATTAGGATACTGAAACAAATATTAGCCCAATCAAAAGATAATTACAAAAGGGAATCCTCTGGAAAAATAAGTGAATTCCAAAAGAAGGTACACTTGCGTATTTGGAGGTTATGGTGTGTTTGGGGTTTTTCACTTCACTGAATTTCTTCATTATACAGCATGTAAAATTGAGACTGGCTGTGCAGTTCATGGTATAGAGTGATTATGGTTGGAAAATCTCAGAGAATTCCCCAAAAGAGGGTCAATTCTTTGGCAAAAGGCAGATAGTCTCTCTTTCTCCAAACTTAACATATAGTTTTCTTAACAACATGTGCAGAAAAATTCCTTTGCCTACTTTTGTGGTTTAGCAAAACAGCAGCACTTTTTTCCCCTCTCATTGATGAAAATTCTTTCTCCTGGACCTAGCCACTGGCCTGTGAAAAAGTAGCAAGTGACCATTTCTTGGGGCTTGTCAGAATAAATGAAGGACTCAGGTGAGATTAGGTTTCCATCTCTGATTTGCTCTTCCTGCCTGGGTGTGTGGGGCCTGGAATCTGTCTACTGGTGCAGATGAATGGAAAAGGAGGAGCAAACTCATCAGATTCGGCAATGACTTGGTACCGTGTTCCCAGGGTCTAGTTTCCCAAGCCTCCAGACACCTTCAAAGAATAACAAATGATAGAATTAGCCATAGTGTCATAGCAGAATGAACAGAAAAAATATGATTTTGCCATTTTTTTCTACAGCCACAATAGAACTACACATCTGCACACCCACACACACTTTTTTTTCAAAGTAAGAAATAGGAAGTTTAAAGTCATATTGTACTGGCTCTACCCACCATCAGTCCCTCCCATCAGGAAGCTTACACAAACCTCTTAGATAGCCTCAAAATACACTTTCTTCTCAATTTCACATAGAACATTCTCCAGGATAGATCACATCTTGGATCACAAATCAAGCCTCGGTAAATTTAAGAACATTGAAATCATATCAATCATCTTTTCCAACCACAGCACTATGAGATTAGAAATAAATTACAGGGAAAAAATGTAAAAATCACAAACACATGGAGGCTAAACAATACATTACTAAATAACCAAAAGATCACTGAGGAAATCAGAAAATACCTAGAGACAAATGACAGTGAAAACACAATGATCCAAAACCTATGGGATGTAGCAAAAGCAGTTCTAAGAGGGAAATTTATAGCAATACAATCCTAACTGAAAAAACAAGAAAAATTTCAAATAAATAATCTAACCTTACACCTAAAGAAAAGAACTAGAGAAAGAACAAACAAAACACAAAGTTAGTAGAAGGAAAGAAATCATAAAGATAAGAGCAGAAATAAATGAAATAGAAACAAAGAAAACAACAGCAAAGATCAATAAAACTAAAAGCTGGTTCTTTGAGAAGATAAACAATATTGGTAAACCTTTAGCCAGACTCATCAAGAAAGAGGGAGAGGATGCAACTCAATAAAATTAGAAATGAAAAAGGAGAAGTCACAATGGACAATGCAGAGATACAAAGCATCATAAGAGACTACTACGAGAAACTCTATGTCAATAAAATGGACAACCTGGAAGAAATGGAAAAATTTTTAGAAATGTATAACCTTCCAAGACTGAACCGGGAAGAAATAGAAAATATGAACAGACCAATCACAAGTAAAGAAAATTGAAACTGTGATTAAAAGTCTTCCAATAGGGCTTCCCTGGTGGCGCAGTGGTTGAGAGTCCGCCTGCCGATGCAGGGGACATGGGATCATGCCCCAGTCCAGGAAGATCCCACATGCTGCAGAGTGGCTGGGCCTGTGAGCCATGACTGCTGAGCCTGCGCATCTGGAGCCTGTGCTCCAGAGCAGGAAAGGCCACAACAGTGAGACGCCTGCATACCGCAAAAAAAAAAAAAAAAAAAAAAGTCTTCCAACAAACAGAAATCCAAGACCAGATGACTTCAGAGGTGAATTCTATCAAACATTTAGAGAAGAGTTAACACCAGTTTTTCTCAAACTCTTCCAAAAACTTGCAGAGGAAGGAACACTCCCAAACACATTCTATGAGGCCACCATCACCCTGATACCAAAACCAGGCAAAAATACTACAAAAAAAGAATATTACAGTAGACAAATATCACTGATGAATATAGATGCAAAAATCCTGAACAAAATCCTAGCAAACAGAAGCTTACAACATATTAAAAGGATCATACAATATGATCAAGTGGTATTTAATCCAGGGATGCAAGGATTCTTCAATATAGGCAAATCAATCAATGTGATACACCATATTAACAAATTGAAGACTAAAAACCATATGATCATCTCATTAGATGCAGAAAAATTTTGACAAAATTCAACACCCATTTATGATAAAAACTCTCCAAAAAGTGGGCATAGAAGGAACCTACCTCAACAAAATAAAGGCCATATATGAAAAACTCACAACAAGCGTCATTCTCAATGGCAAAAAAACTAAGCATTTCCTGTAAGATCAGGAACAAGACAAGGGTGCCTACTATAACCACTATAATTCAACATAGTTTTGGAAGTCTTAGCCATGACAGTAAGAGAAGAAAAGGAAATAAAAGGAATTCAAATAGGAGAAGAAGAAGTAAAACTGTCACTGTTTGCAGATGACATGATACTATACACAGAGAATCCTAAAGATTCTACCAGAAAACTCCTAGAGCTAATCAATGAATTTGGTAGAGTAGCAGGATACAAAATGAATGCACAGAAATGTCTTCATTCCTATACTCTAATGATGAAAAATGTGAAAGAGAAAATTAAGGAAACACTCCCATTTACCATTGCAACAAAAAGAAAAAATTACCTAGGAATAAACCTACCTAAGGAGGTAAAACACCTGTACTCAGAAAACTATAAGACACTGATGAAAGAAATCAAAGATGTTACAAACAGGTGGAGAGATATACCATGTTCTTGGATTGGAAGAATCAATATTGTGAAAATGACTATACTACACAGAGCAATCTACAGATTCAGTGCAATCCCTATCAAATTACCAACAGCATTTTTTACAGAACTAGAACAAAAAAGTCTTAAAATTTGTATGGAGACACAAAAGGCCTTGAATAACCAAAGCAATTTTGAGGGGGAAAAAACAGAGCTGGAGGAATCAGACTTCCTGACTTCAGACTATACTACAAAGCTACAGTAAACAAGACGATGTGGTACTGACAGAAAAACAGAAATATAGATCAGTGGAACAGGATAGAAAGCCCAGAGATAAACCCATGCACCTATTATCAACTAATCTATGACAAAGGAGGAAAGGATATACAATGGAGAAAAGACAGTCTCTTCAATAAGTGGTGCTGGGAAAACTGTACAACTACATGTAAAAGAATGAAATTAGAACAACAGCATACACAAAAATAAACTCAAAATGGATTAAAGACCCAAATGTAAGACCAGACACTATAAAACTCGTAGAGGTAAACATAGGAAAAGCACTCTTTGACATAAATCACAGCAAGATCTTTTATGACCCACCTCCTAGAGTAATGGAAATAAAAACAAAAATAAACAAATGGGACCTAATGAAACTTAAAAGGTTTTACACAGCAAAGGAAACTATAAACAAGATGAAAAGACAACCCTCAGTATGACAGACAATATTTGCAAATGAATCAACAAAGTATTAATCTCCATAATATATGAACAGCTCATGCAGCTCAATATTAAAAAAAGAAACAACCCAATTAAAACATGGGCAGGAGACTTAAATAGATATTTATCCAAAGAAGACATTCAGATGGTCAAGAGGCACCATCAAGAGGCATGAAAAGCTGTTCAACATCACTAAGTATTAGAGGAATGCAAATCAAAACTACAATGAGGTATCACTTCACACTGGTTAAAATGGGAGTCATCAGAAAATCTACAAACAACAAATACTGGAGTGGGTGTGGAGAAACTGATCCCTCTTGCACTGTTGGTGGGAATGTAAATTGAAACAGCCACTATGGAGAACAGTATGAAGGTTCCTTAAAAAACTAAAAATAAAATTACCATATGACTCAGCAATCCCATTAGTGGGCATATACCCAGAGAAAACCATAATTCAAAAAGACACATGCACCCCAATGTTCATTGCAGCACTATTTACAATAGCCCAGTCACAGAATCAACCTAAATGCCCATCAACAGGCGAATGGATAAAGAAGATGTGGTACATATATACAATGGAATATTACTGAGCCATAAAAAGGATCTAAATTGGGTCATTTGTAGAGACGTGGATTAACCTAGAGACTGTCATACAGAGTGAAGTAAGTCAGAAAGAGAAAAACAAATATCATATATTAATGCATATATGTGGAATCTAGAAAAATGGTACAGATGAACTGGTTTGCAAGGCAGAAATAGAGGTACATGTGTAGAGAAGAAACCTATGGACACCAAGGCGAGAAAGTGGGAGTGGGGGTGGTGATGGGATGAATTGGGAGATTGGGGTTGACATATATACACTAATATGTATACAATAGATAACTAATAAGAACCTGCTGTATAAAAAAAGATAAAATTCAAAAAAAAAGTCATATTGTACTAAAAGGCTTATGTAAAACATTAGCAGTTACCTGACTTATTCTTTCCAAACCCCTAGTCCTTGCCCCCTTAATTAGCCTCTTTCAAAGTACTTAGCCATTTCTCTTTTTGTTATCCTTTATTTTTCAACAAATATGCTTATATTACTATTTCATTTCATTAATTTTAGGTAGAATCTATTTACTTCCCCTTGCTAGTTACCAGCAACACACATTTTGCAACCTCTACCAACCTCCCACTAACTAGCACGAATTGTGGTTGAAATAATGACCCTGTAAATACAGTTCAATACTGAGCCAAGCACTATTCTATGAGCATGTTTTATTTTTTGTACAACTGATTTTCCCTATAGAATTAATAATTGCCTTGTCTTTTAAATTTGTATATTTTCCATGTACCTAAGGTTATTTTCCCAAATCCTTCAATTATCTCCAACACTTGAAAAATACTTTTCTTCCCAAATCTTTAAAATATCCATTTCTTCATGTTTCCTTATGAAAAACCACTTCATACATCTCCATCCAGCTGCTACAGGCTGAACTGGTTGTTTTCTAGATCTTTTGCATATTCATAGTCTTGGGTTTTCCATTTGCCATGTCCTTGTGTTTATTCACCTGTGTCTGGTATCATGGACTTATTCTTATCTGGTTTTATCCCTTAGATTTTTCAGCCATCTTCTAAAACCTTGCTGCTTAAACTGGGGGTCCCTGATCAGTAACATCAACATCACCTGGGAGTGTGGTACAAATGCAGAGGCTCAGGCCTCACCTGCAACAAACTGAATGACAACCTTCAGTTTAACAAGATCCCCAAGTGACTTGCATATGCATTAACATTTTAGAATCACTGCTCTAAACATTAGTAAATACTTGGGCTGGATATAACATTTTAGATAGGAAATCATTTTCCCTGAGAATTACTATCTTCCAGAATCCCAGATTGCTCATGA
Source organism: Lipotes vexillifer (assembly GCF_000442215.2). Lineage (NCBI taxonomy): Eukaryota > Metazoa > Chordata > Mammalia > Artiodactyla > Lipotidae > Lipotes > Lipotes vexillifer. The sequence continues at coordinate 3,056,938 of NW_006790311.1, read as the reverse complement.
AAAATCCATCACTATCCATTATCTTTTGTGTGAACACTCTTTTCTCTCTCTCTCCTTAAACTTTCTTTTTCCCCATTGTTCTGAAATTTCAGAATAGTATTCATATGTTCATGTGTGTATGTGTGATTTATAATTTTGAACACTCACAAGCATCTGTCAGTTCTGAAAATGTTCTCATATTGTTTCTTTGGTAATTTTATCCTTTCTGTTTATATTTTTCTTCAACTGTGAGTGGGTTGTTGGTCTCTTGGTAATTACCCTTAGTTTACCCTTAATTTTAGTATCTTTCTCTTCTTGTCTTAATTTGTTTTACTTCCTGGGAGATTTCCTTAATTTTATCTTCCAACATTTTAATTATTACTTTGCTATAGGTATATTTAATTTACAACTCTTTCTTGCTTATTTCATTTTATAGAACTCTGTACTTTTTATTTTTTTGATGAACTCAGTATCTTCTATTTTTTCTAAAAAATATTACTCATAATGTTTTGAAGGTTTTTTGTGCTCTCTATAGTTTTTTTTTTCCTGAGTCCCCCTTTTCTGTTTGCTTTTTCTTTCATAACAGTGGCATTCTTCAAAGTTCCAAAGTCTGATTATCCACGTTTTTTCATGTTAAAATCTGTTCAAAAAGTATGGACGCCAAGGGGGGAAAGAGGGGACGGGGTGGGGTGGTGGGATGAACTGGAAGATTGGAATTGACATATATACACTTCAGTACCAGTATATGAAGGGAGATTTTTGCTCTGAGCTATTATTCTATTTCCAGAGAACCTCCTAATCTCTTTTGGAAAGGAAGACAAATTTTACGCCTGGAAAAATTCTGGAAGCAAGGCAGGGAAAGGACAGTGAGGTCCTCTCTGTATATAGTTTTCAATTAGTGTCTCTGCTTTGGGCCTCATAGATCACTCATGTTATCTTCTGTGTTGATGTAAAGAGGCTCTCTCCATTTCTGTTTCTCCAGTGAATAATCTGTCCTGTATCAGGGTGGGGATGGAGTAGAGGAGAGTTACCCAGATGTCCAGCACATGGGAACATGTCTGAGGCATTTCCTATAGTACAGAGACTTTAGACTAGCAAGACTGTTGTCAACCCAGCCTATCACAACAATTGTTGTGGCACCTGGTGTTTCCAAAGGATGAGCAGTCTCAAGGCATAGTGGAAAACCTGCTGCTTCATAACAGTCTCCCCACATCCAGGTACTGAGCTGCAACGCCCTCCATTCTAGACAGTTAATATGTTTTGTCTTCCAAAAAACAACTTGAAACATGTTCTCTCACAACTGTTAGGTTTTTAAAATTTTTTGGCATCATATAGTGGGGTTTGGAAAGAAAGGGAAGATGAATCATGTGGCTCATCTTCTATGTTTAACCAGACAGCCATTATAGAATCTTCTTATTCAAACATTTTGAAATATTATTACATAATCCTGATTAAACATAGCAAATTGAGGAACATATGAAACCAAAATGGAAGTAAAGAGTTTGTGTGTGTGTGTATGTGTGTGTGTGTGTGTGTGTGTGTGTGTGTGTGCATTTAATATAAACCCTCAAGTATAGAGAAATGAAAGGAAATAATAACACCATTTTAGAATCTGAAAATGAGTTTGGAAATGTTAGCTGATTTAGTATAAAAAGAAAATTAAAATTATGCTGGTGGTAGGGGCAAGAATAAGCCAGAAGCAGTCTTACTTTTACCACAGAATCCCAGAAAGCTTCAAAACTAGTGACTTGAGCCAGGCACCTTGGAAAGTAGAAATGCAGATTAACTTAAAATCAACAGTAGTAGTTAAAGTCTATAGTCATTCCAGAGTAGGGTTGCAAGATTTAGCAAGTAAAAATGGATATTCCGTTAAATTTGAATGCCAGGTAAACAATCAGTAATAATTTAATCTGGGTCATAACTTATATGGAAAAAAGATCATTTATCTTAAAGCCATATTTAACCCCTGATGGCCTGTACTTTTTCTGGCAACACTATTCCAAGTCCCTCACCTCCAAATCCCCTTCCCCACCCAGTTCTGAGTAGAAACTGCCTCTGCTCTTCCAGACAGAAGATTAGAAACTTACTCCCAGAAGAAGTGAACCAGAAACAGTTTGGACACCTGACCACCAGACCCAACTGTTTGTTTACTGATAGTCTCTACATGGAATGGTGAACCTATTCCCCACACATCCATCTCCTTTCCTCACTTGCTGAAAGCTAGGCTCTGCTAGGAGATTATCCTGAGAATACATTGAACCCATAGGTTCTTGATAAGAGTTTTAGAGATCTAGATTTGTGATTTATTTTTGAGAAAGTAAACTGAGACATCCACATACTAATAGGAGTGCATCCCTCAATTCTCCTAGCCAGAAAAACGCACACCATGTAAGAAGTCCCTCTGAGGCATACAGAACCCAGTAAGCTTTTTGGTAATTCATTCTTCAAATGTTAACCATCTGTTAAGAAACACCACGTACATGATGAACACTTTTCACATAAAAGACAAAGATCAAAAAACAAAAAACGTTAAAAAGAGAAATTGAAGGAGAGAAAAGCAATTCAAGGATCATAAGAAAACTTTAAAAATTTTTCAATCTTCAGAAGTACAAGATCCAATTTATTGATTCTTTGAGATAAGAAGGAAATGTAGTAGAAAAGGAAGATTCCAAGAACAAAAATTCTTACAAATTAAAGATGAGAGCAGATATAAAAATACAATTCAGAGCTGTAGACTAAAGCTAAAGAAATATTCCAGAAAGTGGAAAAGTAAAATAAAATAAAATAAAATAAAATAAGGGTATGAAAAAAATTTAGAGTTCGAATATCTACTAATACATAGCAGAGAGAAGAGAAAACACAGAGGAACAAACTTGCAAAATAAATGAATAAATAGGAAGAAATATAAAATTTCAGGATTCATAGGCTCAATATGTACTCAGGATAATGAATGAAAAAATAAAGGAGCCACATCGAGGCATATTATCAAGTTTCAAAAATCTTGGAGAGAAGATTTAAAAAACTTCTAGATAGAAAAAAAAGTCAGAGGGCAGACAGCAGAAACAAGAAGCAATACAATCCTGCAGCCTGCAGAACAAAAACCACATTCACAGAAATATAGACAAGATGAAAAGGCAGAGGGCTATGTACCAGATGAAGGAACAAGATAAAACCCCAGAAAAACAACTAGAAGAACTGGAGAAAGGCAAGCTTCCAGAAAAAGAATTCAGAATAATGATAGTGAGGATGATCCAGCACCTTGCAAAAAGAATGGAGGCAAAGATCAAGAAGATACAAGAAATGTTTAACAAGGACCTAGAATAATTAAAGAACAAACAAACAGAGATGAACAATACAATAACTGAAATGAAAACTACACTAGAAGTAATCAATAGCAAAATAACTGAAGTAGAAGAACGTATAAGGGACCTGGAAGACAGAATGGTGGAATTCAATGTTGCAGAAATGAATAAAGAAAAAAGAATGAAAAGAAATGAAGACAGCCTAAGAAACATCTGGGACAACATTAAACGTCACAACATTTGCATTATATGGGTCACGAAAAGAGCAGAGAGAGAGAGAAAGGACCCGAGAAAATATTTGAAGAGATTATAGTCGAAAACTTCCCTAACATGGGAAAGGAAATAGCCACCCAAGTCCAGGAAGTGCAGCAAATCCCATACAGGATAAACCCAAGGCGAAACAGGCTGAGACACAAAGTAATCAAATTGGCAAAAATTAAAGACAAAGAAAAATTATTGAAAGCAGCAAGGGAAAAATGACAAATAACATACAAGGGAACTCCCATAAGCTTAACAGTTGATTTCTCAGCAGAAACTCTACAAGCCAAAAGGGAGTGTCATGATATACTTAAAGTGATGAAAAGGAAGAACCTACAACCAAGATTACTCTAACTGGCAAGGAGCTCATTTAGATTCGATGGAGAAATCAAAAGTTTTACAGACAAGCAAAAGCTAACAGAATTCAGCACCACCAAACCAGCTCTACAACAAATGCTAAAGGAACTTCTCTAAGTGAGAAACACAAGAGAAGAAAAGGACCTACAAAAACAAACCCAAAACAATTAAGAAAATAGTCATAGGAACATAAATATCGATAATTACCTTAAACATGGATGGATTAAAGGCTCCAACCAAAAGACACAGGCTTGCTGACTGGACACAAAAACAAGACCCATATATATGCTGTCTACAAGAGACCCACTTCAGACGTAGGGACACATACAGACTGAAAGTGAGGGGATGGAAAAAGATATTCCATGCAAATGAAAATCAAAAGAAAGCTGGAGTAGCAATACTCATATCAGATAAAATAAACTTTAAAATAAAGAACGTTACAAGATACAAGGAAGGATACTACATAATGATCAAGGGATCAATCCAAGAAGAAGATATAAGACTTATAAATATATATCACTCAACATAGGAGCACCTCAATATTAAAGGCAACTGCTAACAGCTGTAAAAGAGGAACTCAACAGTAACACAATAATAGTGGGGGACTTTAACACCTCACTTAAACCAATGGAAAGATCATCCAAAATGAAAATAAATAAGGAAACAGAGGCTTTAAATGACATGATAGACCAGACAGATTTAATTGATATTTATAGGACATTCCATCCAAAAACAGCAGATTACACTTTCTTCTCAAGTGCGCATGGAACATTCTCCAGGATAGGTCACATCTTGGGTCACAAATCAAGCCTCAGTAAATTTAAGAAACTTGAAGTCATATCAAGCATCTTTTCTGACCACAGCGCTATGAGATTAGAAATGAGTCACAGGGAAAAAAATGTAAAACACACACACACATGGAGGCTAAACAATACGTTACTAAATAAACAAGAGATCCCTGACAAATTCAAAGAGGAATTCAAAAAATACATAGAGACAAATTACAATGAAAATATGATGATCCAAAACCTATGGGATGCAGCAAAAGCAGTTCTAAGAGGGAAGTTTATAGCTATACAAGCCTACCTCAAGAAACAAGAAAAATTTCAAATAAATAATCTAACCTTACACCTAAATGAACTAGAGAAAGAAGAACAAACAAAACCCAAAGTTAGCAGAAGAAAAGAAATCATAAAGATCAGAGCTGAAACAAATGAAATAGAAACAAAGAAAACAATAGCAAAGATCAATAAAACTAAAAGCTGGTTCTTTGAGAAGTTAAACAAAATTGATAAACCATTAGCCAGACTCATCAAGAAAAAGAGGGAGAGGACTCAACTCAATAAAATTAGAAATGAAAAAGGAGAAGTGACAACAGACACTGCAGAAATACAAAGCATCCTAAGAGACTACTACAAGCAACTCTATGCCAATAAAATGGGCAACCTGGAAAAAATGCACAAATTCTTAGAAAGGTATAACCTTACAAGACTGAACCAGGAAGAAATAGAAAACATGAACAGACCAATCACAAGTAATGAAATTGAAACTGTGATTAAAATTCTTCCAACAAAAAAAGTCCAGGACCAGATGGCTTCACAGCTGAATTCTATTAAACATTTAGAGAAGAGCTAAGACCCATCCTTCTCAAACTCTTCCACAAAATTGCAGAGGAAGGAACACTCCCAAACTCATTCTATGAGGCCATCCTCACCCTGATACCAAAACCAGACAAAGATACTACAAAAAAGAAAATTACAGACCAATATCACTGATGAATATAGATGCGAAAATCCTCAGCAAAACACTAGCAAACAGAATCCAACAACATATTAAAAGGATCATACACCAGGATCAAGTGGGATTTATCCCAGGGATGCAAGGATTCTTCAATATATGCAAATCAGCCAATGTGATACACCATATTAACAAATTGAAGAATAAAAACCATATGATAATATCAAAGGATGCAGAAAAGCTTTTGAAAAAATTCAACCTCCATTTATGATAAAAAAAAAATCTCTCCAGAAAATGGGCGTAGAGATAACCTACCTCAACATAATAAAGGCCATATACAACAATCCCACAGCAAACATCTTTCTCAGTGGTGAAAAATTGAAAGCTTTTCCTCCAAGATCAGGAACAAGACAAGGATGTCCACTCTCACCACTATTATCCAACATAGTTTTGGAAGTCATAGCCACAGCAATCAGAGAAGGAAAAGAAATAAAAGGAATACAAATTGGAAAAGAAGAAGTAAAATTGTCACTGTTTGCAGATGACATGATACTATACATAGAGAATCCTAAGATGCCACCAGAAAACTACTAGAGCTAATCAATGAATTTGGTAAAGTTGTAGGATACAAAATTAATGCACAGAAATCTCTTGCATTCCTATAAACTAATGATGAAAAGTGTGAAAGAGAAATTAAGAAAACACTACCATTTACCATTGCAACAAAAAGAATAAAATACCTAGGAATAAACCTACCTAGGGAGACAAAAGACCTGAATGAAGAAAACTATAAGACACTGATGAAAGAAATTAAAGATGATACCAACAGATGGAGAAATATACCATGTTCTTGGATTGGAAGAATCAGTACTATGAAAATGACTATACTACCTAAAACAATCTACAGATTCAATGCAATCCCTATCAAATTGTCAATGGCATTTTTTATGGAACTAGAACAAAAATCTTAAAATTTGTATGGAGACACAAAAGACCCCAAATAGCAAAAGCAGTCTTGAGGGAAAAAAGTGGAGCTGGAGGAATCAGACTCCCTGACTTCAGACTATACTACAAAGCTACAGTAGTCACGACAATATGGTACTGGCACAAAAACAGAAACATAGAGCAATGGAACAAGATGGAAAGCCCAGAGGTAAACCCATGCACCTATGGTCAACTAATCTATGACAAGCAAAGGAGGCAAGGATATACAATGGAGAAAAGACAATCCCTTCGATAAGTGGTGTTGGGAAAACTGGACAACTACATGTAAAAACACCATACACAAAGATAAACTCAAAATTGATTAGAGACTTAAATGAAAGACCGGACACTATAAAACTGTTAGAGGAAAACATAGGAAGAACACTCTTTGACATAACTCACAGAAAGATCTTTTTTGATCCACCTCCTAGGGTAATGTAAATAAAAACAAAAATAAACACATGGGACCTAATGAAACTTCAAAGCTTTTGCACAGCAAAGAAACCATAAACAAGATGAAAAGGCAACCCTCAGAATGGGAGAAAATATTTGCAAATGAAGCAACTGTCAAAGGATTAATCTCCAAAATATACAAGCAGCTCATGCAGCTCAATAACAAAAAAACAAACAACCCAATCCAAAAATGGGCAGAAGACCTAAATAGTCATTTCTCCAAAGAAGATATACAGACTGCCAACAAACACATGAAAGAATGCTCAACATCATTAACCATTAGAGAAATGCAAATCAAAATTACAATGAGATATCATCTCACACCAGTCAGAATGGCCATCATCAAAAAATCTAGAAACAATAAATGCTGGAGAGGGTGTGGAGAAAAGGGAACACTCTTGCACTGCTGGTGGGAATGTGAATTGGTTCAGACACTATGGAGAACAGTATGGAGGTTCCTTAAAAAACTACAAATAGAACTACCTTATGACCCAGCAATCCCACTACTGGGCATATACCCTGAGAAAACCAAAATTCAAAAGGAGTCATGTACCAAAATGTTCATTGCAGCTCTATTTACAATAGCCCGGAGATGGAAACAACCTAAGTGCCCGTCGTCGGATGAATGGATAAAGAAGATGTGGCACATATATACAATGGAATATTACTCAGCCATAAAAAGAAACGAAATTGAGCTATTTGTAATGAGGTGGATAGATCTAGAGTCTGTCATACAGAGTGAAGTAAGTCAGAAAGAGAAGGACAAATACCGTATGCTAACACATATATATGGAATTTAAGAAAAAGAAATGTCATGAAGAACCTAGGGGTAAGACAGGAATAAAGACACAGACCTACTGGAGAACGGACTTGAAGATATGGGGAGGGGGAAGGGTGAGCTGTGACAGGGTGAGAGAGAGGCATGGACATATATACACTAACAAACATAAGGTAGATAGCTAGTGGGAAGCAGCCGCATGGCACAGGGATATCGGCTGGGTGCTTTGTGACCATCTGGAGGGGTGGGATAAGGAGGGTGGGAGGGAGGGAGACGCAAGAGGGAAGAGATATGGGAACATATGTATATGTATAACTGATTCACTTTGTTATAAAGCAGAAACTACCACACCATTGTAAAGCAATTGTACCCCAATAAAGATGTTAAAAAATATATATATATATACATATATATAAGAAAATTAATTAATTAATTAAAAAAAGACAACCTGCAGAGTGAGAAAAAATATTTGCAAACATATCAACAGACAAAGGGTTAATCTCCAAAACATAAACAGCTCATGCAGCTCAATACTAAAAAAACAAACAGCCCAATCCAAAAATGGGCAGAAGACCTAAATAGACATTTCTCCACAGAAGACATACAGATGGCCAAGAAGAACATGAAAAGCTGCTCAACATCACTAATTATTAGAGAAATGCAAATCAAAACTACAATGAGGTATCACCTCACACCAGTTAGAATGGGCATCATCAGAAAATCTACAAACAACAAATGCTGGAGAGGGTGTGGATAAAAGGGAACCCTCTTGCACTGTTGGTGGGAATGTAAGCTGATACAGCCACTATGGAGAACAGTATGGAGGCTCATTAAAAAAATAAAAATAAAATTACCATATGACTCAGCAATCCCACTAGTGAGCATATACCCAGAGAAAACCATAATTCAAAAAGACACATGCACTCCAATGTTCATTGCAGCACAATTTACAATAGTCATGTCATGGAAGCCACTTAAATGCCCATTGACAGATGGATGGATAAAGAAGATGTGGCATATATGTACAATGAAATATTACTCAGCCATAAAAAGGATCTAAATTGGGTCATTTGTTGAGATGTGGATGGATCTAGAGACTGTCATACAGAGTGAAGTAAGTCAGAAAGAGAAAACAAATATCGTACATTAATGCATGGATGTGAAACCTAGAAAAATTGTACAGATGAACCGGTTTGCAGGGCAGAAGTTGAGACACAGATGTAGAGAACAAAAATATGGACACCTAGGGAGGAAAGCCACGGGGGGATGGGGATGGTGGTGCGATGGATTTTGCGATTGGGATTGACATGTATACACTGATGTGTGTAAAATTAATGACTAATAAGAACCTGCTGTATACAAAAATAAAATAAAATAAAATTTAAAATTTTTTAAAAATAAAAAGAAAAAAGTCACTTATAGAACATCAAGAATCAAATTTGTCAACATCAGTATTAGAAAACAGAAGAAAACACATCAATGCTTTCAGAATTTTGAGGAAGTAGATTTTGCAACCCAGAGTTCTCTACAGATAAACAATGAAATTAACATGAGATAAAAAATAAAGATAATTTTAGATGTGTGAGTTTTCAAATATTTACTCCCCAAGTATACTTTCTAAGGAGGCTACGAAAGAAAATGCTTAAGCAAAACGAGGAAACAAAGTAAAACCACACAAGATATGATATCCAAGAAATAAAGAATTTAGTATAGAAGAGAGGTGAAGGGAATTCCCTGCAAGGGATGGCAAAGACACTCTGAGGACAACAGGTGTATAGTAAGCCTGGAGCGGGTCAACTCACACTGGGGAAGGGCACCCAGAGGGTGTCTCCAAGAACTAAAAACTGACAGTTTAGCTTAGCAGCTGAAATTTCGTGACAATATTTACACTACTGAAAGAATGTTTATATATAAATGACTATTAGGTATCTAGAAAATGGAAAGGGAGGGGGAGAGAGAGGGAGAAGAGGAGGAGGGGGAGAAGTGGAGGCCGTGAGAAATGGAAGAGAGAGGAGGGGAGGGATCAGTGATTGATGCAGTTAACAACGCCAAAGAAAATAGAAAGTTGGTATAGGAAGTGAAATGTAAGCCTAAATTTACTGAAGGAAAAAAGTTAAATTCAAAATTATTTGGCTCATCAATAAATATTTAAATGATTTGTTTTAAGTAAAAATTACAGCAAAACCACATTGAGCTCATCTGAGATTTTGATGTATGTGTGTGAAAAAAGTGCACGTGTCTGTGTGAGAATGTATGTGTTTCAAGAGTTGTAGGAAAGCAAAATCCCCTTTTACAAAGGAGGAAGTCAATAGAACCTATATAAAGTGGAAACAAATAGAGATGAGGGATATTTAAATAGTGTTTTCAAATATTTTGGCTCATATTAGAAAAAAATCTCTAATAGTTGAACATGATTTGCATCTGGGGTTGGTGCTGAGAATGGGTGGGACAGGAAACTGCTTTTTAAACTGTAAAGCTCTGATAGCTACTTGATTTTTAACCTATTTTTGTACATGAAAAATTTATAAAATAATAAATGCATGTATTTGATAAAATAATATACATTATACATATTTTCTCCTATGTGAAACCTCCCCTTGCCAAGGATTTCGAGTATACTAGCGAGGTGGACCAGTGTCTTCCTTTTGCTAATTGTTGTCTGATTTGTACAGCACAAGTAACCTGCACTGTCTTGTATTCCCATTTTTATATGTCCCTCTAGTTACCCTTAGACTATCGGTCCACAAAGATATAAATCTTACCTCATGTTTATTTTGTGTTTCCCAAAAAGAGAGAGCACCATACTAATCCCTAAAATGCACTCAGAAAATGTGTATTATTGATTCTGCTGTTCTACTCTTTGGGACAATGATCTATTGAAACCCAGACAACATTAAAATAAAAAGACACACAGAAAAAAGAAAAATTCTAGGAAATCTCCCTTCAATTTGAGGGAGAGGATCCCTATGGGTCTGATAGTGTAATAATATTAATGTTTGGGTTCAGATTAGGGATCATGTCTCCAAAGTCCTTCACTGAGTTGTGACAAAGTCATCCAGACCCTCAGAACCCCATGCTAAAAGTTTGGGTAGCACAGACCATAAGTGAGAAGACTGCAGAGACGGTTCTGTCTTTGAATGACCTGTCTCCTCCATTGGACTCATGAAGTTAGGACTAGGTTTCAGATTTCTGGGCTCAGATCAAATTTGAAAACAATAAAATATATTACTGGTTCTAGAATAATGATGAGTGTGAAAGGCTATGATTGTCATCTATAAAAATTTCAAGGGTGTGAATCAGATCCAAACACACTTATATACAAATTACTGTTGTTTTTTTTTAAACTGTGAAGAATCCATTGATGCTTGGAAAAGCTAAGTTAAAACAATTTAAAGGAACTGCCATGTTACACAGCAGGCAATAAAGTTTATGGAACTCATTACTTAAGAAGTGAAACAGGAATTATAGTTCCTAAACAGGTTTAAATAAATTCATGCATGATTGATCTGTAATGGGTTATTAATGAAAGTTAGATTGTATTTTCAAGCTAACCTTGGAGGTTAATCCTGGAGAAAAACAATAATAGCAACGAAAGTAACAACAACAATAAAAATAATAATACCTCTTGTTGAGTGCAATGACCTACACAATGTACTTTATAACAAATTATCTTGTTTAATTCTATAGCAACCAATAAGTTAATTATTATTCTACACGTTTTGCAAATGAGAACAAGGAGTCTCTGATCAGTTAATGATGGGCATTAGATTTTAACTAACCCAAAGATGTGCATTCCAGGATAACTTAAGCCTCCTATGATTGCTAGCTCTAAAATAAAGATCATTTTCAGGGGCATATGAGTGACCCGGTTCAGGTTTGATGGACATTTAGGTTGCTTCCATGTCCTGACTTGTAAACAGGGCTGCTATGAACATTGGGGTGCATGTATCTTTTCGAATTAAGGTTTTCACTGGATATATGCCCAAGAATGGTATTGCTGGATCATATGGCAGCTCTATTTTTAGTTTTTTAAGGAACCTCCATACTGTTCTCCATAGTGGCTGTACAAATTTACATTCCCACCAACAGTGTAGCAGGGTTCCCTTTTCTCCACACCCTCCCCAGCATTTATTGTTTGTAGATTTTTTTGATGATCACCATTCTGATCAGTGTGAGGTGATACCTCATTGTAGTTTTGATTTACGTTTCTCTAATAAGTAGTGATGTTGAGCATCTTTTCATGTGCTTTATGGCCATCTGTATGTCTTTGGAGAAATGTCTATTTAAATCTTCTGCCCATTTTTTGATTAGGTTGTTTTTTTGATATTGAGTTGCATGGACTGTTTGTATATTTTGGAGAGTAATCCCTTGTTGTTTTGTTTGCAAATATTTTCTACCATTCTGTGGGTTGCCTTTTCATTTTGTTTATGATTTCCTTTGTTGTGCAAAAACTTTTAAGTTTAATTAGGTCCCATTTTTTTATTTTTATTTTCATTTTCATTTTCATTACTCTGGGAGGTGGATCAAAAAAGATCTTGCTTCAATTTATGTCAGTGAGTGTTCTGTCTATGTTTTCCTCTAAGAGTTTTATGGTATCCAGCCTTACATTTAGGTTTTAATCCATTTTTTTAATTTTTGTATATGGGATGGACATATACACACTACTATATATAAAAGAGATATCTTGGCTTCCCTGGTGGTGCAGTGGTTGGGAGTCCACCTGCCAACGCAGGGGACATGGTTTCGTGCCCTGGTCTGGGAGGATCCCACATGCCGCAGAGCGGCTAGGCCTGTGAGCCGTGGCCGCTGAGCCTGCATGTCCAGAGCCTGTACTCCACAAGGGGAGAGGCCACAACAGTGAGAGGCCTGCGTACTGCAAAAAAAAAAAAAAAAAAAAAAAAAGGAGATATCTAATAAAGACCTACTGTATAGCACAGAGAATTCTACTCAATACTCTGTAATGACCTATATGGGAAAAGAATCTAAATAAGAGTGGATATATGTATATGTATAACTGATTTACTTTGCCATATAGCAGAAACTAACACAACATTGTAAATCAACTTTACTCCAATAAAAAAGTATAAAATATATAGATATTACTAAGACTGATGTCAAACATACTGCTTATGTTTTCTTCTAGAAATTTTATGGTTACAGGTCTTACATTTAAATATTTAATCCATCTTGCATTTACTTTTGTGTATGGTGTGAGAAAGAAGTCCAGTTTTATTGTTTTGCTTGTAGCTGTCCTGTTTTCCAAACACCATTTATGGAAGAGACTGTCTTTTCCCCATTGTATACCCTTGCCACTTTTTTCATATGAGTGTGGGTTCAGTTCTGGGCTCATTATTCTGTTCCATTGATCTATATGTCTGTGTCTGTGCCAGTACCATACTGTTTTGATTATTGTACGTTCACAGTATAGTTTGAAATCAGGGACCATAATACCTCCAACTTTGTTCTCCTTCCTCAAGATTGTTTTGGTTATTTGGGGTCTTTTGTGTTTCCATAAACATTTTAGAATTATTTGTTCTAGTTCTGTGAAAAATGCCACTGGTATTTTGATAGGGATTGCATTGAATCTATAGATTGCCTTGGTTAGCATGGTCATTTTAACAACATTAATTCTTCCAAACCATGAGCATGTTATAGCTTTTCATCTGTCTGCATCATCTTCAATTTCTTTCATCAGTGTCTTATACTACAGGGTTTTACCACCTTAGTTAGATTTATACTGAAATGTTTTATTCTTTTGTATGTGATTGTAAATGGGATTGTTTTCTTAATTTCTCTTTCTGAAAGTTCCCTGTTAATGTGTAGAAACACAACACATTTTTGCATATTAATTTTGTATCCTGCAACTTTACCTAATTTATTGATGAATTCTAGTCTTTTTTTTGGAAGTTTCTTTAGGATTTTCTATGCAAACAATGACTGTTTGATTTCTTCTTATCCAATTTGGATGCTTTTCATTTCTTTTTCTTGTCTGGTTGCTGTGGCTAGGACTTCCAATACTATGTTGAATAAAAATGGCAAGAGTGGTCATTCTTGTCTTATTAAATGCTTTCAGCTTTTCACTGTTGAACATGATATTAGCTGTGGTCTTGTCATACATGGCCTTTATCATGTTGATTTATGTTCCCTCTATACCTACTTTGTTGGTCTTTTTACCATAAATTGATGTTGAATTTTGTCAAAAGCTTTTTTTTCATCTGTTGGTTTTGGTATCAGGGTGATGCTGGCTTCATAGAATGAATTTGGAAACATTCATTTCTCTGTAAATTTTTTGGAATAGTTTGAGAAATATGTGTTGACTTCTCTAAATGTTTTGTAGAATTTATGTGTGAAGTCATTTAGTCCTGGACTTTGGTTTATTGGGAATTATTATTATTAATTTTTACTACTGTTTAATTTCATTACTGGTAAATGATCTGTTAATATTTTCTATTTCTTCCTGGCTCAGGCTTGGGACTTCTATGAATTCATCCATTTCTTCTAAGTTGTCCATTTTATTGACATATAATTGCTCATAGTAACTCTTATGATCCTTTTTCTTTCTGTGGTGTTGGTTGTAACTTCTCCTTTTCCATTTCTGATTTTATTGATTTGGGCCTTCTTCTTTTCTTGATGATTCTGGCTAAAATTTTTTTCAATTTTGTTTATATTTCCAAAGAACCAGCTCTTAATTTCATTGATCTTTTCTATTGCTTTTTTTCTTTAGTCTCATTTATATTTGATGTAATTACTAATAAGTTAGGACTTATCTTTTTTCTTATTTGCTTTCTTTATGTGTTATGTCTTTTTTATTTTTTGTTTCTTTGTTACTGCCTTTTTTTGTCAGATATCACTTGTGTACCATTTTAAGTCCCTTTTTGTTTCTTCTATGTATTTTATTAGGGGTTACCCTGGGTATCTCATTTATTCTGTTATGTACTATTTTTATTATTTTTTTCTTAAATTCTCTTATTTTGTCTGCAGTTCTTCTTTCAATCAAGAGTTGTTTAACACAAGGATTTTTCTGGTTTGTTTTCATGTGGATGACATTTTTATTTTTAAAATTTATTAAAGGATTTTGTGTTTGTTTTACATTATAATAAGGATACTGTGTTTCTGATATCTCTAATTTAACAAACTTACAGTTGTTTTGTTTATGATCCTATATGTTTAATTTTCTTATGAATGACCCATACATATTTGAAAATAAAGCATATTCTCTACCATCAGAATGATTTATATATTTGCATGAAGTCTATCTTATTGGTATTTTATTGCTTTTATATCTTCTAATCAATACTTCTTTACTAACTCTCATGTTCTGAGGGTGATATATACTATTATAAATGTTTTTATCTACTTATATATTTTGTGCTTTATATAGATTGTTTATTATTTGGTGCAAATATAATCATAATTACCAAGTATTCATTGAGTTGTAGCTTTCAACATTACTGCATATCCATATAGGTTTTGTTCAGTACTTTTGCCTGAATTCAATTCTTTCTAATAACAAGTTTGCAGTTTCTGATTTCTTATTGTTTTCATTTGACTGGTAAGGATTTGACATGTCTTTCTTTTTAGTTTTTTCAGGTATTTATATTTAAGGTGTATCTTCTGTACACAGAATAATTAGGTTTTGCTTCATTTATCCAAGTTTAAATTCTACTTTATTTGTGTAGGTAACTTACTCTGTTCAGGCTGCTATGGAAGAATAACAGACTGGGTGGCTTATAGACAACAGAAATTTATTTCTCACACTGCTGGAGGCTAGAAAGTCTAAAATCAAGACCCTGAAAGATTTATTGTCTGGAGAGGGCCTACTTCCAGTTCATAGATGTCTGTCTTCTTGCTGTAACCTAACATGGCAGAAGGCATGACAGAGCTCTCTGGGGCCTCTTTTATAAGGACAATTACCCCAAGCTCCACTCTCATGACTTAATCACCTCCTAACAACATATCAAAACACCATCACATTGGGGATTAGGTTTCAACATATGAGTTTTGGGGGATACAAATGTTCAGTCTGCAGCAGTAGGTGAATCAAAACTATTTGCCTTTATCATATGATTGCTATGTTTGACCTCAAAACTGCCTTGTAATGTATAATATGACTATGATCACATTATATTTACACTGTTTCTTCCTCCATTGAGTTTTTCTTCTTGATCTTTTAAAATATATTTTGGTATTTGGTAAGTTTGCATTTTACCCAGCGGTTACCTTTGTATTCTTTCCTTTAATCATATGTTTAATCTTATTTTCTCTTAATTTTTTTATAGTTTTGTTTTAATGTTTTACTCTTTGGTTTCAAGTGATAGGCTTTGACTCTCACTTATTAAATATGTAGCAGTCAATCATGTTATTCTATTTTCTCCTTTACTTTTCTTTCTCCTAGTTTTTTCAGTCATACTCTTTAATTTTTTCAAAAACATATAGCATTTACATACTACCATTTCTCACATATCTTTACATTGTTTTATTCCTATTTCTATAGTACTAGTAGTACAGTATGTGAGTGTGTGTGCATACAGCATATATGTATACACACACACACACACTACCATGAAATATTTGTTGAAGTTTCCCTGGTTATCGTTTGTTTGAATGAAGTTCATGCTTTAGTAGAATTCTTAGGAAGTGCTCGTGAATTCTTAGATGGAATTCTTTGACAGAGTTATTGCATTCTCAAATCTGTTTTTCATAGCCTTTATACTCAAAGGATCGCTTAGCTTGATAAAAAAAAAGAAACTAATTCTTACAATTGTTATTTTTATTATTATTAATGATTGGAAATAAAAGAGCACAAAAAGTTCCAAAGTCTCCAAGTTTTATATTCTTAGGTGACTGGGAGGATAGTAGTATATGCTGAAAGACAAAGTAAAATCTGAAAAGGGACTTGATTTTTGGGAAAAATAAATGAATTGATTTCTGGAGGTGAAAAGTATGCCTCAGACATTTACGACTTTTTGAAAATTTCTGCAGTTTGCTAAGTTTCTCTCTACATGGAGATTTTCTATCTTGGTATTTTCGCAATGAGCAATGTGACTCCTTCTATCATTCACTAACATGCTGGTAGTAACATTGAACTGGTTACCGGACTTGGACATCAGTCCTCACCAATCAGCTCACCAGCTGAAACCTTTTGAATTTTACATACTACCTTCTAGAGTCTATATTCATCTACCCTTCTTTTTTATTCACCTTCATCCTTGCCACAGCTCAGCACTAGAGAATTCAGTTTGTACCAGAACTGAACCACAAATGCCAGCTTACAAATTTCAAGAATCACAAAATATGCCTGGAGTAAACGTGTGTGTGTTTGCATGGCATATAGGTGATTTAGGCTTCAAAAATTGAGATTAAATAATTGTGAGATAGGGACAAGTAAGTCAACTCATGTGTTTTGTCCCAATCTCTTCTTAAAGCACAAATACTGAGTATCCATTTACTGTCTTACTACATACCAAGGTAGGTATTGGAACATATAATTGAACAGGAGATAAGTCCTGCTCTCAAAGAGCTCTTGACATAATGGTGGTATGCATAAGAAAACCACTGATCACAATACAGTGTGATGATTGCCATGTATAAGGTGCTATAATATTACAGGAGAAACTTATAACATAGTCTCAGACATACAAGAAGAAGGTTTCCTAGAGTTGCTGACTTTGAAAGTGGAGAAGTTAGAAGGATGAAGTTCCATACAGAGAGTCTATATGTGCAAAGGAACAGCATTTAAGGGGCAAGTGCTGGTCTAGGTGGTAGGAAGGGTAGGTGATAGTCTGAAAGTGGACTAGATTGTGGTTAGCTTGAATAGCAGAAAGAGGAGTTTGGTATTGTTCTGATGGGAAAATGAAGTCACTAAAGGGTGTTAAGGTGGAAAATGGGTATTGAGGTAATGATCAGGTTTGCATTTTTGGAGGATTCCTTTTTTTTTTTTTTTTTTTTTGTGGTATGCAGGCCTCTCACTGTTGTGGCCTCTCCCGTTGTGGAGCACAGGCTCTGGACGCGCAGGCTCAGCGGCCATGGCTCACGGGCCCAGCCGCTCCGCGGCATGTGGGATCTTCCCAGACCGGGGCACGAACCCGTGTCCCCTGCATCGGCAGGCGGACTCTCAACCACTGCGCCACCAGGGAAGCCCTAGAGGATTCCTTTTTAACAGTCCTGTGGACTGGGTATTGAACTGCGTCTGCAATATCATGGTATTCTAGTTCCCACAAGTACTTGAGCACTCAATCAGTGTAACTAAACCAACCATGAGTTCTTACCTCTATGTTACAGATCAAAAGACAGGGTGTGGATGAGGTGTCCAAATTATTTTGCCAACATAAATCAGTTGTCAGTGAGCCGTGATCTATATTCCAGCTAACAGAGGGTCAAAGAGTCTCTTAATTCAGTTTCCTATAATCTTCAAGTAAGTGCAAAATTTCAAAAGCTTCCCCAAACTAGTTGGTTTTAAAAGTTCACTGTTGAAGTTAAGTTAAAATTTAGGTCTTTTAAAGATTAAGTTTGCTGTGTGTACCTTTACTGCTTTTTACTGTCTCCTATTAATGTTGGCAAAAATAAGATGAACTTGGTCTCCACTGATGTTGCTGTGCCTTTGTGAAGATAAAATTACAATGTGTGGTAAAGTTGGGGGATAAAGGAAATGAAGTAAATTCACACACCAGAATGATGTCTGGATAAAACTCAAGAATAACTCTCAACAGTTTCTAGTCTTTTTACTAAAAAAGGACAGAAATTCCATTTGCAGCTACATGGATGGACCTAGAGATTGTCATACTGAGTGAAGTAAGTCAGAAAGAGAAAGACAAATAGCATATAATATCACTTGTATGTAGAATCTAAAAAAAAAAAAAAGGTACAGATGAACTTATTTACAAAACAGAGATAGAGTCACAGATATAGAAAACAAACTGATGGTTACCAAGGGGGAACGGGGGATAAATTTGGAGATTGAGGTTGACAGACACACACTACTATATATAAAACAGATAACTAATAAGGACCTATTGTGTAGCACAGGGAACTCTACTCCAGAATTTGTAATGACCTATATGGGAAAATAATGTAAAAAGAGTGGATATATGTATATGTATGACTGATTCACTTTGCTGTACAGCAGAAACTAACACAGCATTGTAAATCAACTATACTCCAATAAAATTTTTTTAAAAAGCACAAATTTTGTATCCTAGATCTTGGGGTACAGAATTAAATCTACTTCCATCACCCATCAGTTATGTGATTTTAAGTTAAGTTGCAGCATTTATTTGAGCCTGAGACTGAGGGATATTGATCCCAGACATAAGAGGGGAATGATGTCCTGCCCTTTAAAAGTACCTTGATTTCCTTAACCTGTCAGCTTTCCTCAATCCTTGACTCAGAGTCAGAGGCTTATTACCCTAAAAGGCCTGGATCTAGTCCCTTTGCCCTCACTTCTTCAGCTTTCAAAGCAGAGTCATTGGCTCCACCCTTCAAAGGACTCTGCCGGCTCTGTCAGTGTCCCACCAGCTGCTGAAAACACCAGCCAGGAAATTTCTTGGGATGCAAAATAAATAAATAAATAAAAGTATAGCTTCAATACTGACAGGTTTCCATGGCTTCTGATGTTACATGTAAACCAGGACAAATAGTCTCCCCAAACAGTGAAACTTTAAATATAGACTAATGCAAAAAAAAAAAAAAAAAAGTCATTATCTTTGTAACCTCAGTGTTGACTCAGATGGTTTTCTCTAGAGGTCACTGGATTCAAGGGATGTATAACATGTCTATTTAGGAACTAAATTGTTATCTCTCAATACCACAAAAATCTTTTTTTTTTCCCTAGGTGAAAGTCTCAGAATTTTCCTATGATAATCTTCACTGAAGAAATGAAAAAATAAAAAATAAAAAAGAGACATATATTCATGAAGTAAGTATGCTTTACCAAAGAGTAGCAAATGTACAACTGTTTTACTGCCTGAAGAATCAAGAGACTTATACCAAAATAGTCCATACAACTTTTCTCTGTTCTAGGATTTTATTCTCCTGAGATGCCAGGCAATAAGGTTTATTTGAGGGTTGGAAAGATATTCTAGTGTACCCTAGAAAGTATAAAAACATAGATTATCCAACTGGGTAAATACCTAACTGCCTTTGTAAAAGAATACTCCTTTTATCTCTTTATTTGAAGATAAGATTTTCTTTTTTAAGGCTTGGAATTCAGCAGGCTTTAAGTGAAATTCAGAAATATTTATTCTTTCATGTCACCCCTCACAGGTTATACCTAAATCCCACTTGAGAATTCTGATTATACTTCAAGAGAGCCCTTGGACTTCTTTAGGGTGGACTTAACTCTCTTCTTTGTACAAGGACAGTGTTCCCATGGTGATGAGGATGATATCATCAGGACTGGTTCCAGCAGTGAGTACAGACCCATTGCTCACCACAGGAATAGATGGGATAAGAGATAACAGCGTTTTCTGTTCAAACACAAAGTACTCAAAGATTAGCCAGGCTAACAAGCCAGGAATTTTCACTAAATGTAAACCTGATAGATTGTTTAAAATTGTTATCCTCTTCACTGTCAAAGATACTCTAAAATAGCAGGTATTCTTCTCTCCTATTAGGCTCCTCCAAGGATCTGTAGCCCATATGGGTAAGTGGTAACTTGAATACATTACTGAGATGCTAATATTAGGTTTTTGTGAGCCTGAGAAACTTCCACTCTCTATTAAGCAAAATTACATAAAGCAGGAGCTGGTAAGTCGGCTACAGTGTGCCTTTTGCAGAGGGCTAGACAACTGATATAAGTTTTGTAGCACACTATGGCTTTCCAATCACCGAACTTTATTCTCCTGAATACCCTTGGCAAAATTCTATTATACCATATCATCCTTCTATACTCATTAGTATAAGGAAAGCACCAATCCATGTGTGACTTATATTTCCTTTCCACACTCATCACCGATTTTACTAACATCTGTGTATAACTTAAAATTAGTGAGTTCTTATCTATTAATACACGTCTTTCAATGTCTTAGCTTTCAAGACTATAAAAAATATATTGTCAGTCTATCTATCCATCTATCTATACAACAACTTAACTATTTATTAAGCTTTTGTTGAGTACTGACTATATTCTAGGCACTATGCCATATATATGAAATAAAAAGATAGTTTTTGCCTAGGGAAAATGTGAAGTCTGTTGAAGGGGGTGAACACATAAACAAATAATTACTATGCACCTTAATGTCTTGAATAAGGGTTTATACTGAGATGTACATACTTGAGGGTATATCTATATCTTCAGTGGGAGTCAGGGAACATGTAACAAGAGCTAGAACCTGGGACTAGGCTGGGTACAGCCCTTGGCAGTTTCTCCAATATCTCTGGCTCAGAAGAGAAGACTGAAAAACAGGGCATAAAGAAGTCAACTGGGGAAAACTGAAAGAAAGATCCCGAATCTGCTACCCATCCCCACCCCTGCACTCCCCAGACACATACCCTGACTACCTTAATATCTGAGCTGAGTTATTAAGGATTAGGCTCATTATAAGCATATTTCTGGACCCTGCCCAATATATAGTGTTGGCTCAATGTGGGCACAGTTTTTCTTACACTTATTTGGATTATGAACTCCTTCAAGAATCTGATGAAGATTCTAGACCTACTCACTAGAAAAATGAGTAACATTAGATATACAAGGTTGTAAAGAATTTCATGGCATTCCATGAACACTTTACAGGTCTATGGAAACATAAAGAACTTTAAAGACAAAGTCATACCACTTTCATTATACTCCCAGCCTATCCAGCTATCTTAAATGATGACGAAAAAAAAAAACATGATGCAGGAGCTAGTCTTTGCTGGTTTATGAGGTCAAATACATCACTTCCTACCTGTGTAATGTCAGATAACTTCTCTAAGTCTCAATTTACTCATCTTTATATTGGGGATATTAATCTTATCTCTCATGATTTGTGGTCAAGATTATAGATTACATATACGGAATACCTACCAGATCTGGTCTCTGGCATAATATTTCTTTGGTTTTTATTATCATCATTAGTATGTGTCAGTATTAATATGGTATAGTGACAACACTACATTGTACTATATAGAACAATTATGTTCTAAACATTCAGGGAGCAGATTATGGTGACCAGATGCAATATCCATCTGAATTCTTCAGAGATATTTCAAACATATTATTTAGCTAGAACTGCCTCTGCTCTCAAGATGATTAATAAAAATATTGCCATTACATTCTAAACCCTCTGGGTAGAAAGTATAGTTACCTATATATTCTGTATCATGTTCAATACATGTTTAAAAGCATTATAATACTACTTGGCATTTCTATATTTCTTTTCATTTGATGGTCTCTAAGAACTTTGTAGATATTAGTTCATTAATTCCCCAAATTCCACTGAGACTAGGAAGGTAGGAAATGTTAAAGGCATCTTCTTTGCTTGTTGTTTTAAACATGTCTCTTCCCTTTACCCACCCCCCCAAGCCTTCTTGTGCCACCTCTCACCAAATACACCAGGGTTTAACCTCTTCTTTTTGGCACTAAGGTCTTTCAGCAGTTCTACTAGACTGACTCACCTCGCTCAACTTTCCCAAGCCTTCCTTTCTCCTTCCCCATTATACTATTTAGTTTCTGTTTCTCTTTAATAGGTTTAATCTTTAAAATGGGCTGGTTCCTTAATAAGTCCAGACTAAAGATAATTCTAAGAACATATTAATAATAATCACAATAGCTTCTGTATATTGAGTGTCAGGCACTGGAGTATGCTAAAGGTATTATCTCCTTTGTGAATCTCAAAAACCCAGTGTGTTATTTATCACTATATCCATTCTATGGTAAGAAAAATGAGATTAAATAAACTTGTACAAGGTCACACAGCTGTCAAGAAACAGAGCTGGGATTTGAACCCAGGTGTATCTATTTCTAAGGGGCACTTATGTCTAAGAAGACTTATTAGGAACTACAAAATTCTCTAAATTCTCTACTTTTCAAGATACTGTGGGAAGCTTCTTGATTCCTCAGAGCTACGCAAAGAAAACATGTGCATCTATGTTTGGGAAAATCAGAGGAGCTGCTCTGATAGTGGAACTTGTAGTAAAGTGAGTTTTTGTTGAAGCTCCATAAATTCTAATCTCCATTTTTCCTTCCTTCTCCTCTCAACTGACCACCCCATCAAAGGTTCTGACAGATCTGAACCCAAGACCATTTGTAACTGTATGTCATCCTAGGAGGTCTCTAGAGACCAGAAAAGCAGGACTTTTGAAAGCAAGAATGGACTTTTAAAAGTATCTCACTTCACATCTGTGTCTTACAAAACCATGTCTTAGACTCTCTTAGGACTTCACATCTGGAAGATGACAGAGGCTCAGTTCTGTCTGCAGGACTTTCCAGTCCCTGAAACCTGTACGTTCACTGAGTTTCATACATATGTCATTATTTCTTCACCCCTCAGTGGTGAGCATCTTCTCAAGTCAGTCTCTCCATCCATAATTATTCTCCTCTCCTACCTCCTGGAATCTTTGAGTGTTTCTCAGACTCTACTACCATTGCAAACCCCTCCTCCTTCAATAGAACAGCTACCATGCCATACTTACCATTCCGACTGCTAGCAACACATACTCACATGTAATGAAAAATATTAACTAGATTAATTAACAAAGAGAAAACTAAACTAAGACATATCAAAAGCTTGCTATGAGGGGCACCATAATGATATTTTATACAGTCCATCCTAATCAGGTTGTTGTTTTGACTGGCACATGAAAAATGAAAGAAGAAACTGTGAGTCAGAGACTTAAGTGACTTGTCCAAAGTCACACCACCATTAACTGGTAGAAAGAATTTAAAATCCAAGTCTGACCCAGGCTAGAAACCTTGTTTTTTCTGCTACTTAAATTACCTCATCAAGTTATGTGTGAGAGTCACTTGTGCTGGCTCTTGATATTTCTACTAGTTTGTCTTCTGAGAGATGACAGAGACCTTCTGTTTTGCCTAGCCAAGGGATCTTGACCTTTATCTGAGGGGGCATTGGGTTTAAGTCCTTAGAGCTTCTTTATCAGCAAAGGATAGAGGAAGAGTGAGTGAACTTCACTGGTGGCAGGGTTGAGGAGAAATCAGCAGTAAGTGAGAGGTGAGAATAAATTCTAGAGCTGGGAATGAGAAGGAGTTACCAAAATATGTGTGTTTTGTGGTATAATCACCTATGGCAGTCCACCTCCTCACACCCCTATGCCAGTAAGCACAGGGACTGCAGATCCAATTTATAACCCTCCATTTCTAATTTAAAAAATGGGGCTATTATACTGGAAATATGTAGTACATTTCCCAGGTTAAGCTGTTACCTTAACTCTAGCTCATTTCCAAAGAATTTGATTTGGGACTGATTAAACATACAACACTTCTTGAAAGACCTAGGGCTACTTAGATGTTTGGAAGATATTTGCCACTGCTGTGAGTAAAGTATTCCAAATAACAATGCTAATATTATCTTTATTTTGCAGATAGAAAAATAAATAAGCAAGCAAATACAAAAAATTTTAAAACGTTGTGGCTTTCCAAAAACTGCTTAATAATATTCTGGCCATCATTAGAGAATTCAGATTCTTGCTCTTTTAGGAATATTCTAAACTATATTTTTATTAAGCACAAATTATGTCTTTTCTTGAACCTGTACAAATGCAGCTATAACCGTTGTTCCCACCAGCAAGGTGCCTGCTGTGTGCCGACTAGTCATAAACATTGCATGAGGGATAAGGGAACCATCACTCAGAACTTCTTAGCTGTGCCATAAAGTATGTCAGGGTGCTTTTTCTTTTTTTTTTTTGCGATACGCGGGCCTCTCACTGTTGTGGCCTCTCCAGTTGCGGAGCAGAGGCTCCGGACGTGCAGGCTTAGCAGCCATGGCTCACGGGCCCAGCCGTTCCTCCGCATGTGGGATCTTCCCGGACCGGGGCACGAACCCGTGTCCCCTGCATCGGCAGGCGGACTCTCAACCACTGCACCACCAGGGAAGCACTGCCAGGGTGCTTTTAATCCTCCCAACAACCTCAGAGGGAAGACATGATTATTGCCGATTGACAGATAGAGATATTGAGGCACTAACAGGTAGTTTTCTAGATAATTGGTAGAACTGTGATTTGATTCTACCTTTGTCTGATTTCAAAGTCAAAGCTCTATTCTTATTCTATTCAAAGCCCATTCTCTATTTTTCTAAATTCTGTAGTGTGAAAAGACCCAACTCTGATCAGAACCTCTGCAGATTCCAATCAGATGGAAGTCAGAATAAAAGTCACAGAATCTTGCTGCTACGACACTAGTGAACGTCTGGTCAGCTGTGCATGGTCTGAGTGTGCCTGAGTAGCAGGATTTAACAAGCCTAGTTATCAAATCAAACTGTCTGCAGGGATTTCTGAAAAATCCCAGGCCCATGAAATTCCAGCTCCTAAAGAAACATTGATTATTCTTTTTTCTCTGCTCCAAATATGGATCAGACCAAAGGCCAGGAATAGTGCTAAATTCTTTGTCAAGTTGGGGGTAAGGAGCTTTCACACCTCCACTAACAATAATGAACATAAATTCTGTCATCACTTTCATCACCTTCTTACAGGTATACTTGCCTCAGTCAACTCAAACAGAACACATTTGGTTATTTCACAATCCATGTAATTAATTCTACAGACTTTCATCTATACAAGTCTCCTTCTGCTTTCTGATGAGATATGATTGTTTCTTCCTGCCTCTAATTCTAATGACATCCCTTGAGAAGTGGATAGTTAGCAGAACCACCTGTACTGTCCTTGTCCCAAGCCCAGGATCCTCACCCCAGTAATTTCTGAGCATTATTCTGTGTCCAAACTGTGAGCCCTACGAGTATACCTGGTATCTTCAAACCTGAAACACCTTTATGTGGACATGGAGAAGTTGATGAAGGGATATATCTGATTCATTCCATCAGGACAACAGAGAAAAAGAAAACATGCATTTTTCTCCTTGTACCTTTATATCAATGACTTTTAACATCTTTTGCACCATACAGTGCTCACAATATCCTTGACTGTTAGGAAGGAGGGAAATTAGTGTCCTTTTTTATGGAAAAAAAACTAAGACCCAAATGGATAATATGACCCAACTAGACTTATTTAGCTAATAGTTAGCGGGTCTCTTGATTCCCAGCTCGACATTTCACACAGATCCAGGAAGCCTTTTCCCCTTAGCCTTTATCCTAAAATCTAGCCATGTTCCTAGGGAGTTATTTAGGAAAGATTAGTTTCTGGTGATTGATTTTCCCACTCCTGTAACAGTCATAGTAAATATAATAAATATTATGATCAGAAATAATAACCTCCCATTTCCCTCTACAAATTCAGGAAATAGTCCTTTTTGGAGACAGTGAACAGTTGTTGATACTGTAAGTGATGTTAACTTAGACCCCACCCATCTGGGCCTGAGCAGCAGCCCGTCTACACTTTCATGTGGCTAAAGTGCTAACAAAATCACCAAGTCTTAGTTGACTTACACTCCCAGTTTCTGGTTTTCTAACAACGAAGTGGTGGTATTAAACCCAGAAATAGTTTTTTTCTTTTTTCTGCACGCTTAAGGGATACCAATCAGGTTAATAAAACCTCAAAGACCTAAGTCAAAGAACCTCATTAAGAGATGAATAGCATATGTTTTATTCCAAAGGTTAAATGCATGTGAACCAAGAGGAAGAAACACTGCGGAAAGCAAGCTGAGTATGATTTGCTTCTCAATTAGATGTGACACATTCCACTGGGGTGGGGTCAGGGCCAAGTGAGACACAGAAGGCTGGATGGTCCATTCACACAATCTTGAGATCTAGAGACACACTTAAAAAGCCAATTGCTGTTATTGTTTTTAATCTCAAATGCCAACCCAAATCCTTCAGTTTTCTCAATGAAACAATTTGGAATTTAGGCTACCTGACTGTGAGTTTATAGTGTCATAACTTTTTAAGGTAATTTGGCTCTTGCTGTGTTCAAATGGAATAATGGATAGGCCTTGAGTAGAGTGAAGATGAGGGCAATCAGTTTCCTTGCTCTAAATCCTAGCCTCAGCATTTCCAGGGTCCAAGGTCCAATTCTGTATGCTTCAACTTATAGGAGATTTGGATGAGCTGAGAGGGTTTATGGAAGACACGCAAAGATGAATAGTGAGTTGGAAATATAATGTATTTTTTTTCTTTAAATAGTTATGTGAAAGAGAATTGTGATTAACTATAGGAAAAAAAATATGAAAGCTGATTTTCTTCCGGAATGTGAAGGGTTATAGCAGGTAGTAACCCTCCACTGAATGAGAGGAAATTGATCTTAAATTATACCAGAGGCTGAGAAGTTTCAAGGAAGTATAAAATCAAATAACAACTACTTGTGTTGAAAGATTGAATGTCTTACATGGAAACAGGAGTATGGACTAAGTGACTGTCCAATACTCTTCCCATATTTTAATGATAGAGAAAACAGGACCCAACACTGTGTGTTGGTTTCACCCTTTGTTATAACAATTCAGTGTGATTCAAAGAGCTATTGCCTTTTCCTCTTGCAGAAGGACAGAGATTGAAGCAGAGGTCTGAAAAATGTCTTTCCTTTAAGGCCTAGCATAAATATCAGCTCTTCTAAAAGCTTTCCCCTTTCTCATGGGAAGGAATTAATTTTATTCTTCCTCATGACTCCCACTGGATATTCATCTCATCTGTCCTATGATGTTGATCATAGTCTTCTTTTAATATAATTAGCTAGTTCTCTAATAAATACTACATTTCCTTGCGACAGTTCCTATGTCCTGTTCATTGTTCTGCACTTTACAGTACCCAGTAGGATGCCTCATATTCGGAGAAGCTCAGTAAATGTAAATGGAATTGAACTGAACAGAACTCTCTGGGTCTCTGGCAGAAATTTAAAGCAACAGACAGTATAATATCATTCCTTAAGGACGTTCTCATTTGGAAACAAATCTCACACACACTTAGAACAAACTGTACAAACCTCAAGCAGGACACAGTTAATTCCAGTTAAGAGCATGCAGAGAAAATGAATTAGGATGTGTATCAGATAGAGTGTGTCGGATTTCAAAACTGTTGAGTGCCTACGATGTGCATAATGTTAAAAATTGCTTTACATACAATGTTTCCTTTAATGCAAAATAAATTAAAAAGAAATTGTCAAGTTGTAAGATGGATAATATAGTTTTCACTTTAAAGATGGGAAAACCAAGACAGAAAGATACTATGCGATTTGTACAAGATCCTGTGGCACTGTTAAATGATTAACTTGACCTCCTAATTAGAGCCCAGGTTATCTGGCACCACTTTCTGTGATTTTCAACTCTGTAGATTTGCCTCATAAATGGAACATTGAAGTACAGAAAGAAGGATATAGATTTCAGAGAAGGTGGGAATGGCACTGGTATTTTAGGTGCTCATAAAAAAGATCACTTTTCTCTACCACCCTCAATTCATTAACGTTATTAGCTGCTTCCTGCTCTGGGGCCCTTGACCCATCCATCTGACCAGTCAAATGTTGGCATGACCCACAGTTCTCTGTTAAGCTGGGGGTTTGCCATCCATACTGATGCCAAAAGCTCAGCCTCTCTGTACACCGGCGCCAAATCAAATCATGGAGACAGAGGTTTAGGTGAAGTAGAAAAGGATAGCTTTATTGCTTTGCGGGCAAAGGGGGACACAGCAGGCTCCTGCCTCAAAAAACTATGTGTCCCAACCCGGGAGGATTTGATGAGGAGTTTTACAACAATATTTCA
The DNA here is from genome assembly GCF_000442215.2 of Lipotes vexillifer. Classification (NCBI taxonomy): domain Eukaryota; kingdom Metazoa; phylum Chordata; class Mammalia; order Artiodactyla; family Lipotidae; genus Lipotes; species Lipotes vexillifer. The sequence continues at coordinate 3,028,302 of NW_006790311.1, read as the reverse complement.
TGGGTGGGGTTGCTGATAAGATTAGGTTGTGTGCAGGGTCTTGGGTGGTCAGTCTCCAACTCTTGATGAGCTTCTCTGGTCCCTCAGGTGGTTTCTTGGCTGCTCCTCTCTTGATTAGCAGCTGTTCAAATCCACCCTTTGGAACTCAGGGAAGGTCATGGAGGCTGGAGTCTCACCTACCAGAAATGGGGGATAAGAAAAGGCTTCTGTGCCATGGAGCCCACAGGCCTACCCCTCGCCCTGGTTTCAGTGCCATAGTAGTGAGGTGGTTACATAACTCAGGACCACCTTTATCAGTCATGCTGAAACCATGTATCTCTGATTGGGACTTGAACCCACGCGGCAGGACTTGAATCCAGCCAAAACCCAGATTGGAACTTGAACCCACGCTCTTTTAACTGAGATCACACACTTGGTCTCAGGACTTAACGAAGCTCAGGTTCTTGATGTCTCATTGCAGAAAGAATTCAGTGAGAGACAAAGTGATAGGTAAGAAGTGGATTTGTTTATAGAGAAACACACTCCACAGACCGAATGTGGGCCATTTCAGAAGGCAAGAGCAGCACCAGGGTATGCAGTTGTCAGTTATTATAGGAGTGGGTGATTTCATAGGCTAATGAGAGGGAGGAGTATTCCAGCTATTGTAGGGAAGGAGTGGGGATTTCCAGGAATTGGGTCACTGCCCACTTTTTGGTCAGCCTTGGAACTGTCATGGCATCTGTGGGTGTGTCATTTAGCTGATGTGTTACAACAAGCGTATACTGAGGCTTAAGGTCTAGTAGAAGTCGACTTGTCCGCCATCTTGGATCTATTTGGTTCTAATTAGTTTATGTTATGTCCTCAGGCAATGTCATTTTTTTTAAAGGTTGTGCCCTGCCCCCTTCCTGTCTGTTTCACTTGAATCTCTGCCTCCTGAGGGTTAGCCCTTCTTGGTGTATCTCACTCAAACCTTCCGTTCTCTGATAAAAATCATTTCCTCTCTCTCCCAGGTTTCCTGGATGTGCTGAGGTTTTCAAACTATAGTTCAAACTAAATGTTTTTCCATTCCAGTCTCAATGGAAGTGGAAAATTTCTCTGGAGAACAGTCATTATGTACAGACATGAGATTCCATGGTTCCTCTGAGCCCAGCTGCTAAGTGGAACCTGAGCTCAAAGCTTTAATGTGATGTGAACTTTAACGTGACAATTAATGCAGGGACCTTTTCCCTGAGGCAATTAACTCCTGCTCTTCTGTCTAACCAAGATTTCAACACTGCAGCAGGCAGGAAATGAATGTCACGTCACAGTCACAGTCAGTGAACTGAGACTTGTACCCATAGGGGCCTTTTAAATCACCGTTTCTTTGCATCTTTCATGCTTGGGGACCCAAGATTCCCTTCAGGTGCTATGATTACGTTAGAAGAGAAAATAGTCACCAGTGGCCCCCAAACCAAGCCAGACTTTTCAACATCTGGAGAATGCTACAGCAGTGCATTCCCTTACTGGCATTTTCCCAGTGCCCTTAATACATAAATGAAATTCCATATCTTCCTATGATGATAACCCTAAATGTTAGCTGCTTGGAGATGTGTATTTGTGTTATTATCCATCAGGGAATGTCTGCAGTGGTGGAATGTCCTGTATCCAAGAGAGGCAAGCAATAAACAGTGAAAAACAACCAGTTGGGGAAATTTGAAGGAAAAACGTTTAAGAAATATCTTCAAATCAACTTGGAAATATACTGAATTTAGAGAGGAAGAAAGAAAATGAGAAAAAAAGGAAAACAGGAAGGAAGGAAGGAAGGAAGGAGGAAAGAAATAAGGAAGGAAGGGAGGCTTGAGGTATATAAACTGGGCAGAGCAGGGAACAGAGCAGTATTTTGACAATCCTTAGTCTAAACAAAAAGGTAAAGAGAACCAGCCATTATTCACTGAGAAAGGTATGGGAAGAAATGTGACTAACTACAGTAAGAAAACTGAAGCTGAATCCAGCATCTGTACCCCGACACCGAGTTAAATCTCGGAGACAGAGTTTTGGGTGAAGTAGGAAAGAAGAGCTTTATTGCTTTGCCAGGCAGAGGGGGGCACAGCGGGTTAATGCCCTCAAAACTGTGTGTCCCGACCTGGAAGTGGTAGTGAGGAGTTTTATATTAAGCTTTCAAACAGGGCTTGATCAGCTTGTGGACAGTCTTCTGGTTGGTTGGTGGGGAGGTAAGTGGGAGTTGGCATCATCAACCTTCAGGTTCCAAACAGTCCGGAGTCTATGTGCTTGTGGGCAGCACAACCTCATTAATCGTTAACTTCTCCCACCTGGTGGGGGTTTCAGTATCTGCAAAACAGTTGGAAGATATTGTTGTGTGTATCCCTTGAGGGGGAAACAGGACCCTTCCCCAAGCCTGCACTATTGCTTCTTTTTTTTTTTTTTTTTTTTTTTTTTTGGCCTCTCACTGTTGTGGCCTCTCCCATTGCGGAGCACAGGCTCCGGACGCGCAGGCT